>NC_067472.1:118967909-119567909 GCF_947179515.1 Apodemus sylvaticus
CCTTTACAGATGCACTATAAGTTAATCGTACTGTTTGATAGTTACAGGTTAATCATTATGGAAAATCTAAGGGGATAAGAAGACTATGAAGAGAGAATTCAGAACTCCTTCAATTTGAATTATTGCTTTCCCCTATCAGGAAAACCTCCACATGATAAAGTATGTGATCATCTTTTACTTATCTGTAACATAATACAATTAAAACTCCCCTTTAGATAGTTTTTTTGGACACACCAGCTTAGGCATAGTCATAACAGATACTATTTTAAAATTCATTCTTCTTGCTCTTAATACCAGTATTTTTAATACACTTTTAAAATATTTTGGGGGATTTGTACTCATTTCATTTGTATGATACTTAACTATATTATAACAACCATGCTGTGAGTATAAGTAAAGAAAAGAAAATTATATTACAGAAAGAGAGAAAAGGAAGGATTAATGAATAAGAATCCAAATTCTTTACCCTCACAATTACTTATAGCAAAATACAGTCAGTGCACCTTTATATGTCTACAACCATTTAATTTAAGACAACTGTGCAGCCATGTCACAGATGACCCTTGGTTGCCTCCATGATAACCACAGAGGGATCAGGCACAATAGAGATTGTGTCTCCAACAGAATCTATACTGTGGTTCTTTATAAAAGCAACTAACCTCTGCTACAACAATAATTAATGGTGTTGCTGCCCATGAACAATTCTTGGGCTGTAATGAATAAAGTAGAAAGAAAAAAGCATACTGTTAATTTTATTATGTAATTTCTAAACATTTATACAGTACATAAAAATTCTCACATTTGTAAAGTAAGTCCTGATAGCCAATCTCTTTATGAGCCAAAATATCATTTACATCACTGTTTATGTGATGATATAGAAAGAGTTTACACACCCAACAATGCAAAAATTACTTGGAATACTTCAAGACATTGTAGTTTATAAGAGTTATTAATTGCACATTTAACAACTCAGCTTATGTATACCAGAATTTCTAAAACACAACTTTTTGGCTTCTAACATCAGAATCACGTGCCATGCACTAAAACTTGATATTTAAAAATGAGATTGAAGAATATATGATCAGAAAAGCTCTGAAGTTGGGTGTGTGATGGTGCTCTGACACTTGCAGTCTCTGTGTGTTTGCATTCATTGTAGTCCATCTTCCTACAGAAGCATAATCCCTCGTGGGAGTCTCCAGACTCCTGAAGAACAAATTTAATCTGAAGAATATCTTGCAGTTTGATTGCTTAGTATTTTCATCAGAGTATGTTTGTTTTGTAATACAATGGATGCACTAATGAATATTCTAAATCCATCTTCCATCTTGGTGAAGAAGATTGGGGAGTTCCTTTATAGTTTAAGAAAGCCAGGGCTATACAGAGAAACCGACTTGAAAAACCAAAAATTTAAAAATTTTTAAAAAAGAAATATTTATTAAACAAATTTCCTGGGTGGGTCTAATAAATTTGCACAATTTGAGAAATCTAGTCAAATCAATTGATAATATTTTCCAATGTTTGAAAAGTCATACATCTTTATTATTACACTACTGGTCTTACTCGGTAGCCTGCAAGAGTGGGAGATCTCATAGTTTAGCAATCATGTGCTAGCTCCAACAGGAAGCATACTAAATAGGGACTGGTTCGTATCGATATTTTCTTGTTTTTTTTAATTGAGTATCTTCTTCATTTACATTGCCAATGGTAAAACCTTTCCCAATTTCCCCCCTCCCAAAAGCCCCCCTAACCAAAGATTCCCTATCCCTCCTCCCACCCCCTGCCTCCATGTATATGCCCCTCTACCAGATACACTCCCAGGTCTACCCCCACCAGTCCATTTCCCTTTGTTGGGCCCTCTATTGAGCCTTTACGTGACAAAAGATGACTCCTCCCACGGATGCCCAACAAGGCATTCCTCTGGCACATTTTTGGCTGAAACCATGTGTACCCCTTGGGTGATGGTTCAGTCCCTGGGAGTCTTGGGGTGTCTGGGTGTCCGAAGTCACCATTATTCCCATGGGGCTATAAACCCCTTCACCTCTTCCAGACCACCCTCCAGATCCTCCATTGAGGACTCCAAGCCCAGTCCAATAGTTGGTTGCTAGTTTCTGCCTCTACATTTGTAAGGCTCTGACAGGGTCCCTCTGGAGACAGCCATGGCAGGCTTCTTTTGGTACATGCTTCTTGTCTTGTAGTAGTGTTGGGGTTTGGTGACTGTTTATAGGATGAATCCCCAGGTAGGGCAGTCGCTGGGTGGCCTTTACTTCAGCCTCTGCCCCACACATTGCCTCCCTTACTGCTCCTGTGGTTATTATGTTCTCTCTCTCAGAGGAACCATAGCACCCTCACTTAAGACCTCCTTCTTCTTGAGCTTCCTGTGAATTGTAAATTGTTTATTTTGAGCTTTTGGACTAGCATCCGCTTATTAGTGAGTGCATACCATGTGTGTTCTTTTGTGACTGGGTTACCTTGCTCAGGATGACATGTTCTAGTTCCATCCATTTGCCTAAGTACTCCATTGTGTATATATTCCACAGTTTCTGTATCCATTCCTCTGTTGAGGGACATCAAAACCTATTTATTTTTGAATATTGATAATTATAAAGGAAAAGCATACATATATGCCAGTAATATAACTTCTAATAGAATATGTACAAAATTTTTAAAAATTAATCACACATAGTATTAATGATGATGAAAAGCAGTTTAAAAAATAAATAAAACGTAAATATTAAGATTACCACTTACCAAACATGGAAAACCCCCCATTGAAAGATGCCCACCTTCCCATTCCTTCATGTGACTTCTAAATGTGATTTAATAAAAGACAAATCTCTCATTAAGACCACTAGTTTATCTTCTTATTGAGAACTTAAGGAACCTTTAACCTCTTACCGACTGAGTGTCTAGACCACAATACACAATTTGTAGCTTTAGATTTCAAGTCATATTCTGTGCCAATACTTGGTTTACTTAAACCTTCAGTAGGACCTTGCTGAAAGAACTATCTGCCCCCATGTGCATTACACCTAGAGAGGATCAACTTGCCCTGCACTTGAAGGGTTAAGTGCAGTAATAGATCACAACCAGAAGAGGGCAGCAGAGAGTTGCTGAGTAAGAGCTAATGCTGTCATAGTTCTTCCTCCTAAGAAGGCTGTATTCAAATTACCCGTGTAGTCAAAGTCCAGAGAGTAAATTCCCAGTGTAAATCACCAAAATAGGAAGAACATACCTTATGCATAAGAATAATAGTCTAGGATAGCATATGCTATAGAAGAAATAATACATTGATGGCATGAGAAATAGGTAAAGAACCCTATCCTAAGAAACAGTCTCAGCTGCTATCAAAAATTTGATTTCCTATCAGATGATCCAAATCCCTACACATGAACTACTACCCAAATGTCTATTTCCTTCTTGCTCCTATCAATACCTTTGGCTATGTTTATTTTTATTCTCATCCACTCTGTGTCTGATAGGTTTTACCCAGTCAAGAATACAATGATGCCTAAATATACCCATGAGATCTCAGGATTGAAAGATTCCTTCTTTAGAATGTAGTACTTATTCATCATGAGTCCCTTGCTTAAGCTTGTGCCTGGGAAGTATGCAAACTGCATTCTTATAGTCTTTTAGAATACCTTAAAGTTGAAGACAAGACCTTGGGTGGGATTAATTCTATAGTGCCTTCCACACCACAATACCAGATAGACAATAAATTTTGTTGTTGGATTTCATGAAAGTATTTACTAACATGATTAAAATTATATTCTTTGTATTCCACGATGGCCGCTGTTGCACAATGTTTATTTCTACCTTATGCTCTACAGAACCCATACCACACATCATTTGTCACAGCACCTAGCAGGAAGCCTCCCACCTACTGAAACTTTGGGCAGTCTACTAACAGTAATATCAAACAGATGAACTTAAAACTTCAGAATAAGAAACCAGTATGATCTTTAAATCATCACCCTCCATGACCCTTAGTTCAAAGCAAGCCAAAGGTCAGAGCTGTCCCCATGAGTTTTGGCCAGGATTCAGCCACCTGTCAACTGCAGTAGACTTGCCAGAAGCTTTCTCTGGACAAGAACTAACAGAAATTCTGGGCAAAAAGCCAGATATTTATCCAAAGTCTTAGAGCCAAGTATATGAAAATGAAAAAGGAAGAAACACTGAAATTTTTCCCAAAAATACTGTAAAATCAAACAAAAATATTTTCAAAGTATTTGATCTTTAGTTTGTTTATAATACATTGAAACTATTATTAGTTTAGCTATTTTAGGTTTATTATTATTATTTATTATTATTACTTTAGAGTACTAGTCATTTTCATAACTGCCCCTACATGAAGCCCAATTTATTTTGTGTAACTCATATAACTTAGTTTAAAGGCCATAATGCATATTAATTTGGATTTACTTTTTTTGTTTTTGGTTTTTTTTAATATTTTTATTTTCTATATTCTTTATTTACATTCCAAATGATTTCCCATTTCCCGGATCCCCCCTCCCCATATGTCCCATAAACCTTCTTCTCTCCATCCCTTCTCCAATCACCTCCCTCCATTTTCTCTGTCCTTATATTCCCTTCCAATGCTAGATCAATCCTTTCCAGGATCAGGACCCTCTCCATACTTCTTCATGGGAGTCATTTGTTATGCGATTTGTGCCTTGGGTATTCAGGGCTTCTGGGCTAATTAATATCCACTTATCAGAGATTGCATTCCATGTGTATTCTTTTGTGATTGGGTTAGCTCGCTTAGGATGATATTTTCCAGATCAAACCATTTGCTTAAAAATTTTGTGAATTCATTGTTTCTAATTGCTGAGTAGTATTCCACTGTGTAAATATACCACATTTTCTGTATCCATTCCTCCTTTGAGGGGTATCTGGGTTCTTTCCAGCTTCTGGCTATTATAAATAAGGCTGCTATGAACATAATGGAGCATGTGTCTTTACTGCATGCCGGGTAATCCTTTGGGTATATGCCCAGGAGAGGTATAGCAGGGTCCTCTGGAAGTCTCATGTCCAGTTTTCTGAGGAAACTCCAGACTGATTTCCACAGTGATTGTACCATCTTACAGCCCCACCAGCAGTGGAAGAGTGTTCCTCTTTCTCCACATCCTCACCAACACCTGCTGTCTCCTGAGTTTTTGACCTTAGCCATTCTGACTGGTATAAGGTGAAATCTCAGGGTTGTTTTGATCTGCATTTCCCTAATGACTAATGATGTTGAGCACTTCTTAAGGTGCCTCTCGGCCATCCGAATTTCTTCAGGTGAAAATTCTTTGTTTAGATCTGTACCCCATGTTTTAATAGGGCTATTTGGTTCCCTTGGGTCTAACTTCTTGAGTTCTTTGTATATATTGGATATTAGCCCTCTATCAGATGTAGGGTTGATGAATATCCTTTCCCAATTTGAAGGTTGCCATTTTGTCCTGTTAACAGTGTCCTTTGCCTTACAGAAAATTTGTAATTTTATGAGGTCCCATTTGTCAATTCTTGATCTTAAAGCATAAGCTATTGGTGATCTGTTGAGGAACTTTTCCCCTGTGCCCATGTCTTCAAGGGTCTTCTCCAGTTTCTTTTCTATTAGTTTTAGTGTGTCTGGTTTTACATGGAGGTCCTTGATCCACTTGGAGTGAAGTTTAGTACATGGAGATAAGAATGGATCAATTCACATTCTTCTGCATGCTGACTTCCAATTGAACCAGCACCATTTGCTGAAAATGCTATTTTTTTTCCACTGGATGTTTTTGGCTCCATAGGTGTGTGGATTCATTTCTGGATCTTCAATTCTATTCCACTGGTCCACTTGTCTGTCACTGTGCCAATACCATGCAGTTTTTAACACTATTGCTCTGTAGTATTGCTTGAAGTCAGGGATACTGATTCCCCCAGAATTTCTTTTGTTGTTGAGAATAGTTTTAGCTATCCTGGGTTTCTTGTTATTCCAGATTGAATTTGAGAATTGCTTTTTCTAACTCTGTTAAGAACTGAATTGGGATTTTGATGGGGATTGCATTGAATCTGTAGATAGCTTTTGGCAAGATGGCCATTTTAACTATATTAATCCTGCCAATCCACGAGCATGGCAGTTTTTTCCATTTTCTGAGGTCTTCTTCGATTTCCTTCTTCAGAGACATGAAGTTCTTGTCATATAGATCTTGCACTTGTTTGGTTAGAGTCACACCAAGATACTTTATATTGTTTGTGGCTATTTTGAAGGGTCTCATTTCCCTAACTTCTTTCTCAGCCTGCTTATCCTTTGAGTATAGGAAGGCAACTGATTTGCTTGAGTTGATTTTATAACCAGCCACTCTGGTGAAGTTGTTTATCAGTTGTAGGAGTTCTCTGGTGGAGGTTTTCAGGTTACTTAAGTAGACTATATGTCATCTGCAAATAGTGATAATTTGACTTCTTCCTTTCCAATTTGTATCCCCTTGTCCTACTTATGTTGTCTAATTGCTCTAGGTAGAACTTCAAGTACTATATTGAAAAGATATATATAGAGAGAGGACAGCCTTGTCTAGTCCCTGATTTTAGTGGGATTGCTTCAAGTTTCTCTCCATTTACTTTGATGTTGGCTACCGGTTTGCTGTATATTGCTTTAATGATGTTTAGGTATGGGCCTTGAATTCCTGTTCTTTCCAATGCTTTTAGCATGAAAGGATGCTGGATTTTCTCAAATGCTTTTTCTGCATCTAATGAGATGATCATATGGTTTTTTTTTCTTGAGTTTGTTTATGTAGTGGATAGCATTGATGGATTTCCTTATATTGAACAATCCCTGCATCCCTGGGATGAAGTCTACTTGATCATGGTGGATGATCGTTTTGATATGTTCTTGGATTCGGTTGGCAAGAATTTTATTAAGTATTTTTGCATCAATATTCATAAGAGAAACTGGCCTGAAGTTCTCTTTCTTTGTTGGATCTTTGTGTGATTTTGATATCAGCGTAATTGTGGGTTCATAGAACGAGTTGGGTAGAGTTCCTTCTGTTTCTATTTTGTGTAATAGTTTGAAGAGTATTAGTGTTAGGTCTTCTATGAAGGTCTGATAGAACTCTGCACTGAAGCCATCTGGTCCCGTGCTTTTTTTGGTTGGGAGACTTTCTATGACCCTTTTTATTTCTTCAGTTGTTATGGAACTGTTTAGTTGATCTATTTGATCTTGATTTAGGTTTGATATCTAATATCTGTTTAGGAAACTGTCCATTTCCTCCAGATTCTCCAGTTGTGTTGAGTATAGGCTTTTCTAGTAGGATCTAATGATTTTTTGAATTTCCTCAGTTTCTGTTGTTATATCTCCCTTTTCATTTCTAAGTTTGTTAATCTGTATACTGTTTCTGTGCACTTTGGTTAGTCTGGCTAAGGGTTTATCTACCTTGTTGATTTTCTCAAAGGACCAGCTCCTGGTTTTGTGGATTCTTTGTATGGTTCTCTTTGTTTCTACTTGATTGATTTCGGCCCTGAGTGTGATGATTTCCTGGGTGAAATAACTTCTTTTTGTTCCAGGTCTTTCAGGTGTGTCATTAAGCTGTAAGTGTATGCTCTCTCCATTTTCTTTTTGGAGGCACTCAGGGCTATGAGTTTTCCTCTTAGCACAGCTTTCATGGTGTCCCATAGATTTGGGTATGTTGTGTCTTCATTTTCATTACATTCTAAAAAGTTTCTTTTATGAATGACGGTGCCCTTGCATTTGGAACATAGATGTTCAGGATTGAGAGTTCTTCTTGGTGTATTTTTACTTTGACCAGCAAGACGTGTCTCCATGAGGGACTGAGAAAAAGGTATATTCTTTTGCTTTAGGATAAAATGTTCTATATATATCTGTTAAATCTAATTCGTCCAAAGCTTCAATTAGTTTAATTGTGTCCCTGTTTACTTTCTGTTTTCCTGATCGGTCCATTGAGGAAAGTTCAGTGTTGAAGTCACCCACAATTATTGTGTTAGGTGCAATGTGTGCTTTGAGCTTTAATAAAGTTTCTTTTATGAATGAGGGTGCCCTTGCATTTGGGGCATATATGTTCAGGATTGAGAGTTCTTATTGTTGTATTTTTTCTTTGACCAGCAAGAAGTGTCCCTCAGAGTCTCTTTTGATGACTTTGGGTTGAAAGTCAATTTTATCTGATATTAAAATGGCTACTCCAGCTTGTTTCCTGAGACCATTTGCTTGTAAAATTGTCTTCCAGCCTTTTACTCTAAGGTAGTGTTTGTCTTTGACACTGAGGTGTGTTTCCTGTAGGCAGCAAAATGTAGGGTCCTGTTTACTTATCCAGTCGGTTAGTCTATGTCTTTTTATTGGGGCATAGAGTCCATTGATGTTAAGAGATATTAAGGAATAGTGATTGTTATTCCTGTCATTTTTGACGTTATTTTTTAAATTTGATTGCTTAACTTCTTTTGGGTTTGATGGCAGGTTACTATCTTGCTTTTTCCAGGGTGAAATTTCCCTCCTTGTATTGGTGTTTTCCTCCTATTATCCTTTGTAGGGCTGGATTTGTGGATAGATATTGGGTAAACTTGGTTTTGTCATGAAATATCTTAGTTTCTCCATCTATGGTGATTGAGAAGTTTGCTGGATATAGTAGTTTTGGCTGGCATTTGTGTTCTCTTAAAGTCTGCATGAGATCTGCCCACCATCTTCTAGCCTTCATATTCTGGGGTGAAAAGTCTGCTGTGATTCTGATAGGTCTTCCTTTATATGTTACTTGGCCTTTTTCTCTTACTGCCTTTAATATTCTTTCTTTGTTTAGTACATTTGGTGTTTTGATTATTATGCGACAGGAAGTATTTCTGTTCTGGTCCAGTCTGTTTGGAGTTTTGTAGGCTTCTTGTATATTCATGGGCATCTCTCTCTTTAGGTTAGGGAAGTTTTATTCCATAATTTTATTGAAGATATTTGCTGGCCCTTTAAGTTGTAAATCTTCACTCTCATCTATGCCTATAATCCTTAGGTTTGGTCTTCTCATTGTGTCCTGCATTTCCTGGATATTTTGGGTTACAAGCTTTTTGCATTTTGCATTTTCTTTAACTGTTGAGTCCATGGTTTATATGGTATTTTCAGCATCTGAGATTCTTTCTTCTATCTCTTGTATTCTGTTGTTGATATTTGCATCTATGTCCCCTGATTTCTTCCCAAGGCTTTCTATGTCCAAACTTGTCTCCCTTTGAGTATTCTTCATTGTTTCTACTTCTGATTTTAGATCCTGGATGGTTTTGCTTAGCTCCTTCACTTGCTTATTTGTTCTTTCCTGTAATTCTTTAAGAGATTTTTGTGTTACCTCTTTCATGACCTCGGCCTGTTGACCAAAGTTCTCCTGTATTTCTTTAAGTGTTTTTTGTGTTTCCTCCTTATTGGCTTTTGTAGTCTCCTGAAATTCTTTCAATTATTTTTGTTTCCCTTGCAAGGGCTTCTAACTTTTGATCCATTTTCTCCTGAATTTCTTTAAGTATGTCCTTCATGTGTTCCTGTACCAGCATCATGACCAGTGATTTTAAATCCAAATCTTGTTTTACTGGTGTGATGGGATATCCAGGACATGCTTTTAAAGGACAATTGGGTTCAGATGTTGCCATATTGCCTTGATTTCTCTTAGTGACATTCCTGCGTTTGCCTTTTGCCATCTAGTTCTCACTGGTGTTAGATAGTCTTGTCAATGCTGGACTCACCAGTGCAAGCTGCCTTTTCCCAGGTGGTCTCTGGTGCACAGCTTACCTCCTGCACTGCCTGGAGACAGGGTGCTGTGGCCCAGGCTGTTCAGATCCCAAAGCAGACACCTGAAGGCTCCCTCTGGGGCCTGCTGGATTCACCAGAGCACACTCACTTCTCCCAGCCGGCCTCCCGGAAGCCCCTCTTGCCTCTTGCAGGACCTGAAGATGTGGCGTTGCTGCCCAGGCTGATCTGGATCCGGAAGCGGAGACATCTGAGGGCTCCCGCCAGAGGCTTCAGGACTGGAACCTAAGCTCCGTGCCACTGGAGCAAGCTGTGAGCTCCCAGACTGTCTCCGGGTGCACACCAGGTCTCCCACACTTCCTGGAGACCTGCTGTGGCCCAGGCTGTTCAGATCCCAAAGCAGACACCTGAAGGCTCCTGCCAGGGCCTGCTGGATTCACCAGAGCACACTGACTTCTCCCAGCTGTCCTCCCGGAAGCCCCTATTGCCTCTTGCAGGACCTGGAGATGTGGTGTCCGGAAGCGGAGAGATCTGAGGGCTCCCACCAGAGGCCTCATGACTGGAACCTAAGCTCCATGACACAGAAGCAAGCTGTGCCCTCCCAGACTGCCTCCGGGTGCACACCAGGTCTCCTGCACTTCCTGGAGACCGCATGCTGTGGCCCAGGCTGTTTAGATCCCAAAGCAGAAACCTGAAGGCTCCTGCTGGGGGCCACTGGATTCACCAGAGCACACTGACTTCTCCCAGCTGGCCTCCAGGAAGCCCCTCTTGCCTCTTGCAGGACCTGGAGATGTGGCATTGCCACCCAGGCTGATCTGGATTGGGAATCAGAGAGATCTGAGGGCTCCCGCCAGAGGCCTCAGGACTGGAATCTTAATTTGGATTTTCTGATTGTACAGGTAAATGTAAATTATCTCCTGTAACAGACAAGGCTTTGAGGTCAAGATGGGAACATATAAACTTTTCCTATAAAACAGTTTTCATTAAACAAGCATCTTGCCCTTATAATCTCATTCATTCGGCCTGTAATATACATGAGGAGTAGACAAAAAAGAAATAGAACTTTGCAAGGTCATATCTGTTCTTTTACCTGACTTCAGTTTATTTATAAACTTTTTGCACAAAATTTGTGTATATATAACATTTTGCACAAAATCATGTTTTGTTAGTGAAAAGAAAGCAAAAGTAAACTTGCTAATTTAATACAAAGAACAGTCTCTAGAGAGAGAGACAGAGACAGAGAGAGCAAGAGAGGGAGAGAGAGAGATCATTCACTACTGGTAGCAGTCTAAACTAGTACAGTTTCTGTACAAATCAATATGGAACTTTCTCAAAAAATTAAAAAATAATTCTAGCTGGCAGCCCTGCTATATTACTCTATTATATACATAAAGATTATATCTTATCATGAAATGGAGACACTTAAAAAAACATGATACTGTCCATCAACATAAAAATAGATAATGAAAATTACATGTTCCCATGTGTGCATGCACATGTTTGTGTGTGTGTATGCATGTGTATATATAGCTGAAAATATAAAGTTTTCAGAGAATGAATGGACCTGGAAAATATGATTAACAAAGGCGACTTAAACTCAGAGAGACAAAAAAAATTACATGCTTCCTTAAGGACCATAATGCAAGTATATATTGTTTGGTTTGGACTGAGTGAGTGTGAGACAACAGTTTAAAAAATCTGCTAGAGTAATTATTCATTAAAACTGAATTTAAGCAAATTTTAATATAAAGAGATATAATATAAAATTTAATATAAAGTTCAACCCTTCTCTCAATTTCAGCTTTTTTGGAGAAAACTCCATGCATGTCATAGGAAGAGTCAATCTAGGGCAATCTGGGAATCAGAACATAGGAAGAAGTTAGCTCACATTTAGATTACATACCCAATCCCATTGGCTAGACAATAATTTTTTGATAATTTGTTTAGATATATTCTTTATTTACATTTCAAATGATTTTCCCTTTGAAAAGGAAATGAAAGTCCCATAAGCCATCTCCCATCCCTCTGTTCCACAATCAACCCTCTACTGCTTCCTTGTCCTGGTATTCCCCTACACTGCTGCATCTAGCTTTTCCAGGACCAGGGGCCTCTCCTTCCTTTGATGTCCAACAAGGCCATCCTCTGCTGCTTATTTTTCTGGAGACATGAGTAACAACATGTGTAGTATCTGGTTGATGTTTTTGTCCCTGGGAGCTCGGGGTGTACTGGGTGACTCATATTGTTGTTCGTCCTATGGTGCTCCAACCCCCTTCAGCTCCTTGAGTCCTTTCTCTAGCTCCCCCCTTGGGGATCCTGTGGTCATTTCAATGGTTGCTGAGGGCATACTCTTCTGTATTTGTCATGCACTAGCAGAGCCTCCCAGGTGACAGCTATATCCGACTCCAGTCAGCAAGTACTTGTGGGCATTGATATTAGTGTGTGGGTTTTGTAAATATATATGGGATGGATCACTAGGTGGGTAGTTTCTGGATGGTCTTTCCCTCATACTTTGCTCCACATTTTGTCTCTGTATCTTCTTCTGTGGGTATTTTGTTCTCCCTTCTAAGAAGGACCAGAGTATCCATACTTTGTTCTTCCTTCTTCTTGGGCATCATTTGATATGTGAATTGTGTCTTGGGTATTCCAAGTTTCTGTGCTAATATCCACTTATCAGTGAGTGCATACCATCTGTGCTTTTTTGTGATTGGGTTATCTCACTTAGCATGATATTTTCCAGCTCCACCCATTTGCTTAAGAATTTCATGAATTCATTATTTTTAATAGTTGAGTAGTATTCCATTGTGTAAATATACCACATTATCTGTATCCATTCTTCCATTAGAGACATCTAGATTCTTTCCAGTTTCTTCCTATTATAAATAGGGCTGCTATGAACATAGTGGAACATGTGTCCATATTATATACTGGGGAATCCTCTGGGTATATGCCCAGGAGTGGTATAACAGGGTCCTCCTGCAGTATCACACCCAGTTTTCTGAGGAACCACAGACTGATTTGCAGAGTGGTTGTACCAGTTTGTCATCCCACCAGCAGTGGAGGAGTGTTCCTCTTTCTCCTCATCCTCAGCAGTACCTGCTGTCCCCTGAGTTTTTCATCTTAGCCATGGACTGGTTTAACGTGAAATCTCAAGGTGGTTTTGATTTGCATTTCCCTGATGACTAAGGATGTTGAACATTTCTTTAGATGCTTCTCAGTCCTTCAATATTCCTCAAGTGAAAATCCTTGGTTTAGCTCTGTGCCCCATTCTTTAATACGGTTATTTGGCTCTCTGGAGTCTAACTTCTTGAGTTCTTTGTATATCTTGGATATTATCCCGCTGTTGAATGTAGGGTTGGTAAAGATCTTTTCCCAATTTGTTGGTTGCCATTTTGTCCTATTAATAGTATCCATTGCCTTACAGAAACTTTGTAATTTTATGAGGTCTCATTTGTCAATTCTTGATCTTCGAGCATAAGCTGCTGGTCTTCTGTTCAGGAAATTTTTCCCCTTTGCCTATGTGTTCAAGGCCCTTCTCCAGTTTCTTTTCTATTAGTTTCAGTGTGTCTGTTTTTATATGTCTTTGATTCACTTGGACTTGAGCATAATAGAAGGAGATAAGAATGGATAGATTTGCATTCTTCTGCATGCTAGGCTCCAATTGAATCAGCACCATATATTGAAAAGGCTATCTTTTTTCTACTGGATGATTTTAGCTCCTTTGTCAAAGATCAGATAACCATAGGGGTGTGGGTTAATTTCTGTGTCTTCAATTCTATTTCATTGATCTACTTGCCTGTCACTGTACCAATGCCATGCAGTTTTTAACATTATTGCTCTGTAGTACTACTTGAGGTACTCCCAACCGAATCCAAGAGCACAACAAAACAATCATTCAGCTGGGATGACGTAGGCTTCATCCCAGTGATGCAGGGATCGTTCAATATACTGAAATCCATCAGTGTAATCCACTACATAAACAAATTCAAAGAAAAAGAAGCAAATGGTCATTTCATCAGGTGCTGAAGAAGCATTTGACAAAATTCAGCATCCTTTTCATGTTAAAAATATTGGAAAGAACAGGAATTCAAGGCCTATACCTAAAAACAGTAAAAGCAATATACAGCAAACCAGTAGCCAATATTAAACTAAATGGAGAGAAAACTGAAGCAATCCCATTGAAAACAAGGCTGCCCTTTCTCTCCATATTTATTCAATATAGTACTTGAAGTTCTATCTAGAGCAATTAGACAACAGAAGGTGTCAAAGCAATATAAATTGGAAAGGAAGAAGTCAAACTATCACTATTTTCAGATGATATGATAGTATACTTAAGTGACCCAAAAAACTTCACCAGAGAACTACTACAACTGACAAACAACTTCAGCAAAGTGGCCGGATATAAAATTAACTCAAACAAATCAGTAGCCTTCCTATACTCAAAGGATAAACAGGCTGAGAAAGTAATTAGGGAAATGACACCCTTCTCAATAATCACAAACAATATAAAGTATCTTGGAGTGACTCTAACCAAACAATTGAAAGATCTGTATACCAAGAACTTCAAGTTTCTGAAGAAAGAAATCAAAGACCTCAGTAGATGAAAAGATCTCCCATGCTCGTGGATTGGCAGGATTAATATAGTAAAAATGGCCATCTTGTTAAAAGCAATCTAGAGATTCAATGCAATCCCCATCAAAATCCGAAATCAATGCTTCATAGAGTTAGAAAGAGCAATTCTCAAATTCATATGGAATAACAAAAAACTCAGGATAGCTAAAACTATTCCCAATAGTAAAAGAACTTCTTGCTAGACCATAGTTACTGAACAATTATTTTATGGCAGCTATTTGGTGAGTCTTCTAGCCCCTGTTTCTCAAGCTGACAATTTTATTAAGTGAGTTTAACAGTAACTGACATTTAAAAATGAACAATAAGCCTTGGATATGTTGATTTTTTTCCTTATAACCCATGAAAAATAGAATCAGATAGAAGGTACATCTCATCAAGTGTTTGTGACATTTAAATTATTCTTAGTCATACCTGAAAACTTGATATGAAAAAACCTGAAGAAATATGATTTATAGCACAAACAAAATAAATGAGTAAACAAACAAAAAATGACAACAAAACCTTTTTCTGTCTTTGAGTTATTCATTAATTTTTCATTGTTGTCACATGCTTAACACAACTTCCAAGGAGTATTATTATATAGACACAGATTAGGAGGCATCATCCTTGCGACTTAAATATACCCAAGAAAGGTATTCCTATGAATTAGTTTTGAAGTTTCAGGCTTACTTCAACATAACAAAGAAGCTAATGTTTTGTTAAGGAAATGCTAAAGTGGCCCTTCTGGTCAGCTTTTTAGAGATTTTAAATTTTCATGAGAAATTACTATAATACAATTTTTTTGTCCATTTCAACTTTTGCACTTATATCTTTAAAGTCTAAAGAAAGTTCATATGTGAAGGAGCATTAAGGTTTGGATATGTAGGGCTGGTGAGATAGCTCAGTGGTTGAGAGCACTTAATGCTCTTTTAGAAGTTCTAAGCTCAATTCTGTGCACCCACATGGTGGCTCACAACCACATGTAATGAGATCCAATGCCCTCTTGTGGTGTCTCTGAAGAGAGCAACAGTGTACTTATATGCATCTCATATACATAAAATAAATAAATCTTTTTTTAAAAAGTTTGGGGTATGTAAAGATATTCAGAAATGTTCATTTCAAGAAACAGGTTTCTGTACTGTACTCTGATTGTTTGAGAGGAAGTACTAGGATTAAAGAACATCAAAAATAGAAAAATGAGGTGACCCCCATCTGGGAGGAATCCACTCTTCAAAAGAAAAGTTATAAATTGAGAAATAGAAAACTTTCAATGAAAGTCACTAGGAGATAATAATTACTGGTGAATGAGTTATTTATGTACTGTTGTATTTAATTCTCAAAACAGTTCTACAAAATACATACTTACTTTTATTATTAATGGGGGAAAAACAGATACCCAAGCTCATGTTCAGAACCATAGGGACTGAATGATTATAGGCTTGCCATGGACCTGTAGAAACTGTTGAGTTTGCTAGCTGTTCCATCTGAAATTCATCACACCTTTGCATTATTGTCTTTTAAAATAAAAATATAATTAAATCCTGTGTTTAAAGTCATCAGGCTTTAAGGTTTCAGAACATCTTAGTCCTTCTAAAAAGCTTTCTGAATGGTTACCATTCATTATAACTCATTTTGTATTTATGCAAAGAAAATCTATTAGTGTCTCTTTTTTTTTTGGATTTTTTGGATTTATTTTTTTTTCAAGACAGGGTTTCTCTGTATAGCCATGGCTATCCTGGAACTCACTCTGTAGACCTGGCTGGCCTCGAACTCAGAAATCTGCCTGCCTCTGCCTCCCAGAGTGCTGCGATTATAGGTGTGTGCCACCACTGCCTGGCCTATTAGTGTCTTAAAACACATAAACTACAACTTTCATATAACAAAGAGTGTAGAAATGCTGCTGGGGTGGACTAGAAGCTAAATTATACTGTTATCTTTGCCTTCTAACCATTTCTTCTTATTTTCTATAGTCAGTTAGAAATTGGCCTCAACTTTGGGTATGTGTCTGCAATTAGGCTCATAGTAAGAAACAACAATAGAAGAGGTACATCAATCGATTCTCCATATATCTGTAACTACAGCAATGATATTATAAACTATAATACATGTCAATAACAACATAATAACAAAATTTGAGTGTATTTGATGTTTTCTTATTTTGAGTTGGTATTTTTTCATAAGGACTCTTACTTAACACTTATAAGGTTATGAAAGAGATCATTATCTTAATTTTATAGATGATAAAAATTGAGAGGAAAATTAATTCACTTCTTCATAGACAATTCCCTAAAGTTATCTTTAAAGCCACATTCCAGTTCTGTCCTTAGGTCTAAATCTGGTGCTTATATTTTATGCTATGCTTATTTTTATAGCCAAAAATGGACATGTACACATTCACAATCTTTATAGCCTAATTCAGGTACCTACATCATCAAAACTGCCACAATTCCTCACCATTCCAAATTCTCATTTCTCTATGAAGTAAGCATAATTGACATATTAAATGAGCAGTAAATCGTGAAATACCTCTTCCAATGAGATAAAAATGCCTCAGACCTTCAGTACAGATTATACAACAGAAACTATGTCTAGAATGGTATTTTTCAGTTTTCAGCTCTCAGATCCTCCAAAGTCATGCCTGCCTGAATCCTGCCATGCTTCCTGCTATGATGATAATAGACTGAAGCTCAGAAACAGTAAGCCAGTCCCAATTAAATACTGTCTTTTTATGAGTTGCCTTGGTCATAGTGTCTCTTCACAGCAGTAAAACCCCAACTAAGACAGAAGGACTGGGGAATTATTGTGACATGTTTGGAAAAACATGGATTTTGGACTTTGGATTCTAAAACAATAGAATGCTTTAAGTAGGGTTTTATAGGCTATCCTAGAGGGAATATGGAAGATATTGTAGCTGAGGTTATTTGAAGTGTGGAAGTCAGGTTCTGAAGGTTTCAAAGGACAAGAATATCCATATGAGGCCTAGAGACTGTTTTTGTAATGTTTAGGTGAAGAATGTTGCTGCTTTATGCCCTTGTCTGAAATGTCTCCCTGAAGCTAAGATCAAGAGTCTCAGATTAACTGCACTGAGAAAAAAAAGTCTCAGAAATAGCCAGCATAGACTTTGACCTCTGGTTTATTCTCATGAAAAGAATTCTGATGAAGCATAGCAATCTTCAAAAGAAAAAAACACAAAATTTATGGTTCAAGCAATAAAGGGGCACCAGGAATTTAAATGGAGCTGAGAGTTCTACATCTTGTCCACAGACAAACAGAACACTCTTCTAGGCAGCTAAGAGAAGCGTCTCTCAAAGCCTACTGCCACAATGGTACACTTCCTCCAACAAGGCCACACTTGCTAATACTGCCACTTCATGGGCCAAGTAAATTCAAACCACCACCCCATTGCCACCTTTAATTTTTATAAGGTGAGACATTATGGCAGTGTAATTCTTAGTCAGCCATGCCACACATGATTTTCCTTCACTTATTTAGTTGGGGCTACTAAATCATCTCAAAGTTTATCAGTTTAAATCAGTTCATTACTGAATTAACTCTCAAAAGAAGGAAGCAAGTAATGAGTGAGTACAAACAGTTCAAAGAACAATCACAACATAAAGTATTTAACAGAAACTCATCCAAGTATCATATAGAGTAAAAAGGATTTCATTAAAAAATACAAATATAAGAATTCTTGCATTAAATTCCTTTTACATTTTAAAATCAGAGAGGAGAGATGGCTCATCAGTTAAAAGCACTTATTGCTCTTCAGAGGACTGGAATTCAATTCCCAGGAAACATATTTGGCTTATAATCACCTGTAATGCCTGTTCTAGAAGATCTGGAACCCTCTTCTGACATCCTCAAGTATGCACATACACATTCTATATACTCCTATAGAAACATATGCTTACCTATAAATAAAAATAAATATTTTTTTCAGTTGTTCATATGTCACATCACACTGCTCATAGGAGCCATAACAAATCCTCTGCTGAGCTATAAATATCACTTAGTAATTGAGTAAACAATATGCATTACTTGTGGTGTACAGAAAGGGCACATGTGTCTGACATAAGCCCTGCAAGGCATCATGAAGCAGTAAGGCAGAGAAGAAAATTTCTAAGCCCAAGGAGAGTAAAACAAACCAAATTTATTCTCACACAAAAAGGCAAACATGTCTAATGGTGAACACACAACATCTATATCTTATCTCTTCATTTTGAAGTCACTAAAAATAATAACTCAGGATTTGAAATGGCAACTATGTGAAGCCTCTTGTCTTGATCTCCACCATACTCTGACACCAATTCTGAACCTTTGAGTACAATATCACGATAAGTGACAGCACTTGAGATGAAATGACTGATGATATAGACATGCTACTTTAGAACTAGACATGTTTCTGGATAATTAAAGTGTCACTGAAATCGGAAAGACTTATAAGCGTGTGTAATGAAATCGTTGATCTGATAACTTTTTGTTTCTTGTGTAAATAGAGTCTTAAAATGACATATTTTTGCCAGAGAGATGAAATTTTGTTCTAACATATTCAGCTTGCCAACTTTTCAGACATGACATGATGAGTTGAATCTTTTTGTACCCCAAGGTTCATCTGTCCATTGCAGGCTACTTTCTAACATGCATTTACTCTATTAGTGACAGTTTTGGTTTATTTTATCTCATGATAGCATCATAAATTTAAAATTCTAGCCATGTTCAAAAGAAATAGCTCCATTCGTGTTTCATCCCTATCATAAGTGTGGCATCTTGTTTGACAAACAAGTCGATCAAGTAATGATTTCATTTGCTAGACATAGGTGATGGAGTAAAAACAATGGTAATTAGGTTTAATTATCTGTCAGTACTCAGGACATCAGGTGGCCAAATTTATAAACCACCACAGTCCAAAAGAATAAATAATGCTGGAAATGTTGATAGTTTGTTAGGCAATGGCTTTAGTTAATGAAGAAATTTTTAATTTTCTTCATGAGTAAAAATTCTGGAATGCAGAAAATAATTTAAGATTGAGGTCAGAATTTTTTGGGTGCTTTTGTTTTGTTTTGTTTTTTGTTGTAGCTGCTGTTGTTTGTATCTCTACAGATTTGCAGTATTTTCCTATTTACTAGTAAACTTTCAGTTCACTTACTGAATGCAATGGAGCTTCTACATTATCTTCTGTTGCACCCACAGTTCTACTAAGCTGCCCTAATTTAACACCTATGAGGTCTATGACTTCCAAATATCCTTTTTCTTCTGCTTGGTTTCCACTTTCATAATAACACTTTGGGTCGTTAAGTGAAATAAATGTTCCATGTACCTGTCCTCCTCTTCTGTCAAAGTATTCACTTTCAAAAATTACAACTGTAGGTTTTATTTATACACCACTGAAACTCAGTACTTTCTAGCAAACATACTTTCCTCCTTCCTTCCTTTTTCCTACATTCCATCCTCCTTCCCTTCTTCCCTTTTTGCTTGTTAAGTTCTCTCAAATCTGACATTTATTTTTATTTTATTTTAGTTTCCGATTACCATTCAGTGTAAAAGATTTCATTATGATGCGTGATCCAAGAATGTCATACTTTATCTTTCTCTCTCCCGTCTCCAGTGAAATCTGCCATTTCTCTACCTCTTTTTGTTGTTCTTTTTCCTCCCCAAGAAGCAATTGGTCATCTTCTTTTATGTAATTTGCATTTGAAACTCTCATTTTTACACAGAACTAGCAAAGAGAAAAATTTAAGTTATGGCTTTAACAGTATAGAGTTTTATGGAAAAGTGAGACCCAAAGAAGTTAAAGACTGCATTTGTATACATATTGGGTCTTCCTGCAAAAATAGAAATTAAGATCATGCTTTTAAAATTCTAAATTATTATTCTGTCTCTTATGATACTATTGCAAAATAAATTCTTAGAGCATTAGTTTGGGGGTTGGTATAAGGAAGAGGGGGAAAGATCCTATAGAAAAAGAGGAAGAATATGACATTGTACTTACTATAAGACTAGTAGACAAACCTGAACCATCACAAATAAGACCAATTGGAAGGTGTATTATTTATTTCAGAAAATATATAAGTAGTGTATATTTGGAATGATTAGAGTTCATGGGCTATAACAGACATGGTTCTAAGTGGGCGCTTCCAGTAGATAAAACAACTATGTAGTTGATATGATCGGTAGACATATATAGAGAAATTAGATTTTTTTGATGCTCTACTTTAGTTTTTGGAGATTTTACCAGGATTAATGTAGTACATAATGATTCAGTTAGTTGCTTATAGTTCTGACATTTCTTTAAGTGAAATATGAAAAACTGTGGATTTAGCAAACATGGATTTCTGAGGTTACCTATATTAATAGCACTCATTAAAATAGCAATGTACCACAGATATTCAACTTGCAAGGAGAAAAAGCTCATTTTTGGCTCACAGTTTCAGAAGATTCAGTCTATGGCCCATTAACTTCATTACATTAAGACTCAGCATAGACAGAATGCCTAGGGGTAAAACTGCTTATTCATGGTAGCTGGGAGGCGAAACACAGAAAGCAGGTAGTGTCCAGTTTAGCAATGTCCTTTGTAAGGGATGAATGCTATTATATGACATTCTTATACTAGACCCAACTACTGAAAGTACTCTTAACCACCAGCAGAACCTGACACCTCCTTAGGGGACAGAAAAGATCCAGACTAATGTATTGCCATGTAACTGTAATAAATAAGTGCAATTGTACCTCTACGCCTGTGCACATACTTATTTGAAGGTTTTCTTTCCTTTATGAAAAGCTGGGGAGAGCCTCTGAGCTCTATAGAATTAGGTTACAGAGAAAAATCTAAACGTTTTCTATTATGCATTAAACACAGATAAAAGTAGTTCACTCTTTGCATCTGCATATTTGCACTCACACATTGCCTACCATGGAATTTGGCCATTAGTTTTTTACGATGATATTTTTAGAGCATTTTAGGTTACAGAAGACAATAACAACTGGACCGTTGATTCCAATAAATCTGTGAAAGGATTAAATTATTATATTCTGGCCATGGAAGAGAAAGAGGCAGAAGAACTTTTCCTAGGTTGTTTGCTTTGGTTTTGTTTTCTTTTGTTTTGTTTTAATCAGCTATTATACAAATATCCCTGTTCTTTCCTGCAAATTTAGAATAAAATACCTCTGCTACTTACTATAAGAACATGGGAAAAAATGTCAGAAGTTTTAAAACTATGTGCTATAATTAGCACAATTGGTTAATAATTAAATTGTTAATGTGAAGAATAGTTTGGGGGGACTTTTACAGCACCCAGGTGATTATAAGATACAGAAAATTTCACTGATCACTGTAATAAAGTAATGCAGCCCACTCTTTCACTGAATTCACATTCCCAGTGACATACAACAACATATGTATAACATGCTCGTAACAATGCAGAGCAAAAGTTATCTATATATTTCGATTTAATAGTCAATGTTTTTTTACCTTGTTTTGTAGCCTTTATTCTTAAGTTGTTATTGTTGTATACATATAAAATTATATATATATATATATATATGTATACACACACACACACACACACACACACACACACACATATATATATATATATATATATATATATATATATATATGTCCTGCTGAAATTAAGTATATTTAATAGAAATAGAACAATATTACTTACTCCTTCCCCTCATTTTCTCCAGCCTCTCCTACATACCTTCCCTCCAAAATGATCCCATTACTCCTTCCTTCAAACAGGTAGCCATTTGTCTTCAATTATTTCTGTTATATGCATGTATGTATGCATCTCTCTGTACAAATATAAGAGCCCATGTTTTGTTGCATGTGTGTATATGGTTTCAGGATTTGCCATACTGTATTGGATAACCAATAAGAGAAATCAGCAATTGTTGAGACCAATTCTCCTCCCAGGAGTTACTGGTTGCCTATAGCTCATTGTCTTTGCATGGAACCCTGAGAAATTTCTACCCTACTACATGTCGTTAAAATAGGTATTGTTCAAAGCAGTCATTTATAGAAAATACTGTTTCAAAACAGACTTTCTGATACTTTGACTTTTGCAATCTTTCTTTGTACTGCACTCCTTTTTCTGTGATGGTCTCTGAGCCATAGGTGCTGTAGCTGTGAAACAAAATTATCTATTGGGCTAAGCTTCTCATGATTGGTTTATTTCTGCATTATATGCCATTGTTGTTTTTCTGATGATCTTCATTTGCTGTCAGGAGACACTATTTGATAGAGTGATGATAGCAACACTTATCTGTGAGCATAAATATAAGATTTAGAATGTAGTAAGGAGTTATTCCAGTATAGCAATTCTTTTCAAATGCCTATGGCCACACTAGTCCTGGGAAGCTGGCTAGATTTTCAGTATCAGGCATGATTTTCTTTTTGTTGAAGTTCGCCATAAGTCCACTTAGAGCGCTATTGGTTACCACCAACATAAGAGTGACACTTATACATCTACGCATATCTCATCATGTTAAAATGTGTTGCATCTGGGTAGGACTGTTAATTGTTTCTGTCCCGTAGCAACTTGCATTGTATTTTCAGTAACATGGAGGCTAGAATACAGAAAGAGTCTTTCAGGTCAGATTCAATTGGAAGTATCCAATTTTTGTGTCCTAAGTATGTATATAAGCCACTAAAAACAAAAAAGGTCTACATGAATAGTCTTTGTTGGTTTTAAGAGTCAGTTTAACTATCCTAACCAATCACTTGAAAGGCGGATTCTACTACCTGGTACTAGAGGTTTTGTCAAGTTTCCATTCTTATAGGCCTACGGGTATGTTGTCTGGATTACTTTCAAGAAACACACACACACACACATACACACACATACATACACCATGCATAATTTGAGGTAAATATGAAATAATATGATTCTTTAACAGGTTATCAAACAAACTTAGTGTTGTTTATCTCTGTCTCCCTTCCACGACACCTTTTCCTCCTCCATTTGTGAACACTTCATATTTTTTTAATTCTTTAGTTACTCCATATTGCATACTCATATCTGAGAAATTGGTGCTAGAAGCTTCAAATGAACAAACACATGTAACAACTGTCTAAGTCCTGATTTCCTCACTCCTATACAATTTTTTCTAGTTGCATCTATTTGCCTGCAAATTGCATGCTTTCGTTTGTTTTTACAATTGAATTGTTGTATAGTGTATGTTTATCATAATCCACACATCCATTGAAAAATATTTATGGTATTTTGATTTTCTAGCTATTGTAAAAATGGCAGTGGTATTGTTGAGCAAATACTTGTGGAGTCAGATGTTGAGTATTTTAGTATATGCAAAATAGTGGTACAGCTGTGTCATATAATGGGTTTTTTGTTCGGTTCTTGTTTTTAAGTATTTTGAAATTTCTCCATACTGGTTTCCAAAGCAACTATACAAGTTTGCATTCCCATCAACAGTGAATGATGATTTCCCTACCACACACAGCTTCTCCACCATTTGTTGCTAATTATTTTCTTGATCTTTGCTATTATAACTGAGGTATTTTGATTTGCATTTTCCAATTCATAAGGATGAGAAACACTTCTTTGGCATTTCTTAACCATTTTTATTACTCTATGTTTAGACTTTTAGCCCATTTATTTAATTGAGTCATTGGTGTTCTTGACTATGTGGTGTTTTTTTGTTTGTTTGTTTTGGTTTTGGTTTTTTGGTTTTTTGGATTTGGGTTTTTTTTTTTTTTTTTCGAGACAGGGTTTCTCTGTATAGCCTTGGCGGTCCTGAAGCTCACTTTGTAGACCAGGCTGGCTTCAAACTCAGATATCCACCTGCCCCTGCCTCCCAGAGTGCTGGGATTACAGGCATGCGCCACCACCGCCCAGCTGACTATGTGTTTTATGAATTCTTTGTACAATCTGGATATTAGTTGTCTCAGATGTATAGCTGACAAAGAGTCTCTCCCATCCTGTGGTTGTCTTCTTCACATGATCACTTGCTTCCTTAGCTGTACAGAAGCTCTTTTACAAATGATACTCATATGCACAAGATAATGTCTCTAAAATGGATCATATTTTGCCATAGAAAGCAAACCTTAGCAAATACAGAAAATAAAATGAATCCCTTTATCCATTATTCAATAAAACAACTCATCACTGAATGATGAATAAATCAAAGAAGAAACAAAGAAGTCAAAATATTCCTATAACCAAATAACATGAAGACATAGCACAAGGAAAGGTTTGGGAAATATTTAAAACAGTTAAAAAGGAAGTTTTAAAAATCAGAATGAGCACAAAACCATAACAAATTAAATCAAACCCAGTAGATGGCAGGAAATAATATAAATCAAAGTAGAAATTAATTAAATAGAAGCAAAGAAAACAGTGCACCAATTAAATTAATCTAAGAATTTGTTCTTTGAAAAGATAAAAATCATCAGTCCAGCCAACAAAAAGAAAGAAATATACAACTCAAGTTAACAGAATAAAGAATGAACAGGGAAACGTTATAATAAATGTGAAAGAAGCACAGAATAAGAAATTTTTAAATTGTAAAAATTAAGAGCTAAAAATGTTGCTAAGTTGGGAAATCTAAAATAAATGTGTCAAATTCCTGATTAATCCAACCTCCCAAACTGTATATGAGAGCAACAACCAAGACAGACCTATATCAAGGAAGAGATTGACAGAGTAACACGAATATTAATATTTTAAAATTCCAGGCCCAGACGGATTCATAACATAATTATACCAGTTTTTCAAAAAAACTATAGGTAATCCTAAAGTTTTCAATAAATAGAAAGAAAATATCACTTCCAAATTCCTTATATGAAGTCAGTAATACTCTAATACACAAATCAATAAACACATACACATACACACACACACACACACACACAAACATGCATGCATGTACACAAACACAAGCAGATCAATATTCTTTATGAAGAAGACCAAAAATCCCAACTCAGCCACCAACCAGGAAGCACACAGGAGTTGGTATGAGGCCTCTGACTCATATACAGCAGAAGACTGCCTGGTCTGACCTCAGTGGGAAAAGAGATGTTTAACTCTCAAGAGACTTGAGGCCCCAAGTAGTGGGGAGGCCTGGCATGTGCGTTGTGGAGGGCATCCTCTTGAAAACAGGGGATAGGAGATATGGGATGAGGAACTGTAAGCGGTGGACCAAGAGGTAGGCAATGAATGAACTGTTAAAAAATAAAAGTAATTTTAAAAATACTTACATATTAAATAGAAGGATTTATCAAGACGATCAACCATTACAATCAAGTTGCTTTTACCTAGAAATGCAGGGTGGGTCAACAACATTTGTAACTGATGAATATAATAAATTATGTATATTGTATGAAAGACAAAAATCACGTGGTCTCCACAATAAATGTATAAAAAGCTTTTAAAAATCAATAAAATTCTAGAAAATTCTAGAGAAAGAAAAACTGGAAGTAGCATGCCCCAATTTAAAATAAAAGCTATATAGGATAAACATACTGTGAACATTATCCTAAATGATTAAAAACTTGAAGCAATCTAATTAAAATTGAAAATGAAATAGGGCTGCCATTTATCCATACTCCATATATATATATATATTTATTTATTTCTGGAAACACTAAGTAGAGGAAGAAAATACAAGAAAGAAATTAAACAGATTCAAATAGAAAAGGAGGAAGCCCAAATACTCCTTTTGCAGATGATATGATATTACACTTAAGAGACGAATATTGACGCAAAAATGCTCAATAAAATTCTTTCAAGCTGAATCCAACAACACATTACAATGATCATTCACCATGATCAAGTAGGCTTCATCTCAGGGATGCAGGCATGATTCAATATACAGAAATCCATCAAGGTAATCCACTACATAAACAAACTCAAAGAAAAAAACACATGATCATCTTATTGGATGCTGAAAAAAAAACCTTTGACAAAATACAGCACCTCTTCATGCTAAAAGTATTAGAAAGAATTGGAACTCAAGGTCCATACATAATATAATATAATCAATATACAACAAGCCAATAGCTGACATCTAATTAAAGGGAGAGAAACTTGAAGCAATACCCCTGAAACCAGGGATAAGACAAGGCTGCCCACTCTCCCCTATTTATTCAATATGATACTTGAATTTCTAGCCAGAGCAATTTGGCAACAAAAAGAGATTAAATGGATACAAATTGGAAAGGAGAAAGTCAACATATTACTATTTGCTAATGATATAATAGTATACATAAGTGACCCCCAAAAAAATCCATGAGAGAAATCCTATAGCCTGTAAATAAGTGGCTGAATAAAAAACTAACTCAAACAAATCAGTACTATTCCTCTACTCAATGTATCGATGGGCTGAGAAAGGAATTAGGGAATTGACCCTTTTTACAATAGTTACAAATAATATGAAATAACTTGGTGTAACCTTAACCAAGCAAATGAAAGATCTGTATGACAAGAACTTCAAGTTTCTGAAAAAAGAAACTGAAGAAGACATGTGAAGATGGAAAGATCTCCCATGCTTATGGATTGGCAGGATTAACATAGTAAAATGGTGATCTTACCTATAGCAATCTACAGATTCAATACAATCCCCATCAAAATTCCAAATCAATTCTTCATAGTGCTAGAAAGAACAATCTGCAATTCTTCACAGAGATTGAAATAGCAATTCTCAAATTTATCTAGAATAACAAGAAACCCAGGATATCAAAACCATTCTCAGCAGTAAAAGAACTCTGGGGCAAACTCAAACTCTATTACAGAGCAATAGTGAATAAAAAACACATAGTGTTGGTATAAACACAGACAGGTAGATCAATGGAATAGAAATGAAGACCCAGAAATGAACCCAAACACCTCTGGTCACTTGATCTTTGTCAAAGGAGCTAAAACCATCAAGTGGAAAAAAAGACAGCATTTTCAACAAATGGTGCTGGTTCAACTGGCAGTCAGCAGGTAGAAGAATGCAAATTGACCCATTCTTATCTCCTTGTACAAAGGACAAGTCGAAGTGGATCTAGAACCTCCACATAAAACCAGATACACTGAAACTAATAGAAGAGAATGTGGAGAAGAGCCTTGAACACATGGGCATAAGAGAAAATTTCCTCCATAAGAGAACATAATACCAATGACTTGTACTCTAAGATCAATAATTGACAAATGGGACCTCATAAAATTGAAAAGCTTCTGTAAAGAAAAAAAAAACAATGTCAATAGGACAAAACCAAAATCTATAGATTGTGAAAAAAATCTTAACCAACCCTACATCCAATAGAGGGCTAATATGTAAAATATACTAAGAACTCATGAAGTTAGATTCCAGAGAACCAAATAACCATATTAAAAAATAGGGTACAGGGGTGAACAGAGAATTCTCAACTGAGAAATCTCAAGTGGCTAAGAAGAACTTAAAGAAATGTTCAACATTTCAAAAACCAGTGAAATATAAATCAAAACAACCCTGAAATTCCACCTCACATCAGTCAGAATGGCTAAGATCAAAAACTCAGGTGATGGTAGATGCTGGTGAGGATGTGGAGAAAGGGGAATACTCCTACATTGCTGGTGGGGTGGAAAGCTGATACCACCACTCTAAAAATCAGTCTGGTGGCTCCTCAGAAATTTTGAAATAGTTGCTGGGCATATACCCAAAAGATGCTCCAATACTAAAGAATGTCACATACTCCACTAGATTCATAGCAGCTTTATTTATATTATACTGAAAACAACCAAATGTCTCTCAACAGAGGAATGGATACAGAAAATATGGTACATTTACACAATGGAGTACTACTCAGCTATTATAAACAATGATTTCATGAAATTTGCAGGCAAATACATGGTACTTGAATATGTCATCCTGAGTGAGGTAACCCACTTACAAAAGAACACACTGGTGTGTACTCACTGATAAGTGCATATTATCCAAAACAAAGCTGGTAATACCCATGATACAACTCACAGACCATATGAAACCCAAGAGGAAGGAAGATCACACCAAAGGGAGGATGCTACAGTACTGCTCTTTATGGGGAAGAGAATAATGCCTGGGAAGTAGAGGGAGAGAGACATCTTGGAGGGAGAGAGAAGGGTGATGGAAAAAGTAGGGCCAGTTCAGATATGGGAGGAAATGAGGGAGAAATACAGAGGGTCAGTAATTTGAAAGTAGGAGAGCAGGAACAGGGAGAAGCCACTAAAAAGTCCCAGATTCCAGGGACCCAAGAGGTTTCCAGGAACAACAGGGATGACTTTAGCTGAAATATGCAACAATGGGGAGATAGAACCTGTAGAGACCAAATCCAGTGAACAGGCACAGCCCCAAGTTGAGGGATGGTGCCACCCATTCATCTCAAAATATTAATCCAGAATTCCTCCTGTCAAAAGAAAATGCAGGGACAAAGAGTGGCATGGAAACTGAAGGAAAGGCCATCCAGAGACTGTCCCACCTAGGGATCCATCTCATTTGCTGACACCAAACCCACACACTATTGCAAATACCAAGAAGTACTTACTGACAGGAACTCGGTATAGCTATCCCCTGAGAGGTTTGGCCAGAGCCAGACCAATACAGATGCAGATGTACACACCCAAAGATTGGACTTAGTGTGGAGATCCCAATTTGGAATTTAAAGCAAGGACTGTAGGAAATGGAGATGTTTGGAACCTCATGGGAAAAACAACAATGTCAACCAACTGGACCCCCACCAAAGCTCCCAGGGACTAAACCACCAATCCAAGAGTACACAGGGGATACCCATGACTCTAGCTGGATACATTGCAGAGGATTTCCTTATTTGGCATCACTGGGAGGTGAGCTCTTTGGTCCAGTGTAGGCTTGATGATACAAGATAGGGGAACTTGAGGCAGGAGCAGGTGGGTGGGTCATTGGGTGAGCACCCTCATAAAGCCAGAGGAATTAAGAGAAGATAGGGGGCTTATGGAGGGGAAACTTGGAAGGGGGATAATATTTGAAATTTAAATAAATATAATAACCAATAAAAAAGAGATACCAAAAATTCTAATATTTCTAGAAATAATTAACAATTTCAACAGAGAGACAATGGCAATATCAACTTAGAAAAGTCAGTAGTCTTTCTATGTACCAACAACAAACACATTAAGTAAGATATCATGGGCCCACTTTCATTTCCAACTGCATTAAAGACAATAAAATACCTTGAAATGAACAAAATGAAGGGGGCAAAAGAACTCTACAATGAAAATTTCAAATCTTCAAAGAAAGAGATTGACAAAGACACTAGAAAATAAAAAGACATCAATGTTCATTGATCAGTAGAATTAATATAATGAAAGTTACTGCCCTGACAAATATAATTTACAGTTTCAGTGCAATTGAATCCAAAATAACCACACATTCTTTATAAAACTGGAAGAAAAATAATCCTATAATTCATATTAAACCATAAATGACTCTTAGTAGCCAAAAAACAAAAAACAAAAAAAAATACTGACTAAAACAACTGGAAAGATTATTGCTATTCTGGATTTCAATATGTAACATAGAACGATATTAATAAAGCCAATATGGTACTGGCACCAATGGAATAAATACCGATGGAATAAAATGGAAGACCCAAACACGAGTATTCATAACAGACCTTTGATAAAAGACAAATAATTTACAATGAAGGAAAAACAGCATCTTCAACAAATTGTTCTGGAAAAACTGGGTCTGCACATGCAGAATAATGAAATCAATCCTGGAACAAAAATTAGATCTAGTTGGATTAAAGATCTCTATTTGAACCCTGAAACACTAAATATGCTAGGAGAAAACACAGGAAGTACCCTACAAAATACAGATGGAAGAGGGGATTTTCTGAATAGGACTCCATTTATTGAAAAGTTAAAATCAACAATTGACAACTGGGACTTAATAAAACTATTTCCAAAAAAGAGACCATAAATATAAAGGAGAGTGAGGGATGGTATATGGGAGCATATAGAGGGAAGTGAGTATAGGGATAAATCTTACAGTTATATTATAATCTCAAAAATTAAAACCAAGAAAATAGACTGTTTTTCATGTGTCACAATGTCTGTTAATAGACACAAGTATATAAAATCTGAGTATCAACATGTGTTATTGATATAAATAGGTTTAATTTCAATACTATACTAAGAGGGGTGAATTCAAATTCTCAACATTTGTTGCACACCCTCACAAACAACTTAAAGGACATAAATGATCCCTTAAAACTGGTCTGTTTTGTTTAAAGAAACCATGCTTCTTTCAAAAAGATGAACACTTTCCCAGAATCTAGGGAATGATAGCAATAAACATCTATTACAGTTAAAGAATTTTCCTATATCAACCAAATGGATATCAAATATTGCAACAACTCAAGTATTACTGAGAAAAATGCATCTCTACACTATTCAGTGTTGCTATTATTTTTTACATGTATGAATGTTTTCTCTGCATACATGTATGTATACCATGAGTATATGGTGCCATAGAGTTCAGAAGAGGGCATCAGATCTCTTTGGACTGCAGTTATAGATGGTTGTAAGAAAACTGAACTCATATCCTCCTTAAGAGTAATAGATACTCTTAACCACTGAAACTTTTCCCTATTGCTATAATATGCTTTTTGGTTTTGTTTTTCTTTTTTGTGACTGAACCAAAATGACTAAGTCCATTTTGAGAAGTCAGGACACAGAACACTACTCTTCTTTTATAACATCCTCCAGATTCTGCCAATCAATGACAGCATATTCTTTGTATCTACCACCACACACCAGTTATTCCCATTTTTTCTGTTATCTGGCTTCTTTTGTCCTTGCCTTTTTATAAACTGAACTTTCTTTTAAGCAACAACTGCGTAAGTCAGAAATGTCCTAATCTCTCTTTTACCAAAATGCCCGTATTCTCTTAAGTTAACATGTACTTTTTACATTTACGATTGTTACAGTGGAACAGTTTTCTTTCTGCCATTATAGCATCCATCTCTACATTTCACAGTATAGGACATTATGACCGTCATCATGTGGTTGTAAGATCCATTTTCCTAGATCCACTTGCCCTTTCATATTCGATTATTTACAGAACAAAACACATGTCAATTATAAAGTCTTTTCTACATAATTTCTTTGGGAAAGAAAATGTTACTAGAAAGTGACAAATTAGAGTAAAAAGTACAAAGACTGTGGAGGTTATATAACTACAGAATGACATGGAAGCTTTTGTTAAAAGAGGTAGTGGTGATAAACTGGACAAAATCAAGATGAAAGGGGCTTTGTGAAAAACAGGCAAAAATTTACTTGATCTATACCAAATACTAATAGTTGCTGTTTATAAAATACCATTTTCTGAACATTGTGTTTACACGTATAATCTAATTAAAATATTGAATATACCCGAGTATGAAAATTTAGTGTCATAGATATTAAAGAACAATTCTACCCTTTAATTGAGAGTCATGACAGTAATTTAAATGATGCTGCTGTGCTTACACTGTTTGTCCTGTAACACTGACTACATAATGAATGCAGTGAAGATTAGCTCAGAAAGCCTTCGGGATTACCTAGGTCAATGACTTTAATTTAACACAGTAAGGACGTGAAGTAGAGAGAGCCACATTCACAAGCCAGGCAATGCACATAGGGAGAGCAGTGTGATTACAGCAGAGGACTCTAGACTCATTCAATATTGTTGTTCCATATTTCTTCTACAGTGTTGTTCCATATTTCTTCTACGGCAACTCACTTCCTTCCTTTTACCTGTTTTCATTGCTCTGACCCTAACGTTGACTTTAGGAACACCTCCTCTTCTTTTTCCACCTATAAAATAGAATTATTCCCTGCTATAGGAGATTACGATAGTGGGCATTCCTTTATGCGTATTTAGTCATTTCAAGCAATTATCTTTATCCTATCAGACCTTGAGATTAATCTGCCAGTAGTGACCTCATTAAAGTCCTCGCTTCTAATAAGCTTTTCTACAAATTGTTGAGAAGGCATTCTTGAGGTGGTATAGGGAAGGAATTGTGGACTCAGGAGCAAACCTAGAAAATCGCATTTGTTCCAGTCCATGGTTTTCAGGTCAAGTGATTTGGGACCAGTTGCCAAAATACACTGGTGAAGAGAGGCGTTAATATCAACTGTGCCAAGTTGTTATGCTTATTAAACTCTACCATGATACAGTTATATAATGTTATAGTATGTTCATTGAATGTTTTATAAGAAACCAATTGTTTATTTTTTTATTTAACTCTGTAAACCTACAAAAAGGGGAAATAGTCATGTAACTGTTTAATAAGGTTAAAACATTTATTGCTCATAATAATTAACTGAGATGCTACTAAAACTGTGACTGATTTTAATTGAAAAGTTGCCATTTTAAAGGCACTTATCTTCTAATGCTATAATTTATTCATTGCATATTATTAGAATAATTAATGTAAAAATACCCCAAATATGAAAATAACATGTAAGTCCTACTTCATGCTTTTTCCATATCAAATTCAGAAACTAATACTCAGATCTTATATTTTAAATAGTATTTAAAAATAAAGACACATATAGTCAGGAATATTTGCTAAATAAATTTTCCAAATTGAAAAACTAGCTTTCAGGTTTACCTTGTTTTCTACATGAATATGCCTGCATTTGATTACTGACTATAACTTATTCATAGACTACATAAGGAAATGTTGCACACATATTAAATATTTTGAGACATACTTATTTAAATAATAAACATTTAAAAATATACTTACTATTTGTATCTAAAGAATTTGTTTTTTGTATCTAAGGAACTTTAGTAAATGAGATTATAAAGTTGTTGCTGAGGTACATTGAACAGGTTTTCAGGTTAATAAGGTGTATAAAAAATGGTTTTTAGGAATTTGAAGGGTTTTAAGGAATTCTTTTTTTAGTTGTTGTTATGTTTTGTTTTGTTTTGTCTTGTTTTTTGACCAGGGTTTCTTCATCTAGCCCTGGCTGGTTGTCCTGGAACTAGCTTGTATACCAGGATGGCTTCAAACACATAGAGATCTTCCTAGCTCTGCATCCCAAGTTCTGGGATTAAAGGTGTAAATTACCTCTTCTCCAACTACAAGACAGGAATTCTTATTTTATATAAGTCATTATTAAGTAAATTATGTGTTTACTGTAAATAATATTAATGATTAGGTTTGAAGATTTTTTTTTCTGAAAACGGATGAATCTCCTTCATAGAGAGTTTGTTCCTGGATAATAAAAGGCTCATGGAGAAATGTTTAACTGTCTAGTTTCATATTCATACTAATAACCCTGAATCAATTTTTCTCCATTGAGACTTGCATTCTTAGGTATTAATGATTGCTGGAATTCTGTTTATAAGGATTCTTTATGCATTACATGTTAAAATATTTTAAACCTATAACATTTTGGGATATAGTTTAGTAAAACATCTTTAATGGAGTAAGTGGTATCACTTAGTTTGGAAGAAAAAAGCAGTTGTGTAGGCCTGGAGAGATGGCTTGGAGGTTAAGAGCACTGACTGTCCTTCCAGAGGTCCAGAGCTCAAATCCCAGCAACCGTATGATGGCTCACAACCATCTATACAGCTACAATGTACTCATATACATAAAACAAATAAATAAATCTTAAAAAAAGAGTTGTGTAAGGGGTTAAGGTCTGCTCAATAGAGAGGAACACATGCTTGGCACACTTGACAATAGAAACTTAGCTAACTACCCATGGCTGGAAAGACCATTTTTCTAAAGGAAAAACTGCTATTACCATTTTCCTAAATCAATATATCTTTTAACTATTCTAAATGCTGATCATTATTCCCATAGACAGTTTAGAGTAACCCTTTTTAATAAAGATTCTGTTTGTAGTAGATAAGGTTTAATATAAAGATCCACAGTTGGTCCAAATCCAGAGAATAAGTGAGCCTGTGGTATTTAAGTACCGGGCTTCGTCCAACTATAATACTTGAGTACTAGTGAACAGGATACAGAAAATGGCATCAGGAAGATTGTAAGAGCCAGAGGATATAAATACATGTATGTGTATATTTATGAGTAAAATGAAGAAGAGTTTATTAATCTGAGTTTGTATGTGTTAAGCTATGAAAATCTCTGAAAATATTTAAAATTATTTTGCCTTTGGAAATAAAAATAATGAAAATTGTTCAAAAAAAAGATAATTCCAGGATACTAGCCAATTTTGCTCTTAAGTTAGGAATATAATTATATATTTTTTCTTCTGACTGAATAATTATGTACAAATAGTTTTTGAATATTTGTTGTCTATTTGAATCCTTAAAAACAGTTATAGTTTTAAATGTGTTTAATATATTGCTCTTATGAAAGTCACATTTTACTATCACACTCAATTACATTTAACCATGTAGATATTGTTGGTGTTATTTTTGTTCTAGAAAGAAACACTTAAACTTCAGCTCCAACTTGGGTCATGCAAGGGAAGATGAATCTGGTATTCTACAGAAAAAATAAAACATAAATGTAACCTTTTTGATGACTTTTGTGTTAATTGGGACTGTTTGCCTGCTACATATCATTGGGGAAGGGAAATGGTATATTTATGTAATAGATAACAAACAGCCTCATAAAGTAATAGATACATTCTTCAGAACAAATTCTCTCCATTTAATCCTTGGTTTTATTAAAATCTTTCTGATCCCGTAGCGTGAAGTCAGCCATGCTGAGTACTGCTGGCAAGAAGAAAGCGATCAAGGTCCTCCGAGGGATACTGACTTGGAAGGGTCTGGGCATGTGACCAAGTACTTCCAGGATGAATAATTATTAAGAAAAAACGTTGACAAAATATGTGAAAAAGGCCTATAACTATCTATTCTTTTTGCTACCTGGGTCTTGAGGGAATTCTCTGGGAAGAGACACTCAGCATATTTGGTCAAATGAATATACTTATTCTGAAAAACCAAAGGAATTTAGATTTCTGGACACCTCCCAAGGAATCATGTATGAGAAGAAATGCAGATTGTTAGCCAAAATTGTCCCTGACTTCTAAACTTAGGCCATTTCGTTTTCCTAAATTCCATATCCTGAGAAGACACTGTCTGATTAGAAGATATGTAAGTTATGGATAATAAGACAAAAGAGCCAATGAACCTACAAAGTTCAAAACGAACTTCTGTCTCAGAGAAAACAAGCAAACTAACAATATCATTTATTTCAATGAGAAGGAAAGGCCACAGATGGGCAGATTACATTTCCTAAATCTCTTACTTGAAGGAAGATTGGACCCTCAGAATTAATTAAGTAGTAGAATGCACAATGTATGCTTCAAGAAAAAATGTTATGCAAAACAGGTAGTTTATTTTATTTCAACCTAGCAACAGTGAGGAAAGGAAGAGCTAGCAAGGAGATACACGTAGTGAAGTGTCCACTGTAGGTTTACTGTATTCCCTTTAGGTGGAATTGTTTCCATTCAAAATAAAATAAACTTCTGACTCACAGTAATTCACAAAGTCACACTATGTAACACAGGATATGAAAATTTCAGGACATACCGTCTTAGCACAGAGGGAGTTAATTTAAATGAGGTGATTTGAGTGAACATAAATGCAGTCCTGCCTGCCTGCCTTTGACTTCAGAGTTTTTATAGCTACTGTGAAAACTTTCAGTAGTTGGTGTTTGGTACTTTACTATGAAATTCTTAGAAAAATAATACTGTGATTTGAGTTAGTTGGTTATCTACACATATGAAAACACACAAATATATAAGGAATATACAGAACAAAATGTATAAATAATATAGATCTTATTATAAATATGTGGTATAATTACAAATGTTAACTGAAATTCCTAGCTTATTAGTGTACAACATGAATTTTAATGCAATCATTAATCAAAGACATTTAAAACCTGGGTTTAGCACTCTTGTAAAGATTTAGCCAATAGTCTTCCTTTCAGTTTCTACCAGTAGAGACCAGCGCTTCAATACTTAGCTTCAAATAGCAGGGTGAGCATATATCAATGTCTGGCCAATCTCTTATTCCATGCACCTAGTTCCTATTATTTGCGGGCATGAAATAGGTTCAAAGACTATGCCTCCAGCACGTTCCAAGAACTTCTCTCTCATTAATTTGATTTAATTTGTTTGAGACACAGTCTCACTATGCTTCAAAGGATAATCTTAAACTCCTATGCTAACGTGGGTTTCATCTACACAAACAGCTGGAACTGCAGGCATATATTACACTTGTCTTGAAATTTATTTTAAATTATTTCTTCAACATACTATCACATTGAATTAGACTTGACAGATATGTTGTTTAAATTTGTTATAATCCCAATGATGTAAAGTGAATACATAACAATACTAAAGTTTTAAATAGAAATATTTGGCTTTAAAGGATTACAATCTGGTTGGCTCATTCATGGTTATATGAGTAAAAATAACTATATTGAAATTTAAGCCTTGTCAATGATAAAATATCAAATTAACAGCTTTGCAACTGAGAAGTGTAGGAGATTTATCTGGTGCTGCTATTATTCCAATGCTAGACCCTGGTTCCCAAGGTCCGGTTGACCCTGAAAAGGAGATACTTATATAAACAAATGATTCTATGTAAACTTTGACACCCAAGATATAGCTGATTAATTAATAAAAACTCCAACATACTGGACAGAAGAGAGGGTATAGGTTCCTGGGCTGGGGTCAGAGGCAGAAACCATGAAGGGAGATGAGGAGTAGAAGGAAAGGCTCGCCATGGGGTATCTTGAATCATAAGCATATGGTCATGAGGCCTGACCTGATGTTATAGGAGCAGCCCAAATGAAATATGGCATGTAATATCTCTGGGATTTTGAAAGGGACATTCACGAAATAGCATAAAGGGTTGATATCTGCCAAACTCTAGTACGTTAGACCTCACTATAAATTGAAATGTTTCTATGCCTTTTATTTGAGAACTATATGGTTTTTAGTGGGGATAGAAACCTCTATTATACATTTAAAAACAACAAAGGGATGTTTTTATGATTAACAACAGGATAATAGTAACCACAACAGAGAAGAGAAACTCATCTTTCAGACTTTCTAACTGGCTTCTCTCAACAGCATCTCTGACAAAAATAATATACTAATGAGTTGCATTTACTATAAGATATGGCTTCAAGTTATAATAGATCAACAAATGGTATTTACTTCTCAAATTAGAAAACTTACAGCTACTTAATTACAGCTGTATGATATGTTTTCAGAGTAATCTATTTTTATCTAGATTGCAAATAGGTATATAGATGGGCATAAAGTATACTTCATCTTCTTAATTGGAAGCTAGATACCAAATTACTCATGAAAATTAATAAATAGCAACAAACTAGTGATAAAATTTTATTATAATTCTTATTTATGAGAAACATTTAGGAACTCTGAATTATGACTATCCAGATAGGTGTATTTAGATATAAAGATATACTTTTTATAACTGAGTTTTTAAAAAATAACCAGAATCCTTGTTTTTATATTAAAAAAGAATAGAGTGAGGAGTATGTGTAGAATTAGTGTCCTTTACTTTAAATCTAGAATGTGAATACTCATGTAGGGAAAGTAATATCTGAAGTGCAAGTGTCTTTCTAGACTAATTGCTCTTTCAGGAATTGTGTAAGATACTTAAGCATCCATTTGTTTTGTTTTGTTTTGATATCATAGAACTCTTTTAAGCAACAGTTCTCAATCTGTGGGCCATGACTCTTTGGGGCATCACATGTCAGATATCCTTTATACCAAATATCTACATTATAATTCACAACAGTAGAAAATTGCAGCTATGAAGTAGCAATGAAGTAATTTTATAGTTTGCAGTCACCACAACATTAGGAACTGAATTAAAGAGTTTCAGCATTATGAAGGTTGAGAATCACTGCATTAAAAAGAGTTAGAATTAAGAGTACTACCACAGCATTTACTCACATAGCTTACCAGCTACAAGTCTGAGAACTTTACAGTTGTCTGTGCCAGATAGTGTTGGAAAGTCTGTTTCTATTAAAGGAATAGAAGCTCTCTTTTTTGCATGTCTCATACACGGTCATTAGTGAGAATTTCTTTCTAAGTTATAATTAATGAGGTAGTCATTGAAAGCATAGAATAATCTTCATGCTTGACTTTAAAGATAAGACACCTCTACTTTGGCAGAGATAACAGACTAGTAGTATGAGAAATGTCAATGTGTGTCATGAATGGTTGAAACAAAGGATCAAAATAATCTTGCACTCTGAGCTATTTCAGAAAGCCTATGTACCATATGAGCTCAGAATTTTATTTAAGAAATTCTTCTTATGTTACCATTCCTGAAGTATGTTTTACTTATATACGGTTATCCATGTCTCTTGTGTGGTTACAGGCCTTTTCTTTTAAAAAGTAAAGTATGTGTGGTTTCCTAAAGTCATAGGATAGCCCTTAACTAATTTATGCCCATATGCACTTTGTCTAGCTGGAGTTATGATTGCTGTGATGAAACAGCATGAGGAAAAGGAAGCTGAGGATGAAAGGATTTATTTTACTTATATTTCCATATCACCATTCAACACTGAAATAGGAAGCAGGAATTTAAGCAAGGCAAGAATCTGGTAGCAAGATTTGTTGCAAAGTACATGGGTGTGGGCTCATTCTTTGAAACATGGGCAACCTATTAGTAGCCTTATTCCCAGATACAGTGGTTCTTCAAATCTTATGAGAGTCAATCTATAGGTTATAGAGATTAAGAGAATTAAGGAGAGATAGGATATATACATTTAGTATTTTATCATATAGTAGAGTATTGATAAAGCTAATAATGCTCTGTAGAATTTTTTAAGGCTTTCAAAAAAGATTTTTGAATAAAAATAATTTCTTGTGGGAAAAGATGAGTAAAATTCTGGAACATCTGGCTGAGGCTCATGTGTTTTATCTTGTATATGTCTACAATGATTTCCTTTAATTATACCACATTGGGAATATAGAAGCAAAAATAACATGAAATGATCAAAAATAATTTTATAATTATTAAAAGACAAAAAACGAATAAATTACTTTAAAATACTCCCTTCCATCTTATTTATGAACAAGAACAGAAAGAAAAAAAAAACACTTGATTGGAAGTAGTCCAGGAATGCAATAACCAACCTAAAGCTACTATAAGTATGAAAACTTGTTAAGGGAAGAAAGAAAAAATATCTCCATCATTCACTTACATCAAGAATAATTTTGACACCTCCTCAAACCCAGAAGTTTCAGGTAGTATATTCCCTGACATAACAGATTCGGGTTTAAACTTTGTGTACACCACCATCCATGTCATTTAGTCATTGAAACTCCTGAAGTGTTATGAATAGGTCAGAAAAAATGGAAAGGTTAGCTGTAACATGGGAATTGGTCTCATTTTTCCAGTGTTTGGAGTTGCAGCTCGTTTAAGTAGAAGTTCCAAGGAGACAAATATTAGTAAATGAACTCACTAGCAGCACAAGGAGACTGCTTCTTCACAGGGCATCTTTTAATAGTCTATTTCATCTGTAATGGTGGAACCTTAGAGATATAATCACCCAAATCTCCAAAATCACCTTTTAATAATATTGTATCAGAGATTAAGTTTCGACCCAGAAATTTGTGGAACATTTGAATTCAGGTCATGGGGCAACCTGTTTTAGTGATGTTCTTATAGTAGCATAAAGAAGCAGTAAGTTGTTAAGGAATGAGTCAAAAGCCTTTGTACACAATCCTTTTACATGATTATAAGGCATGACTGAAAAATTTTTAATAAGAATAAATGCAATAAGATTTCATTTTGTTTATATAAACATACTTGGAATTATGTTGTTTTAGTTTCAGTTAATCTAATTTAAAATAATCTCAATAAATCTATTAACATTTTGTAGAAAATGAGAAAATATTTCTAAACTTTATATGAAACAATGTGTAAAAGGGCAAGGGTAGCTAAAATATACTTGGAGAATAACACTGGAAAACACAAGTCAACTCACTAATAAGTGGATATTAACTTAGAAAACTGGAATACCCAAAACATAATCCACACATCAAATGAGGTACAAGAAGAATGGAGGTGTGGCCCCTTGTTCTGGAAAGACTCAGTGTAGCAGTATTAGGCAAAACCAGAACAGGGAAGTGGGATGGCTGGGAAAACAGGGGGACGGAAGGGGGCCGATGGGACTTTCGGGGAGTGGGGGTCTAGAAAAGGGGAAATCATTTGAAATGTAAATAAAAAATATATCGAAGGAAAAAAAAAAGAAAAAAAAGAAAACACAAGTCAAATGTTCCTTTTACAGAGATAAAGTGATACAATATGACATTAGCACAGAAACACTGACACACTAATGGTGCCTCTTAGAGAATCTGAAAATGACTCACTTGATACTTGATTATAACTCTGCAAAACATTAAAGAAATATTAATTTTAAAAGACTTTTAAAACAGTCAATTAATTGTTTGAGTTTTCCACATTGTGCTTTTATATTTTCCTCCTCCCTTCTTTCTCCTCCCAGATACTCCCAACTCCATAACACTACCCCCCAAAACATTGTATTCTCATTTTTAAAAAAAATCTTCAAGTTTAATTAGTGTTGCCTATAAATTCTTAGGTACATGGTCATCCACTACAACATTTTGGATTTATAAGTGCCTAGCATGTTGGATCTACTCTTGAAGAAATATACCTTTCCCTCTGCAATGATCTATCAGTTACCAATAGCAACCAAGCTAGGTGTGGGATTTTATAACTTCCTACCACTTCCATGCTTAGATTCTGTCTGAATTTACCTTTTACAACTCTTTCCAGTTGCTAAGAAATCACACGTACAGCACTAGGAAACAGTGATAGTTGGTGGTCATACCATCTCTGAATCTTATAGTCTTTCTGACACCTCTTCTACAATGGGCCATGGAAACAGTAGAGGGTACATAGATGTCTATATAGGGCTGAATACTCTACAGTCACTTTTTCTGTGTACCTTGACTATCTTTTTTGTTTCTCTGTCATAAATCATCTATTGAAAGAAATGCTTCCATTGGACTGTTGTTTAACCACATAAGAGAAGGGAAATCATCCCCATTTTATACCAACCCAAATTGTACAGATGAAGTACAAAACACTGAAACATCGATAACAGACTACAAAAGAGAATTGCTGTGGTTTTTAGATAATCTTTATATTGTCATAAATATAAATCATTGATATCATAATCCATAAATTTGTAACTCAGTAATATTGACCCAGAAAATTATTCTATTTTGAAAGCAAAAAAAATAGACCAGTGAAAAGATAAAGATTTTTATATATGTATCAGGAAAACAGAATGCTTAGAATGTTCAATGGAATCCATAAATCAAATAAGAAAACCAAGCAGGAAAAATTAGGCCAGTTAATATATTTTGAATGGAAGATATCAAAATTATCAATATACACAATATGGAGTTATGTTCATCAAAAAGTAGTTTAAAGCTTGTCAAGTTGAAGATCACTTAGAATCCCAGAACTCAGGAGTCTTGCTGCTCTTCCAGAAAATTGGTGTTTGATTCCCAGAAGCCTTGCCAGTCATTTAACAAACGGCTATACTTCCAGCTTCGGCAAGTTTGATGCCCTCTTCTTGCCTCCTGGACATTCAAATTCACTTGCGCATACACATAGACACACAAATAAATAAAAACAAAGCATTATACATTTAATTAAAAAACAAAACTTCAAGAATATAATAAATAAAAAGAAAATTATGGTGTGTGTGTGTGTGTGTGTGTGTGTGTGTGTGTGTGTGTTTGATTTCTATATACTGTAAAAATGGAATAACTAAAGGCATGAAAATAAGAAAGACACTCAAATTCCTTAATGGTCATATGATAGTGGTTTCCTGGAATGAGCCAGGAACACTGCACTTTGTTGTTCTCATTGGTAACTCTAATGCATTGAAAAATTCATGTTTTTTTAAAGCCATGATATATATATATATATATGTTAAAAGATTGATTTTCAACATTTTTTTTTACTTTCTATATTCTTTGTTTACATTCCAAATGATTTCCCCTTTCCCGGTTCCCCCCTCCCCATAAGTCCCATAAGCCCTCCTCCCTCCACCCATTCCCCAATCAATCTCCTCACACTTCTCTGTCCTGGTAATCCCTTATATTGTCGCATCAAGCCTTTCCAGGAGCAGGGCCTCTCCTCCCTTCTTCTTGGAATTCATTTGATATGTGAATTGTGTTTTGGGTATTCAGAGCTTCTGAGCTAATGTCTACTTATCAGTGACTACATTCCAGGTGTGTTCTTTTCTGAATGAGTTATCTCACTTAAGATGATATTTTCCAGTTCCAACCATTTGGGCATAAAAAGAAGAAAAACACCCAGATTCCTTAATGGTCATATGATAGTGGTTTCCTGGAATAAGCCTTACCACAACACTACACTTGGTTGTTCTCATCAGTGACTCTAATGCATTGAAAAATCCATTTACTTTTAATAATTTCTATGTACTTGTGTCATTAAAGCTAAATATTAATTAAAAGACTTATTTTTTCTTCTATATCTATAAGCCATGAAGAAAAGGCTTACTTCTTGGCTGATCAGAATGAGTGCCGCTATGATTTAAGACCATGGACCTCAGGTATGTCCTCTGAGATTTCACCAGGGTCCTACATAACCACCCTTACTGGTTTTGGGTAGCTCTATATTTACACTAACCCAAGTAGCCCACGTCTTAAATTATGAACCGAATTTGGCTTAGATGATGCTATTTTAGAGACTGGTGAAATAAAGTCGGTAATAGTGACACTAGGAATAGATGACCTTCTAAGACTCAAAATTTGCATCTGCGTACCTGTGCATGGTCTTAAAGGAGATAATTGTAAGTTGGGTGGTGATAGCTCATCCCTCCAGTTTGAGCCCAGCCTAGTCTATAAAGCAGGTTGCAGGATAGCCAGAACTGTTACACAAAGAAACCGTGTCTTGAATAACTAAAGAGGAGAGAGAATGACAGAGGAGGGAAACTGGCTGCAGATACTATAACACAAATAAACTTGTCAATTTGTAAAAGATGATGATGATGATGAGATAATAATAATTAATAATAATAATAATAATAATAATAATAAATTACATACTTACATACCATAGATAGGGGACCCTTCCTCTACCAGTCCATTCTAGACACAAGATTATTTGTTCATATTCAATCACACCTACATCATAATCTGTTATTAATTTTGTAAAGCAATGAAACATATAAATGAAATTTTGACCAGCTATCAATATTAATTTTTAGGAGTGTATGTGTGTGTTTGTGTGTTTGTGTGTGTGTGTGTGTGTGTGTATGAGAGAAAGAAAGAGATTGAGAGAGAGAGAGAGAGAGAGAGAGAGAGCAACTAAATGGTCATGAATTGAACTAAAAATTAGAAAATTTTCATCAATGTGATTTATCAGTTTTAGTACAACCTGATGCTTTGCATGAATGGTGCCAGCTTTATGTCTATCTGCAGCTTCTACCTCTTTATATGCACCTCTTACATAAACCAAACATGAACTGTGGTAGTTTTTGTTTATGTCTCAATACTGTTAACACTTTCTCACTTTTCTAATCTGTATGGCATGGACACTATTTAGTTTAAATGCAGTGCTTAGTAAGTCTTGTTATTGTATCACATTATCATCCTTTCTTGTCTTTATAACTGTGCCAAAACATATTCTTCATTAAGCGTATCCCCTTACCATATACTAATAATGTTCTGTTGTCCTTCCTGGTAGAGGAAAATGTCTCTATTGGACAGATTTTCCATTCCCCTTTCATAGCTCTTTTGTTTCTGAAAACCTTCAATATTGGCAGAGTGTAAGACTATTGTAAAAGCATGTGCATCCCTGGAAGTGGTGCTTGAAATTATCTACTGCCAATGCTATTGAATTCCACTCTTTTCCTCAGAACTAGTTTCAAATTCCAGGCTTTTTGCCATTAACAGGAGAACATTCAAGAATAATATCGTTTCCATTCCCTTTGAATCTCTTAAACAGTAAGCCTAAAAATAAAGACAGAAAGAAGCCCATGTTTCTTACTCCACCAGACTTTTAGCCAATGATTTCAACAAAAACTATTGACTTGATAATATTCTTTTAATATGCATTTCTTTGTAAGGGTAGGGAATAGGAAGAAAGCAGTTATTTGGAGATCACTTGGAGAGGTCTGGTACTCAATGATATCCTCTGTTTTATAACTTCAAAATGGTATGGATGAAAAATCTAAAGTGTCACAAACTAATGGATTATGACAGTAAAATGGCTACTGAATGTGATATGACATTGTTTTCTGACCAGGATCTGGCAGAGAATAGAGGAATCTTTTGGAAAACCTAAGAGAAAGCATTCAACTACTAAGAATTGCAGTAGGGGGGCTGGAGAGATGGTCAGCGGGTAAGAGCACTAACTGCCCTTCCGAAGGTCCTGGGTTCAGATCCCAGCAACCACATGGTGGCTCACAATCATCCGTAAAGAGATCTGATGCCCTCTTCTGGTGTGTCTGATGACAGCTACAGTGTTGTTTATCTCTGTACCCCATTTTTAATAGCACTATTTGAATGTCTGGATTCTAATTTCTTCAACTCTTTGTATATATTGGATATTGGCCAACTATCGGGTGTAGGATTGATAAAGATCTTTTCCCAATTTGTTGGTTGCTCTTTTGTCTTATTGACAGTGTTCTTTGCCTTACAGAAGCTCTGCAATTTTATGAGATCCCATTTGTCGATTCTTGATCTTAGAGCATAAGCCATTAGTATCTGTATAGGAACTTTTCCTGTGTGACCATGTGCTCCACTCTCTTCCCTACTTTCTCTTCTATTAGATTCAGTGTATCTTGTTATATCTGGATGTCCTTGATCTACTAGGACTTAAGCTTTGTAGGGGGAGATAAGAATGGATAAATTTGCGTTCTTCTACATGTTGACTGCCAGTTGAACAAGCACCACCTGTTGAAAATGTTGTCTTTTTTTCCACTGGATAGTTTTAGCTTCTTTGTCAAAGATCAAGCGACCATAGGTGTATGGGTTATATCTAGGTCTTCAATTCTATTTCATTGATCTTTCTGCCCGTCTCTGTACCAGTACCATGCAGTTTTTATCATGATTGCTCTGCAGTACAGCATAAAGTCAAGGATGGTGATTCCGACAGAAGTTCTTTTATTGTTGAGAATAGTTTTCGCTATCCTGTGATATCTAATTTCTTGAATTCCTTAGGTACTTTGAATATTACCCCTGTCAAATGTAGAGTTGGTAAAATGTTTTTCCCATTCTGTGGACTGCTGTTTTGTTCTGTTGATGGTATCGTTTACCTTACAGGAGTTTTTATAGTTCCTTGAGATCCCATTACTATTTATCTCAATTACTATGTTAAGCTTTCAGTAAAATAAAAACTGTTCTCTGTTCTGATCAGAAGTGTCCATAGAGTTGTCTCCTGTACCAGTCTATTCAAGGCTATTCCTCAATTTTTTCAATCAGGTACAGTGTATATGGTTTTATATTGATGTCTTTGATCCACTTGGACTTGAGGTTTTTGTTTAGGATTATAGATATGGATGTATTTCCATTCCTCTACATACCAACATCCAGTTAAAGAAACAAAATTTGTTGAAGATGCTTTCTTTTATCCATTGTATATTTCTAGCTTCTTTATCAAAATTTGGGTGCCCATAGATGTGCAGATTTACATATAGGTCTTCAATTTGGTTCCATCGATTAATATGTCTGGTATTGTATGAAAACACTATGTAGCCTTTATTAATGCAGCTAGACAGCTCAAGAACAACTTAAGATCTGGATGGTGATGCCTACAGATATTCTTTTATTTTGTAGGATTGTTTTAGCTTTCCTAGATTTTTGTTTTTTCATATGAGTTTGAATATTTTTCTTTCAAGATCTGTAACAAATGCTGTTGAAATTTTGGTGTGGATTGTATTGACACTGTAAATTGCTTTTGGTAGGATTGCCATTTTTACTGTTAATCATGGGAGATCTTTCTATCTTCTAGTATCTTCTTTGATTTCTTTCTTCAAAGACATAAAGATTTTATCATTCAGGACTTTTCCTTGCTGGGTTAGAGTTACCCCAAGATATTGGTTATTATTTGTGGCTATTGTGAAGAGTATTGTTACCTGATTTCTTTCTCATCCCACTTAATTATTTGTATACAGGACAGCTGCTGATTTTCCCTATTAATCCTGTATACAGTTAATTTGCTAAAAGTATTTATCACCTGCAGGGATTCCCTGGTAGAAATTTTGAGGTGACATATATATATATATATGCTCTCATATCAACTACAATAGAGATGCTTTGGCTTTTTCCTTTCCAATTTGTAACCTTTTGATCGCCTTTAGTTTTTTTATTGTTTGAAAACTTCAAGTACTATGTAGAGTAGATAGGATAGATTGGACAGACAGCTTTATCTTATTTATGATTTTAGTGAAATTGCTTTGATTTTCTGTCCATTTAATTTGATGTTTAGCTATAGACTTGTTGTAAATTGCCTTTATTATATTTAGGTATGTCTCTTGTATCTCAGACTCTCCATGACTTTTAGGATCATGGGATGTTGAATTTCTTCAAAGTTTTTTTTGTGAATATGTGTTTTTGTTTTTTTCAGATCTTTTCATATGGCAGATTACAATGAAAGATTTTCATATTTTGAGGAGTCCCAGTTTTTCTGGGACAAAGCCTAATTGATTATGGTAGATGGTCTTTTTTGATGTGGTCTTTGATTCATTTTGTAAGTATTTTACTGAGTAGTTTTGCATTAATATTCATGACAGAAATTGTTCTAAAATTCTCTTTATTTGTTGAATCTTTTTTGAGTTTTGGGTATCAGGATGATTGTTACCTCATAAAATGCAATTAACAATATTCCTTCTGTTTCTATTTTTTAAGAATGCTGTAAAGTATTGGAATTAGGTCTTATTTGAAATTCTGGAAGAATTCTGTCCTAAAACTGATTTTGGGCTTTTAGTTTTTTTTTTTTATTCAGAGTCTTTTAATTTCATTATTAATTACGGGTCTATTTAAATTGTTAATCTGATTTTCATTTAACTTTGGTAAGTGATATATATCAAGAAAATTGCCATTTCTTTTCCAATTTTATGAGCTAGTGGTGCTCTGTAATTCTTTGGTGTCTGCTGTCATGTTCCCCTTTGGTTTCTGGTTTTATTGATTCAGATAGTTTATCAGAATATTTTAGTTATTTTGAATAAGAGTTTTTCTACCATGTTGATGTTCTCCAATAACCAACTCTTTGTTTCATTGATAATGTGTTTTCTTTTTGTTTCTATTTTTATTGATTCCAGGCCTCAGTTTTATTATTTCCTACCTTTTATTCTTCTTGTGTGTTGTCAGAGACCAAACCCTAGAAAAGTAGAGTTTCAACAGTCCTCACCTTGACAGTTCACTGACCTTGCAGTTTACAGCAGAACCCCCCTCCCCTTTCTTCACACAAGACTGATCAACTGGTTCTCATCCTGGCCAAACACCTGGGATGAGCTGGGCTCAACCAGCATTCCAGGAAAGCCGCAGATGCCTCTAGCTGGAGTCAACTTCCACACCGGATGACCTTTCCTCTTTCTGTGCTTCTAGTATCCCCCTCAGCCCCTCCTTACTTCCTCCTTACTGAGGGTTCAAAACCAGGTGTTTTGCGGTTCATTAAAGAGTCCTTGACAAAGACACCCCAATTGCTTGACCTCCCTCTTCTTTCTCACCCGTGTCTCTCTTTCAGGCTTGGGTTCTCCTCAACACCCCGAATTATTAGGTCCCGCCAGTCAGGACAAGTGGCACCCTATGTGGTCCTCGAGGTACGAAATCCCAAAGGAGAAGGCTGTCGCAGCAAAAAAGTCCTTGGGAAGAGGCACTCTCACCTGCTCATGGAAGAAAGTGTCCTTCGGTAAGTTTTCATTTCCATCCCATAAGAAATGGGCCATTTTTTAAAGAAGCGGTCTTCATTAGAGAACTAAAAGCTTCTCTCAGGGAAAGGGGAGTTGAGTTAAAAAGAATGATTTGATAAAATTTTTTATATGTTACAGATGGTTCATCATAGATGGACCAGAGATTCACTATAAAATAGGTGGCAAAAAGTGGATTGAGAACTAAATGAAAAATTGAACAGGCAGGACCCTGATGCTGTTCCTGCCACCACTTTTTCTTACTGGGGGCTCATTTGTGATGTAATAGAGAGTGTGAACGAGGACCCTGATAGACAGCAGCTTTTGTCGGTCGCTGAATATTGCCTCTGCCCTTTGTCTCGGACAGCTTCACTGACCTCGCTTTCCCCTAAAAAGAATTCTTCAAAACCTTCCTCAGTTGTAATAGACAGGTCTGAGTCTCCGCCATCCACTCCTGTGACTTTATCCTCCACTCCTGAGGGATCCATCCCCCTCTGATATGCCATTAATTAATCCAGTGTTTAAGAGACCCCACGATAAGGAGCCTTTAGGTCTTGAGAATACAGCCACCATGGAGGAGGAGGCAGCTCTTTACCATAATTCTTGCTCCAGCCCCTCCACATGGCCCGCTACCCTATACCCTGTGATAGGCACACAGCGTGGCCCCTCTCAGCCAGGTTCCTCAGACCTTTACTGGGTCCAGACAATCACCAGAGATCATCCTATACTCAGCCTTAAAATAAATGGTAAAATCTTTGAGGGCATCTTTAGACTCAGGCACCAATTCTGTGATCTGGCGAAGTGCTTGCTCCCCCTCGCCCCCCCCCCCCCCGCTTGGCCTTTGCAAGCCTCTCTGACCCATCTGCAGGGGATTGGACAATCAAAAAATACTCTCCAGCACTCACAGTTGCAGACTTGGAAGGACAGTGAGGGAAATCCTGGCTCTACTCAGCCCTTCGTGGTCCCAGGTCTGCCTGTTAACCTCTGGGGAAGAGACATTCTTTCTCAAATGAAAGTCCTTATGTGTAGTCCCAATGAGGTTATTGCTCAACAAATGCTCTCTCAAGGCTATCTCCCTGGACAGGGACTAGGCAAATATGGACAGGGGAGACCCATGCCAGTAGCTACTGCTCCCAAGATGGATCGCACAGGCCTAGGTTACAATACCCATTTTTCATAAGGGCCATTGCTCCCCCTGCATAGCAGGTGGATAAGATCCCTCCCTGCTAAAAAATTGTCTGCAGCCATGGAGTTAGTGCAGGAACAGCTGGCCCGAGTTGAGCTCTCTGAGGAAGAAAATGTTCTTTGGAAGTCAGAAACTGCTGCTGAGGCGGCCGAAGAAAAACCGCTCATTGGCAGCATGTAAGATCTAGACTGCAAAGAAATTCCTGGGCTCTCCTCCCCTCCCACCTCTCTCCACAGGTGTGTGTATTCACCTAGGCACCCCCCTTCCCCCTTGTTAAATCTTAAACAAGAGAAAAAGCAGGTTTCAGAAAAGCAGTTTTTCCATGTGTAGGACACGGTATATAAAAAAAAAAAATGGTTGGAAGCTATTTCAAAACTCTCCTGGTGAGGACAGGAAGACTGGAGACATCCTGTTTTCTCTTTGAAACCTACTGGAGATCTTAGTTCAGGTTAAGATATTTGGATCTCTTTGGAACATCAAGTTCCCTCTCCATCTGTTGTTTGTCTTTGGTGCACCAAAACTTGTTCATATGCATGTCAATTTGTGTTGTCCATTGTTTTGTTTGGCTGAATGATTGGTTGTTTTTATGTTTTATGTTAAAAAGAAAAAAATAATGGTAAAAAAGCTTTATCTGCCATTCCGCAATTTACACAGAGGAAGCTAATTCAAGGTGCCTCTCTTTCTTAAGTAAGAGTCAAAACACAGCTGGAAGAAAAAAAAAAGCCACTTTAGAGAAGGAAGCCTCAAGTTTTGGGAAACTTTGGTTTAACTTATGAAATTCGTGTAATTGCTTTATTCTTCTTTTTTAAATGATCTTAATTGTATCAGGTTTTACATATCTTGACTATAGAGTTATAAATTAATTGGTTATGATTTAAAAGGTATAGTGTTACTAAGAAAAGGTTAGTTTAAAACTGGTGATTCAGTGTCGGAGCCATTTTAACTAGCTACACATGGCATGACACAACCCAGGAGATACAGGCCTCTAAGATGCTTCTAAATTGGCATGGTGTTTTGTGTGGATCTTGGCCTGGAGATTGGACTTATAAGATATACAATTTAAAATAATGTCTCTTTAATAAGTTACACTGTCATACACTTAAACATAAGAACAAGCAGACAAATCTTGTGCTATAAAAATGATGCATTTGTCATTGATTTTAAAGAAAATAGATTGTTTAAAATTGGGATTTGCTTCCAAAGTTGCAGTTGTGCTCTAATATTGCAAGGAAAAATCGAATTACAATAAAAATTGCCAGTGTGTCATTGGCTGCAGTTTTAAGTTTACAGTCTGGTTAAAGACTCACAATTCTTAACATATTTTGTAATTAAGATAATTTTAAGAGTGATACAGCTGTGGCCATTATAGGCCTATTGCCACATTTCCACAAGTTTATAGGCTACAATGGTAGGAGCAAAATTTAACCCTCCAAGATTAAAAAGGAGATCTCAGTGGAAATTTATTTGATATCAAACAGGCTCCATTAACTACTAAGAAACAAGTAGAATCTTTCCAGGAATCCTGAAATTACAGGTTCCTTTTGTTAGTCAATCTTCAAAATGTCCTTGCTGGTCTGGACAGGTAGGTTTGGGTCTGGTCTTAGATAAAAGGCTCAGATTAGAAGATGGTTAAGTTTGAGGAACTGCATATAACACCCTTGCCAAGGACTCAAGGTAGGTCCTTAGGCAACAAAAAAAAAAAAAAAAAAAAAAAGAATTTACATTTGAGTGAAAGCTAGTGAGGAAGCTTGTGTTTTTGCCTTGCAGGCCTCACCTAGGGAGTGTTTGGCTAAAAGAACATTCTTGAAATACTTATCCAGGTGTGGTTTAAAATGCAGTTCAAATCTATGTTAGGTCAATAAGGTTATAATGGCATTAACATTTGGCCTGTCTACTCCATACAAAATTATTATAGATGTAGAGAGTTGTTTTTTGCTTTACATTCTGATAATTATAAAATCATTTGCTTCTAACTTTAAAGAAGCAATAAAGCAATTTCATTAGAAGGTTTTTTCCTCAAGGAATGGATAGTAGCCTTACCTTAAGAGAGAAAAGATGTTATGTCTCTGTTTCAATACAAGAAGCTAGGATCTTAAATTTTTCAGTGTATAATATTCATGGAATGTTTGTTACAGGCATTTCTCCTAACTATGGACTTTTAGAATTTTGATATAAATGATTTTTAAAGGTTGTTAGGATATATTATTTAGCTTTATCTTATATTAACCTCATTTTAAGCTTGCCCGTGGAAGACTTAAACCTCTGTTTTCAAGGTAAAAAACGTTTGTTCCTCATTTCAAACAGCAATCAAATTGGTTATTACAAAACATTGATGGTTGTTCTATTACATGGCAAGCTCTTTTTAGGCAAAATTAATAATTGTTATCTAAAAGAAATTGCTGAAAATATGCCTCTATACATATTTTATATTGTTATAGATTTATACATGCATCCTATAAAAATGTATATACTATGGGAGTAAAGCTCATAATTAGATCACATGTTTATTCTTTGAGTGTCCCATTGCTTCAGCACAGATAACACATATATATATCATGGCTTACAATTGCTTGAAATTGTTTCTTTTTTAATGCTACTAATTCTTAACTTTTTTACAAATGCAATTCAAAAAATTAATCTATTATGATATTGCTGAGATTCCTCATAATTCACAGAGACAAGATTATTATGGAACAGGCCCATAGACCTTTACAACAATATTTTTATAATAAAAGGAGGGAGAATCACATCTCTATATGCCCCAAAAATTTAAAATTTTAATGCCAGGGAACTCTGAGTGTAGAGAAGAGGGCATGTTTGTGTTCTTTCTACAAGATGCCGAAGGAACATGCTAGCTGCCAGAGTATGCTGGTGCTGAGACTTCTCCCTGGCTCTCCACTTTGCTCGCCAGCCTTTTGGGGCCCCTCGTGGGTTTTTTGTTGCCTTTGTCATTTGGCCCCTGGGCTTTTAACAGATTAACCAGTTTCCTTAAATCAAAGATCGATTCTTCCTTAAACAGACCAGTTGCAGTTCACTACCATCGGCCTGATATCCGAGGCTCAGCCAAAGACCTCTCTTCTGCCAACCAATGCAGCGGTAACAACCATTGGCCTTCAGTTCTCCACCCTTGCTGCAGGCACAGACCTTTCTTGGTTCTGTAGGCTGTGGAAATGTCAAAGACATGGAGGGTGACCTCTGGCTCCTAACAGTGGCTAAGGGCCATAAGCTGTGGAATAGCCAATGATGGGAAATGTTGTGGTGCCACGAGCCAGATGCACACCGCGTATAGGCTGCAGGGTGACTCCATGACAGGATTATTGTGAGTCTGCTACCTGGATGCCCATCACAACCACCAAGGGCCTGATTAAGCCATTGGAGTGGGATGTGATGCCAGGAGTGGGTGCAACTTACAGAGCCTAAGGCAGAGGCCCTGCCCTACTAGGAACTAAAAAGGCCTAGTTACTGCGGTGCTGGAGGTGGGGGCAAAACCACATAGCCTAAAACAGGCTCTCCACCAACCCTCTTTCCATAGCCACCCCCCAACTTAAGAAAGAAAAAAGGGGGATATGTCGGAGACCAAACCCTAGAAAACTAGAGTTTCAACAGCCTTCACCTTGAAAGTTCACTGACCTTACAATTTACAGCAGAACCCCCACCCCTCCTTCTTCACACAAGGCTGATCAACCGGTTCTCATCCTGGCCAAACAGCTGGGATGGTCTGGGCTCAACTAGCATTCCAGGAAAGCTGCAGATGCCTCTAGCTGGAGTCAACTTCCACCCCGGATGACCTTTCCTCCATCTGTGTTTCTAGTATCCCCCTCAGCCCATCCCTACTTCCTCCTTACTGAGGGTTCAAAACCAGGTGTTTTGCTGTTCATTAAAGAGGCCTTGACAAAGACACCCCAACTGCTTGGCCTCCCTCTTCTTTCTCACCCGTTCCTCTCTTTCAAGCTTGGGTTCTCCTTGACACCCCAAATTACTAGGTTCCGCTGGTCGGGACAGTGTGTGCTTGCTTCTTTTTGTCCTATGGTTTTTAGCTGTGCTATTAAATTGTTAGTATGAGATATCTCCAATTTCTTTACAAAAACACTGAATGCTAAACACCTTTCTTTTAACACCTGTTTAACTGTGCTCCATAAGTTTGGGTATGTCTTGAATTCCTGTTCACTGAAATCTGGGGAGTATTTAATTTCTTTATTTCTGTCTTGATCCCAAAGTCATCCAGTAGGGAGTTTTTCAGCTTTTGTGAGTTCATGTGCTTTCTGTTGTTTTTGTTGTTGAATTCCGCCTTTACTCTATGGCTGTCTAATAAAACACAAGGCATTATTTCAATTTTCCTATATCTGTTGAAGCTTAGTTTGTGAACAACTCTATGGTCAATTTTGGAGAAGGTTCAAGGAAGTGATGAGAAGAAGGTGCATTCTTTTTTGTTTGGGTGAAATGTTGTAAAAATATATATTATGTATGTTAACTCCATTATTTCTCAGTTTAATTTTTGTCTAGATGAAATGTCCATTGGTGAGAGTAGAATATTGAATTCTCCCACTATTAATGCATGAGGTTCAATTTGTGATTTAAGCTTTAGTAATGTATGGTAGAAAATAGAAATTTTATAGTGATAAAACTAGGCAATGTTGGCTCTGCAGTAATGATAAGTAACAAGATTTGGATGTAGTAATATATGCCATCACACTGTCTTTCTTTAAATATTCACTAATAACAAATGCGTTCATTTGTTTATATAAATCATCAAACATAAACATGAACTACAAAGTGTATGAACTTTTACCCATGTATAATTCCCCAAAGTGTTATTTCTTTTTCTCATTGATCTTGTCCTTTGTACCAAATTCAACCAGTAACTTGGAATCATGGCAGTATTTTATAAATTCTGTACATATATTTTTCTGTTCCCTATACTTGACATTTTCCCTTTTTTCACATTCCTCTATTTACACTACACTTTTTTCATGGTTAAGAAGAGTCATTATGCCCCTTCAGGCAGTCTTTCCTAGAAATCTTGTCTCTTAGGCCCATTTACAGAGGGAGTTAGTTATGCCTTCACAATAGGTCAATATTTACTTGAGTATAAATTCTAACATATAGACCTGGTAATAAACCTTGGTCCACTGGTGAGTGTTCACTTGGACCCATCAGTTACTATTCCATAAATTGTCAAACTTTATAAACCCCTTTATATTTGAAATTCAATATTAGAATAACTATTTCAAGGAGATTATTTAGAAAGATGAATTATGTGGCATTTGTGGTAAGAATCATTTCATAGGCCCCCAAATCCATTGCATCCTTCCTTGACATGTTTTGAGTCTTGTGATCATGACTCTTAATAACTGCATTAAAAGATTCCTTCATTCCTAGACTTGAGCTTGACTTTACTCACAGCTAGAAAATCAGGGGCAGAAGAAGAGTGAAGTCAAAGGTTCCCAACTTCCTCTTTGCCACATGGCCAGAAAGTTGCTTATATCCCTTTCCAAGGTCATGGTTCCTGCCAGCTGACTTTGTCAAGACAGTGATGTCTGTGTTCCAGCAGTTGTTCTGAGTATCCTTTTCATTATTCACTGTCCTTTTTCTTAAACTCCACCCCTAATATTGTAAATAGCTTCTTTCTTAAACTATGTTCAAAGAATCAGCTTGAGTGTGTCAGCTGCTTCCTGCTGGGGTCCTGGCTGACCACAATATTATTAACAATATGTACCTAATATTCTCCCACCATCACCTTTTTATATTCCCATCCAGATTGTGAGTTTCTGCAAAGCAGGGATGTAGCTTGTTTGTTTTCCTGTTATCTTGTGCTGTCACACATAATGCTTGAGAAAATAAAAACGCAAAATAAGCTTTTGTTTGATCTACCGAATGAAAATGGATTGCATATTATTCTGACTCCTTAAATGTAAATGGTGCTTCATAGTTGTCTAAAGCCTTATGCACAATAATGTAGGGTAGGTGGTAAGAAAGTATATGCAGTATGGATGCATATGTGTTCCATAAGAATAGTAGTATACAATTATTAAATAGAATGTTTCAGGAAAAGTTAAACTAGTGAACAAGTCAAGGTAAGTATCATCTAAAAATCAGTTTAGGGTAGGCATGTTGAGCTGAGCTTCTAGGGAAGGTAGGCAGTTACTACTTGAGGAATGTGTTCATAAATTAATACTTGGTTTGGGAATCTGTATAGAGTACATATTTAGAAAATAAGTAAGTCAAGACGAAAGCACTAAACAGATTATTTACATAAACATTTTATTTCAAATAGTATTTTCATAGAACACTTTTAGGGCATCTGTTCAGAGAAAAATTGTTGTATTATCTCTGAGATTTACATCTTATTTATATAAGTGCTCTTTTTTTAAAAATTGTGTTTTATAATACTGTCTGTTGTTGAAGATAACAATCACTCCTCCAATACAGACATCACCAAGGGTAAGGAAGTAACATGAGCAATTCAGTGAAAGATGGTGCATTTCCAATGTCTAACCAAAAATCATAGATTCTGATGAAAGTCTGATTCTATGATGAGACAGAGAGAGAGAGAGATTGAGAGAGAGAGAGAGACAAACAGAGAGACAGAGAGAGAGGGGGGGGAGAATGAGACTTGTAAAATGGCTCCACAGCTTCATTTTTGTCCCTGCATTTCCTTTAGAATGGAGCATTTCTGCTTTAAAATTTTTGAAGATGAGTAGTTGCCCTCCTTCCTGTCATAATTGGGGGGGGGGCATGTCTATCTACTGGAGGTGGTCTCTCCAGGTTCCATTTCTTTATTATTCTCATTTCAGCTGTCATCCCCATTGAGTCTTGAGAGCCTCTCATATCCCAGGTTTCTGGAACTTTCAGAGGTTCGCTTGGCCCCCTGATCCCACTGCTGAAAATTTCAATTCATTCTCTTTTTTATATCTCCCCACATACTGATTCTATCCCTTTTCCTCATCCCCTCCCCCACCCAGGTTCCTCCATCTGCCTACCATTATTATTTTGTTCCCCCTTCTAAGTGGGTTTGAAGTATTCACACTTAGGCCTTCCTTCTTGTTAAGCTTCCTATGGTCTGTGAGATGTATCATTGGTATACTGAACATTTTGGCCAATATATACTTGTCAAGGAGTACATACATATCCTTTTCGGCCTGGGTTATCACACTCAGGATGACATTTTCGAGTTCCCTCCATTTACCTGAAAAATTCATGACATCCTCATTTTTTAAAGATGAATAGTATTCCATTGTGTAAATAAACCACATTTTCTATTTCTATTCTTTGGTTTGAAAGATATCTGGGTTGTTTCTGGCTTCTGGATATTATAAATAAGGCTGCTGTGAACATAATGAAGTACATGTTCTTATGGTATGGTGTAGCATCTTTTGAGTCTATTCCCAGGAGTGGTATACCTTGGTCTTCAGGTACAACTATTTCCAGTTTTCTGATGAACTACCAGATTGATTTCTTCACAAACATGGAAAAAGCAATTCTCAACTTCATATGGAAAACAAACAAACAAACAAAAACAGAATAGCAAAAACAATTCTCAACAATAAAAAAACTTCTGAGGGGATTGCCATCTCTGAACTCAGTCTGTACTATAGAGCAGTAGTGATAAAAACCACATGGTATTGGTCCAGGGACAGACAGATAGATCAGTGAAATAGAATTGAGGACACAGAAATAAACTGACACACCTATGGACACTTAATCTTTGACAAAGAAACTAAAACCATACAGTGGGGAGAATGGAAGGCTCTTCAACAAATTTTGATGGTTTAACTGGCAGTCTGCATGTAGAAGAATGCAAATTGATCCATATTTATTTCCTTTTACAAAGCTCAAATCCAAGTAGATCAGGGACCTCCACATAAAACCAGATAGAGAATATAATAGAAGAGAAAGTAGAAAAGAGCCTTGAACACATTGGCACAAGAGAAATTTTCCTGAACAGGACACCAATGACTCAGACTCTAAAGTCAAATAATTGACAAATGGATACATGAAACTGAAAAGTTTCTGTAAGGCAAATAACACTGTCACTAGGACGAAATGGCAACTTACAAACTTGGACAAGATCTTTACTAATTCTACATCATATAGAGGGCTAATATCAAAAATGTACAAAGAACTCAAGAAGCTTGACTCCAGAAAATCAAATTACTCAATTTAAAAATAGTGTAAAGAGCTAAACAGAATTTTCAACAAAGGGATTTTGAATGTCTGAGAAGCACTTAAAAAATTGTTCACCATCTTTAATCATCAGAAAAATGCAAATCAAAATGGCACTGCGATTCTACCTTGCACCAATCAAAATGGCTAAACTTAAAAACTCAAGCAACAGTGCATACTTGTGAGGATGTGGAGAAAGGAACATTCCTTTATTGCCAGTGGGACTGCAAACTGGTATTATCTCATTTTTTAATAATCTGTAGTAGTTGTCAAAGCAGTTATAATCAGTTACATTTTACAGATGGAAAACTTAACACTATTTATTTGCTGAAACCACATATGAGAGAATAGCACCAAAAATAAATGAATAAATAAATAAACAAATAAAGCAAGTTTGAAGTAATTTATGAGCTGCCAGGATAACTACTCTAAACCAGAACAGTCAGGTTTTTACTTGACTTTATTGTAGGCCCAGTTTCCAAAGCATTTCATCATTTGTTTGTTTATTTGTTTATTTGCCTAGAATTTATTGAGTCAAAAACCAATTTGAACATAACACTAGAAAAAACTTCAATCAGATAGGCAAGAAGAACATTAGGTTTTTTCTCTTTTTTTGAGGTTGTTATGAGTAAACTTTTATTGCAAATTCTCATGAAATTTTAACTGTATCAGTATAATTCTTTCTTATAGCCTATCAAAATGACAGAGGCTGTTGAGAGGGCTCAGTGGTTAAGAGCACTCAGTGTTCAGTTTGCATATGCACATGGCAGCTCACAACTGCCTGTAACTGCAGTTCCAAAGAAACTGATGCTGGCACTGTTCTGGACAATTTGAAACCAAATACACCAGAAGCTGGAAAGAACCTAGGTATCCCTCAACAGAAGAAGGGATGCAAAAAAAAAATGTGTTATATATACACTTTTTAAAACATTGGTTTTAATTTGAATGTATAAGCACACTGATAGCATGTTTTGGACTCCTATAAAATGTTTTCCAGGATAATATAAAACTTCAAAATAAAAGAAAATCCAAGCATTTCTTACTCATAAAATTGTGCATTAATTTTCTAATACAATGAACAAAACTCAATTATATTGCATTTTTGTGAGTCTCTTGTTGACAATAAAATTTTGAAGAGCATTCCAATTAAAATATTAAATAAAAAGAAGATAAAAAGGTTTCCATGACCCATTTTTAAATGCAGAAAAAAATAGTGAAAATGGAAAATGTCAAAAATGTCTTCCCTACATATTCCCTTCAAATAATAATAATGATATGCAAACTAGAACAATGTACTGCAGATATCATATTTTGTGTGCAAGAGGATATTTCCAACCAATAATAGCAACACTAAAAATTATTTAGCATTTCTCATAGCATCTACACAGTTTACAAGTATTTAACTGGAAGCTTTCTCACTGCTAAACAGATATTATAAGCAAGAAAGTACAATATAGGGTACTATGAGAGAAAAGACATTGGTAGGCTTACACAGCTGATAACCTTTTGAACAATGGCAATCTGACAGGCAAAATATATACCCTGATACAATAGTAGCACAACTGTTATAGAGGTAACCATGCATTATTTGATTAGTTTGAGGCCAAGTCTTCATGCTACAATGTGTGTTTTTCACTGTGAACCAAGTTAAAAACTCATAAATGAAGAAGACTTAGGCTTTAGGGGGAACCTACTTCTATTGGTCAGCTAAGTTCATAGAGCACAAATTTCCTTTCTATATACTTATGTTTATGCCCTAAGATATATGGTATTTGCATTCTATCATCATCGTCATTGTCATCGTCATCATCATTAATCTTCTTTATAGTCCAGTAGTTATCTCCCTTCCCAGTCCACACTCCAAATCTTCCTCATCCCTTTCCTTCTACCATAACTCCAAGAGGACATCCCGACCCCTCCTCACCCTACCAGACCTCCCCACTCTCTGGGGCCTCAAGTGTTTCTTCTCTCACTGATACCAAACCAGGCAGTCTTCTTCTGTACATTTGTTGGGGGCCTCATATCAGCTAAGGTATGCTGCCTGGTTGGTGGCTCAGCATCTCAGAGGTCCAGGTTAGTTGAGACTGCTGGTCTTCCTATATAGTAGCCCTCCTCCACAATTTCTTCCAGCCTTTCCCTAATTCAACCACAGGATTCCTTGGTTTCTGACCATTGGTTGGATATAAGTATCTGCACCTGACTCTTTCAGCTGCTTGTTGGCCCTCTCAGAGGGCAGAATGCTCAGCTCCTGTCTGAGCACACCATAGATAGCATCAGTAAAAGTGTCAGATCCTGGAGCCTCCCTTGAACTGGATTCCAGCACTAATATCTGCTCATGTTCCCCTTTTCCACTTCCTTTATCCCCTCCTACCCAGATCTCTTCCTCCCTCTGCCCTCTCCTGCCCCACCCTGTGACTGCTTTCTACTCTTTTCCAAGAGGGATTGAGGCGTCCTCACTTGAGCTCTTTACTTTGTTAATCTCCTTGAGTTCTGTGGATCTTATCCATGCTATTTTGTACAATTTTGTCTAATATTCACTTATTAGTGAGTACATACTAAGTCCTTTTGGGTCTGAGTTACCCCAATCAAAATGATAATTTTTAGTTCCATCTATTTTCCTGAAAAACTCATTCTTAATGGCTGAGTAGTATTCCATTGTGTAAATTAACCACATTTCCATACCCATTCTTCAGTTGTGGGACATCTGGCTTGTTTCCAGCTTCTGGCTATCACAATAAGGCCACTATGAACATAGTGAAGCATGTGTCCCTGTAGCATGGTGGGGCATATTTTAGGTATGTACCCAAGAGTGGTATAATTAGGTCTTCAGGTAGATCTGTTTCCAAATTTCTGAGGAAGCTCCAGATTGATTTTCAGAGTGTTTGTACCAGTTTGCCATCCCTCCAGAAATGAAGGAATGTTCCTTTTTCTCCACATCCTTTCCATCATGTGCTGTATCCTGAGGTTTTGATCTTAGCTATCCTAATTGGTGTAAAGTAGAATCTCAGGGACATTTTGATTTGCATTTCTCTAATCACTAAAGATTTTCAACATTTCTTTAAGTGTTTTTCACCCATTTAAGATTCCTCTGTTTTGAATGGAGCCATGGGTACCTTCAAGTGTACCCTTTGGTTGGTGGTTTAGTCCCTGGGAGTTCTGGTATCTGGTTGGTTGATATTGTTCGTCTTATAGGGTTGCAAAAATTTAACAAATTAATGATTCTAAATGTGATGCACTGAATTCAGATATCCTAAGTTTTTGGTTGAAATTTAAAGTTACTGATATTTGGGGGTGGAGGATAGAAATGGGCAAGAGAGTAAGAATACAATTTGGATTTGTTTAAACCATTTTATTTATTACAACTTTACTATACTCAAACCTAACATGTGGTTCTTTATGACCTGATACATATCAGACACTCAAAATAAATTCTGACATAAATTTAAGTATATCATAAACAGTGTTTTTATTAATGACTGAAAATTTGGTGCTTGTGATATTCATCATTATTGACTTTTCATTACTAGGAAGACCTTTTCAGTGCAAAAATCTAGATGATAAGTATTCTATTAGATATACTTAGATACTGTAATTGGAACTTTCTCTACCAAACACTCTCTTGCTCTGTCTCCAATCAAAAGCTTTCTCTCTTAGAGAGGAGATCTTGCAAGTGAACTGACATGTCATGCTTTCTCAGGTCTCAGAGATTATCACATTCTCTTTCTCTGTAAAATGAGTTCTTCCTTTTTCACTTTTGTGATTTCTGTTGACACAATAATATTCAATGCCATTGCTGCAAGAGGACATATGCTGCTCTATAGGCTGTGGGATGCTTCTCTATACTTTTAGTTTCCTTAATTTGCCTTTACAAATGTGCTCACTAAATGGTCTTTAAAAAATCATGGTATACCTATGCTCCTTACAAAACCAGAGTCCTCTGATTGTAAAAACATGTGTATTCACGTTATATAGTTGATATTCAGTGTTTAGCTATTTAAGTGTTTATTATATGCATAACAACTAGTCTAATGCATGTATAAATTTCTTTGTTTTCTTTATTTTAAAGATTTAAAAATTTTCAAGCATTCCATAGAGGAAAATAAATGGAATGGACCACCATGTTATTTTTCTATATTTATTTAACAGACTTTGACAGTTTAGACTAACAAGTGTCCTTCTACACTTGATCTTAGCCAAATGGCCGAGAAGCGATCACAATTGTCCTTCTAAAAAGTAACATTTTTATTAATTATCTGATAATTTTATGCAATATATTTTGATGATATTCATCACCTTCCCTGAACCACCAACTTCAAGGTCCACCCCAACTACTATATTCCCAAATTCTTGCCATATTTTTTTAACTTTAAACCTATTAAGTCCAATTTATGTTTCCCAAATACTCTTGAGTATGAGGCCATACCCTGCCACATAGTATACCTACCATAGCTCACATCAGTAAACAAATCAACTCTCTTCCTTTCAGCACCATGGATGGCCTCTTGTGGTTATTTTATACTCAGGTAAGCGATGGAAGAAAAAATCATGAATGTGATCAGAACTTTGACTATAACTTCATGTAGAGAGAACTCAGAAAAACTTCTGCAAAGAAGTCTCATAATGAGAAGAAACTGACCCAAGAGAATAAGAAGAATGTCATAGAAAATCCTCCCCAGAAGTCTGGTCAGAAGATAAAATGGAAAAAAAAGAAGATAAAATGGACTAGTATTTATCTAGATTTTATTTAACAATCATTTCTATGAATTGATATAAAGAAGATTGATAACTCCTTTGGACAAAGATACATAAAATTCTAAATTTTTAGCCCTCAAAATAGCCCTGTATAGTACTTATCATTTCTAATTGTTTTCAAGTCAATTGATGCTAAAGTTTAAGAGCAAGTAAAATAATATGGAGTAGAGGACATACCTTCCTGTATAAATACAATATCTACATATTCCATTTTTATTGTATCACAGTTTATAATAACAGTAGATTTATTTGCTGATATATTTTGCTGCATTCATTCTTAAGTTTTATATTTGGCTTTGTATAAAATGTTTTCATAACAGTTTTGAAGTCCATCATTGAGTATGTGACTATGTTCTGAATTAATCCCTGAAGTAAAAATGAATATTCTTCTCCCCTTGCTTTGGTTTGAAGGTAGTCTATTATGAAATATCTCAGTTATGTAATACACTAAAGTTTTATTCAAATTTTATCTTCATAGGCTATTGAAAGATTTAAAACATGTGGCCACTACAATACCAAACAAGTTTCATATTCTGTGTTCTAGTTTAAATATATATATATATATATATATATATATATATATATATATATATATATATATATATTCCATAAGTCATAGAGTATTAATTTGTTTAAGTTACATTTATGGTTGTATACTTGATATTGCCACATACATGCGAATTCTGTTACCTGCTTAATATAAACACTACTATTACTTGGTTATTGCATATTTCAATAAAAGTATCAAAAGTAAAATCTGCTTTACAAGAACAAAGGTTGCAATTTAAGATACATCATAAATATATTAACTAGGAGTAAGTCAAGAGGATTAGAATTCGGATGACTCCGACAAGCTGCCCAAACTTCACAGGACTTAAGAGAAACTGATATAATAAATAGATATTCAGTTGTAAAACATTTGCAGTGTAAAGAAACTGTAAAAATATTTTATTAAATTTATTTTCTGACTTCAGGTTTCTCTGATTAAGAATGTGAGTAGCATCTGCCATTATAAAAAATAATAAAGAGGCTGAGAAAGAAATTAAGGGAACAAAACCCTTCACAATAGTCACAAATAATATAAAATATCTTAGTGTAACTCTAGCCAAACAAGTGAAAGATCAATATGACAAGAACTTTAAGTCTCTCAATAAAGAAATTGAAAAAGACTTCCGAATATTCCGAGATCTCCCATGCTGATGGATTGGTAGAATTGACATAGTAAAAATAGTCATCCTACCAAAAGCAATCTACAGATTCAACACAATCCCCATTAAAATTCCAACATAATTCTTCAAAAACATGGAAAGAGCAATTCTCAGTTTCATATGAAAAGAAAAATCCTGGATAGTGAAAACAATTCTTAACAGTGAAAGAACTTCTGGGGAAATCACCATTCCTGATCTCAAACTGTACTACAGAGCCATAGTGATAAAAAATTCCATGGTATTGGTACAGAGACAGTCAAATTGATCAAGGGAGTAGAGTTGAAGACTGAGAAATAAAACCACATACTTATGGACACTTGATCTTTGACAAAGCAGCTAAAAGCATACAGTAGAAAAAGGAGCATCTACAACAAATGGTGCTGGTCTAACTAGGAGTAGTTATATAGAAAAATGAAAATAGACCCATATTTTTCACCTTGCACAAAGCTCAACATAATCCAAGTGGATCAAGGACCTCAACATAAAACAATATCTACTGAATCTAAAAGAAGAGACAGTGGGAAAGAGTCCTGAACTCATCCTAAATAGAACTCCAATGGCTTATGGTCTAAGATTGAGAATTGATAAATAAGACCTCATGGAATTGAAGAGGTTCTGTAAGGCAAAGCACATAGTCAACAGGACAAATCGGCAACCTACAGATTGGGGAAAACTCTTCACTAACCCCAAATCTGATAGAGGACTAATATCTAAAATATATAAAGAACTCAAGAGGCTAACCTCCAAAACAATCAAACAGCCCAATCAAAAAGTGGGGTATAGAGCTAATCAGAGAATGGGAGAAGAGGCCCTTCATCCTGTGAAAGCTCCATGCCACAGTGTAGGGGAATGCCAGCTAGGCAGGATTGGGTATGTAGGGGAACACCTTCATAGAAGCAGGAGGAGGGGACATTGGATTGGGGATTTCATGGGGGACCAGGAAAAGGGATAGTATTCAAAATGTAAATTAAGAAAATATCCAATAATTTTTTTAACCACTTAAAATCTATAAGGGTTTAAGAATTGTAGGAGCTGCATATTTATGGACCAAATTAGTGTGTCTAAACTCCAGCTATAGAGAATTAATCACTGTAAACTTTTTCCTTTTGTTGTATCTAAGGATACAAACAAGCAAAACTATAGTGGTAGTTAACATTTGTATCTGAAATTGCTGGATAGCTCTGCAGAAAAAGGCACTTACTCTCAAGCCTGAAGCCAGGAGTTTTATCAACAAATCCACAGGCTGAAGAAAAGAAATTACTCTTATAAGTTGTCTCCTAATTTCCACTGAGGCATCAGGCATACATTGTCCATGTACATACACACAGACACAGAGACACACACACAAACACAAATACGTACACACACACACACATACACACACACACACACACACACACTCACAAATACACACATGCCCAAACTAATTACTAACTGTAAGAAAAATTACATATCATACCCAATGATAATTTACCTGAATGCAAAAGAAAAAATAGCATGTGGAATCATTAATAGTAAATATATGACAATGACAAAATTAAAAATCAGTTATTTTTATAATCTTTAACAAAATAATGTATATAAGAAGCAATATTCTTGAAAATAATAAAACCTTACAAATGTTTGGTAGAAAATTATGTGACAGAATAGTCTGAAATCACTTCAAGCTGGGAAAACCAAAAGCTACTGTTCTTAAATATCCTATAACAATGAGTACTGTCCTAGTTTTGTTTTCTGGTGTGATTAAAATATTCTTTGACAAGAGCAACTTAAAGAAGAAAAGTTTATACTGGCTGGCAGTTGCCCATCATGACAGGGAAGTCAGGGCAGGATGGGACTGAAGCACCTACCCCACACCTACAATTAGAATGTACAGAGAAAGGAACACATGCTAGTGTTCAGTTTGCTTTCTCCATTTTATGAAGCCCAGAATCATATGTCTAGGGAATGATTCCATCACAATTGAGATGAGTCTCTCTCACATCAGTCATAATCAAGCAAATGCCCACAGCATGCCCAGAGGACCATCTCCATCTCCAAGTTGACATAAACAAAAACAAAAACAAACAAAAACAAGAAAAACCTATTACAATTAGAAAAAATAGGTTTTCTTAATAAGATTCAGAGAGACTGGTACACATCAATAATGTAATATGAGGGAGACAGAGTCAGAGAGTTCAGGAATTTATGCCCAGGTTGACAACATAGATGGTTCAAGACAATCCTGAGCATTTTACATCTTCGATACCTTCACCCTGGACTAATTAACATCCATACATTCCCTTGTTACGTCAATACTCTCCTAAGTGCTATTTCTCTTCTCATTCTAATTCCCTGCTCATATCACATCTCAGCATATATATATATATATATATATATATATATATATATATATACACACACACACACACACACATATATACATATGAAAATGTTTCAAGTTCCCATGAGATTACATTGAAACTGCTTCAACCCTTTTGTATGTCCCAATGTACACCTTACTTCTCATTTCTATTGCTTTGGGGCTACGGGAACATTAGCAGTCTTTAGAATTCTTGGGAGTGCTATGTCACTTCCACTTGAAGCTTAAATTCAAGAACTCATTCTATAAAAGTTTAAATAACTGCTATTCTACTCATACTTCTATTACTATTTAACATGTCTCTTAAAATACGTTTTCTCCCCGAAAACTCTCCTCACCTTTCTTGAAAATTAATAGACTACCATTTTCCCCCACAGAAACTCTTCTATAAAAACTTGGAATTTTTATTTAATTCAGGAAAACTTACTTAAACATACTTAGCTATAAATATTAAGATTAAATTGTAATAAAAAGGCATTTTTGACAGTTGTGTAAACTGTCTTATTATATTTGCCATACCATTCCCATTTTATCCTCAGAAAATGCCCAAGAGATAATCAACAAATACTTTCATTGTACTGATGAGTTCCCAGCTACAGCTAATATAGATTGCATTAAGTCTATCTTAGGGTAGGCAATTGTAGCTTGACGATACCTACCTAATGTGTATCTAGAGACAAGAAAAAAATCTGTGTAAATGAATACTTACACTGAGAGAGCAGGACTGGTGATAGGATCATCATATAAATAAACTGGAGGAGACTGAGACTGTAGACTACATTGCAGGGGAATAACTTAAGAGAATCAGTACTATGAAGAAAATGAAGACAGCAAACTACATTTTCCCTCTAAGGAGGCTGAACAGATTTTGAAAATGAGCATGGGAAAGCAGTGTAATGCCCTTAGAAAGTGTGATGAGGACTTTCTAAGCAATTTTGCTAAGATGCCTGATAGTGGAACAAGTGAAAGAAAAAGTTGTTAAACAAATTTAACAGAAGTTGAATTCCACCTGCAACTAGATGGGAAGGAGTTACAAAAAGCCATGGTGCAGCTACAAGTGAAACATAACAAAAACTCCCCAGGGGAGAGAGGTCCCGAGTTAATCTCTTTTTGGCTTTAAGAGAAGAAAAGCAAAAAAGAACTAAGCCTCCTGAATGAAATCATGTGAGAGCTTCCTTATCCCAGCAAGAGACAAAATCTCCATGGAAACTTCTCTTTCCTGCACCCACACACTGCTCTTTCTACCTGCAAAGGCTGCCTTGCATCTCAAGAGAATCCAATGGAGCAGTCAACTCTTTTTAAATACTGAGATAAGCCCTAGGGAAGAAAAGAAACAGAGCAGGCTGACATTCCAGCATCATCTGGAAAGCAATGATTTTCCTAGATTTCCTCAGCCCCAGTGTTCAAACAGTTTTCTCAAACCTTCACTTCATTTCTCTTACAGTAGAAATTCAGAGAGGCACACAACTTTTAGTATGAAGCAGCATAGAGAAGGGAGCTTCAAAGAGACATGTGTTCCTTTACCCTTCTCATTATTCTTCATTCACGGAGCAGTGCTATGCAGACCATGAAAACCACCCAGTAAGTCCCTTACTATCTTCCCGATTTTATAAACAAAACAATAAAAGAGAGAGAGAAAGGAGAGAGAGAGAGAGAGAGAGAGTGTGTGTGTGTTTTCTGAACTAGAAAGCTTTATGCATCGAAGCAGTCAACAAAATTAAGACAACAAAGTAAGACATCTTTGAAATAGTCATTAAAATAATCAATACATCAAGATAATCAAGGAAAAACGTGACACAACTATTGACTGATTACTTTTGCAAAGTAAATAAGCTCAACAGTAGTCAGATACAAGCAATACTCTGAGTTCTGAAGAAAATCTTTTTTGCAAAATGAGTTCTATGAAAGTTGTTGTCCACTTACAGTCTCTGAATACAACAGACTTGTATTCAGAATCCAAATGTTTCTTGAATTTTATTCATAGGAGATGATCTATTTTTGATACTACTTCTCATTTGAAATTCCAATTATTATTTATTTCATATCAATTAGAAAAACATATGTTCTATCAACTTAGGTTCAACTTCCTTCAACTGTGGGCTATGTACAAACTCCAAGAAAAAGTTAGTCATGTGCTTTCCGGAAGATAAAAGCTTAGTGTAAAAAGGGCTGAGAGTATTTGATGTAGAAAGGGGGAGTGGTGATATAGGTCTTAGCCAAGACATGTGATAGTCACTGTAGGGGTTTCTGGAAAAGAAGTCTGTGACACTCATTAACCTATTTGAGCTGATCTCGTACAATCTAAAGGAGAAAATGTTCTTGGCTGTTTTGTATTGCCTTCTGTGGAGTTTCCAGGTTTCTGATGGTCATTTTCCTCGAGCCTGTGCCTCCGCTAAGAACTTGTTGGCAAAAGAATGCTGTCCACCATGGATGGGTGATGGAAGTCCCTGCGGCCAGCTTTCAGGCAGAGGTTCCTGCCAGGATATCCTTCTGTCAGATGCACCATATGGACCTCAGTTCCCCTTCAAAGGGGTGGATGACCGTGAGTCCTGGCCTTCCGTGTTTTATAATAGGACCTGCCAGTGCTCTGGCAACTTCATGGGTTTCAACTGCGGAAACTGTAAGTTTGGATTTGGGGGCCCAAATTGTACAGAGAAGCGACTCTTAATTAGAAGAAACATTTTTGATTTGAGTGTGTCAGAAAAGAATAAGTTTTTTTCTTACCTCACTTTAGCAAAGCATACTATCAGCTCAGCCTATGTCATCCCCACAGGCACCTATGGCCAAATGAACAATGGGTCAACACCCATGTTTAATGACATCAACCTCTATGACCTCTTTGTATGGATGCATTACTATGTGTCAAGGGACACACTGCTTGGGGGCTCTGAAATCTGGAGTGACATTGATTTTGCCCATGAAGCACCAGGGTTTCTGCCTTGGCACAGACTTTTCTTGCTATTGTGGGAACAAGAAATACAGGAGCTAACAGGGGATGAGAATTTCACCATTCCATACTGGGATTGGAGAGATGCAGAAAACTGTGACATTTGCACAGATGAGTACCTGGGAGGTCATCACCCTGAAAATCCTAACTTACTCAGCCCAGCATCCTTCTTCTCCTCCTGGCAGGTAAGATGCATTGCATATATAGAGTTGCAAGGAATGGTATTTCTGCAGCCACATCTTCATACTCTGTGAGCATCTCTGCTAATATCTCAGGGTAGAAAAGATGCCTTAATAACAGATGTTAATGTTTCTAGATTTCTTTTTCTTTTTGAGAACACTTCAAAATTGCTATTAAGCAGATATCTATATGCTTATATGTCTTAATATCTAACAGCTTAGTTAGATTTCTAAACTGCTATAAACAAATACTGCTTGGTTCACCATTGTATTGTTGTCATTTTCACTGGCATCTGGAATAAACAGTAGCTCAGAGTTATTTAGGAATGGATGAGAAACAAGATTATCATAGTACATGTTTCTGAATAATATTAAAATTAACATCAACAGTAAAATCCATAATTATACTACTTTAAAATACAAATCTCTCCCATAACCAAGACCTATTAGTTAGGATCTTCAAGGGAGAGTGCTATGATAATTCACTAAGTATCAGTGATGACCTTTATTGCATGATTTCCTATTAGACAATGACAGAACACAAAAAAATGTTTAGTTGCTTAAATTTTAAAAGTTGTTGACTCAAATAGCTAAGTAATGAAAAGAGTTAAAGTCTGTTGAGTATTTAGAATATGTGAATACCTATTGAAAGAATTTATTGTGCATTTAACATAAACATATTTCTATTTTAAAGTCATAAAATACTACTTAATTTGCTAAAAATGACTTTTTGATAGCACTGTTGGTAAATAGCAGAGGTGGTATTTGCTAATGATTATAAGGGCTGTCTGGCTAACTTATGTTATTTTCAGGGAGAAGATGGCCCTTTTGTAAGGAACTGACACTCTTTTCTTTAGGATGAAGAAGACATTAGCCTTCTTCCTACTTTAAAAATACTAGATATAGAATTAAGACACTGTTATTTGGAGATTAAATTTTATTTTCTTCTATTATTTTTCTTCATTCTGGAATGGAAGCAATAGATAAAGAAAGAAATATATGTTAAATAGTTTTTCCTTTAAATAAACACAAGTGTGAAATATGTTTTTCTGCCTATCTTGAAAAGTTTTCTATTGCAACTATTCTGTTTACCAGTTCAAATGGGATAAAAAGAACTTAGGCTGCCCTGCACTTGCAATTTTGAAATATTCCCTCTATCTTTGCTGGTCATACACTTCCAAAATGGAAACTTTTAAAGGGCCACTGTTAATTGCTACTGCTAATTTCTAGTGCCAGTGGTGCCAAGTGTTTATTAAACCTAGAAGTACTTTATATTATGAGGCTGTGTTGAAAAATAACACTGCTGTATATTTTCAGTCATTCTAACTTAATTTATGAATGGCAAAACTCTCATCTACCTTTTTTACTTCTCTGGCTATTGCTTTAAGTTCTGTCAGCCTTGGATGTGGAATTCTCTCAGTTACAATATTTTGAATGGCTATATAGAATTACTTGATGCAGAAAGACTGAAGGCTTATCAAAATTATCAAAAGTTGCAATATATCCACCGAGCTCAGTATAAAATTATAAATTAATATTTACATAGGGAGCCTACTACTAGATGATATCCAGATTTAATATTTTTAAATCATGTTTTGGGTATTGAACTCATACATTTCATCTATTTCCTTTTATCATACACAACTATATAACTTCCTTTAAAAACAAATCAAAACAAAAAAATTAATGAAAGTTTAAAACCACAGCAGACTTGTTTGGCCTAGTAAGTCCTAAGATGTAACTGCTAAAATCTTGCCTACAAACATGTATTATGGGGCTATGGAAAGACTTTTTATGTAAAACTAGAAAATGGAGGGGAGAAAAATCACTGAAGAAAAGGAGGCAAAATTTAAAAAAAGAATTAATAAAAGAACAAAAACTTTGCAAATAAGCAACCTTATTTGAAAATGAGGTCAAATGAATACAGTTTGCTCTATCCACTTAATCCAGGGATAAACAGTTGCAGACATGACAAACTAATTGTTCTTGTCTGTTTTCTTTATTCGCACAACCTTTCTTGTTAAAGTCCTTCTAAAAAAAGTCTTTTTCTCCTTCTCATTTCCCATTCAGGGAGTGTTGGAGAGCATGAAAAAGGGGATATCATCAAAACAGATGATATGCCTAGATGAATATGTCTTTATGAAACCTCGTTCAGTGAATATGTGCTGAAGAAAAAGAACATAGGGCATTTCGAAATAAAATTAAGTAATGACTTCCAGAAATGAAACAAAGCTATTTTGATTGTTCTGGACTGGAAAGATGGCTCAGAATTTAAGAGCACTGGTTATTCTTTCAGAAAACCTTGGTTCAATTCCCAGGCCTCAGATGGCATTTTACAGCCACTGGTAATTCCAGTTCCTAGGGGTCTGATGGCCACTTTTGACCACTCTGAGAACCAGGCACACACAAGGCATACAGATCTACACACAGACAAAAACAAAAACACCCATAAACATTAAAAACAAGTTAATAAGTGAACTAATAAATAGTACATGTTTGCAGTGCTATAATTCAATTACTGTCAATATCATGATCACTTACAATTTTTGTTATTGTTCTGAAGTTGCTTGAAAATCCATCATACAACTACATGCTGGAAACAAAGAATCAATTAGTCTATTGTAAAGCTCCAGTGTCTGTGCTCTTTGTCTATTTGAGGAAAAGGTTTCCCACTGTAGCCCTAGACTGACTGGGAGCTTACTCTACAACTTAGGCTACCCTCCAAATCTCAGCAACCCTCCTGCCTTCAGCCTCCCAAGGGTGTTTGTACTTTTAAGCCTCTTAATGTGATTCTAATGTGCAGCCATCACTGAGATGCACAGATTTAATTAATTTGGAGATTGTTTAGTTATTTCTTTGCTTTCCTTTATGAAAATAGAGTTTTTGTAATGAACACACCATTAATTTGAATGCTTTTGTCTAAATTAAACATTTAAATTAAAAACTAGACTGGTTTGTGTTAGACGAGATCAAATAGCTTCCAAGTTACAATGAACTCATTAATACTTTCCAAATTAGCTAAGCTGTAGCCCATTTCATATAAGCTTCTACTCTTGCTTGCCTTCAGATATCTTTTTACTTGACAAAAGAACATGTTAGATCTTTGATAGTATTTACCCAGTCTAAGCTGAAAGATCTTTTGTGATATCTCATGGAGTGCTCACATTTTATAAATGATAGGTCTGAAAGAGCAGGAGGATTTGTCTAAAGTTACCATTTAAGGACAGAGCCCAATTCCCTATGTATTCATTGTCATTTATGTAAGCTGCATTGACTTTGACTTAAAGCAGGTCTTAAAACAAATTTATGTATGTATAATTTGCCAGGTAGTTACTTTAACTGTTTTGAGTCCTCATTCAGTTGACACCCATAAACATTAAAAACAAGTTAATAAGTGAACTAATAAATAGTACATGTTTGCAGTGCTATAATTCAATTACTGTCAATATCATGATCACTTACAATTTTTGTTATTGTTCTGAAGTTGCTTGAAAATCCATCATACAACTACATGCTGGAAACAAAGAATCAATTAGTCTATTGTAAAGCTCCAGTGTCTGTGCTCTTTGTCTATTTGAGGAAAAGGTTTCCCACTGTAGCCCTAGACTGACTGGGAGCTTACTCTACAACTTAGGCTACCCTCCAAATCTCAGCAACCCTCCTGCCTTCAGCCTCCCAAGGGTGTTTGTACTTTTAAGCCTCTTAATGTGATTCTAATGTGCAGCCATCACTGAGATGCACAGATTTAATTAATTTGGAGATTGTTTAGTTATTTCTTTGCTTTCCTTTATGAAAATAGAGTTTTTGTAATGAACACACCATTAATTTGAATGCTTTTGTCTAAATTAAACATTTAAATTAAAAACTAGACTGGTTTGTGTTAGACGAGATCAAATAGCTTCCAAGTTACAATGAACTCATTAATACTTTCCAAATTAGCTAAGCTGTAGCCCATTTCATATAAGCTTCTACTCTTGCTTGCCTTCAGATATCTTTTTACTTGACAAAAGAACATGTTAGATCTTTGATAGTATTTACCCAGTCTAAGCTGAAAGATCTTTTGTGATATCTCATGGAGTGCTCACATTTTATAAATGATAGGTCTGAAAGAGCAGGAGGATTTGTCTAAAGTTACCATTTAAGGACAGAGCCCAATTCCCTATGTATTCATTGTCATTTATGTAAGCTGCATTGACTTTGACTTAAAGCAGGTCTTAAAACAAATTTATGTATGTATAATTTGCCAGGTAGTTACTTTAACTGTTTTTGAGTCCTCATTCAGTTGACACCCATAAACATTAAAAACAAGTTAATAAGTGAACTAATAAATAGTACATGTTTGCAGTGCTATAATTCAATTACTGTCAATATCATGATCACTTACAATTTTTGTTATTGTTCTGAAGTTGCTTGAAAATCCATCATACAACTACATGCTGGAAACAAAGAATCAATTAGTCTATTGTAAAGCTCCAGTGTCTGTGCTCTTTGTCTATTTGAGGAAAAGGTTTCCCACTGTAGCCCTAGACTGACTGGGAGCTTACTCTACAACTTAGGCTACCCTCCAAATCTCAGCAACCCTCCTGCCTTCAGCCTCCCAAGGGTGTTTGTACTTTTAAGCCTCTTAATGTGATTCTAATGTGCAGCCATCACTGAGATGCACAGATTTAATTAATTTGGAGATTGTTTAGTTATTTCTTTGCTTTCCTTTATGAAAATAGAGTTTTTGTAATGAACACACCATTAATTTGAATGCTTTTGTCTAAATTAAACATTTAAATTAAAAACTAGACTGGTTTGTGTTAGACGAGATCAAATAGCTTCCAAGTTACAATGAACTCATTAATACTTTCCAAATTAGCTAAGCTGTAGCCCATTTCATATAAGCTTCTACTCTTGCTTGCCTTCAGATATCTTTTTACTTGACAAAAGAACATGTTAGATCTTTGATAGTATTTACCCAGTCTAAGCTGAAAGATCTTTTGTGATATCTCATGGAGTGCTCACATTTTATAAATGATAGGTCTGAAAGAGCAGGAGGATTTGTCTAAAGTTACCATTTAAGGACAGAGCCCAATTCCCTATGTATTCATTGTCATTTATGTAAGCTGCATTGACTTTGACTTAAAGCAGGTCTTAAAACAAATTTATGTATGTATAATTTGCCAGGTAGTTACTTTAACTGTTTTTGAGTCCTCATTCAGTTGACCCAGGTATAATTCCCAGAGCCCACAGGATGGCTTTCAACTATTTTTAACTCCAGTCCCAGGAGGTCTGACATCTTCCTTCCTCTATGAACACTAGACACATGCATGGTCCGTGAACTTTCATTAATGAAAACACCATATACATTTAAAAAGATCACATGAACCAGATAGCCTGGAGGAAGACAGGTATTTCTATTTATATCTGATAGAATTGATTTCCTCCTCTTTGTTCTACACTTTGTGGAGATTTATCACATAACTTCTATAATATTCAGAACGTGAATGGTTTATTAAGCTTATTTCTGTCTACCATTATCAGATTTTCCAAGGTGGAAACTATTTATAAATACATTTGTAGCCATTTGTAAAAGGGCATGGTATACACACAGAATGGGCTTTATAAATACATGCTGAATTAAACAAAAGTAAAAATCAGATAAATTTAAATCTTATCCTAGATGGGTTTCTGAGGCTTCAGCCCATATTTTACAGCACTGGATTCTTGATGTAGAATACACAACAATTTCAGCAGATAGCTCTTGCTTGAACAATACGTTTTGCTCAGTTCTTGGTAGATTACATAAGTAGGAGAGAGAGAGAGAGAGAGAGAGAGAGAGAGAGAGAGAGAGAGAGAGAGAGAGAGAGAGAGAGAGGATGTGTACATGAAAATATATGGTATAAATCACAATACATCTGAACATTTTGTGAGTTGATTATTATTTGACACACTTTTGACAGAGAATAGTTTATAAAGTCATACAATTGATGTGAATTGTTTTGGGAAGGTTTAATATGCAATCAGTCTTTTCCTGGCTTGTTATTCATTCATTTGTTTGATTATTTTCAAAAATATTTTTCAAGTAGAACTATTAAAACAGTCCACATATTTTTTTGTTTGTTTTGTATAGAGGGTACTGGATGACATTTAAGTACAAAATACCTGTGTTCAACACTATTAGATCTATTGGTTATACAATCAACAGAGAGCCTAACCTAAAAGGAAAGGTGTGTCAAAGAGAACTGTCATGATCAGAGTGGAGAGGAAAACACTTCTTATGAGTGGACTGCAGTCAGGGAATTCACTCATTACGTGGAAACCATGTCACATGGAAGCCACAGGGGGAAGAAAAACAAAGTCACATTTCAGCAGAAAGTCATGGGTTTAGGTAACCATGACAACTGCTCCATGAAATAACAGCTCTTTTTTCTCTATAAAAAAGATTTCATGAAATGCCGTATGGTTTAGGTTTTTTGGTTTTTGTTTGTTTGTTTTTCAGAAAAAACAAACAAACCTTAAATACCATAATAAAACCTTTTCTCCTGAAGGCTTTTAAGAGCTGATAATTTATTGCTACTTCCTGAATTTAATAGAAGACTATCATGATTCACCTTCAGTACTAACACACCTGTTTCTTTTGTCCCTTTCTTTGTTTCTTTGTATTTTCATATTTGACTATGCTATTCTTAGCATGCACAACAAATCATTTATGTTTAGAAGAAGAAAGAACCAAACTTTCACCAGAAGACCTGGGCTCAGTCCAATTTCTGCCATTTGCCAAACACTACTAAACAGGGCATATAAAATTTTGCAACAAAAAAATCCCTGCTATTAAATCTGATTGTTTTCTCTGCTAATGAGAGAACCAAATGCAGTAGAAAACAATGTACTATACCATAAAAGCCATTATCTTTTGACCCACACAATCATGAATTAGTGTTACTTCTCAAAAACACCTGTAAGACCAACAGGAAGAAACTTAAATATTTTAGAGACATTTTTGTTTCTAAAAAATACAATGTCTCAATACAATCTTAGAATAAAATAACTTAAAGAAATCAGTTCATGGAAAATTACTTAATTAGTCTTGTTTGCCATGTAGTTTTGAGTCCCATGTATGAGAAGTGCTCTAAATAATACATCAAGATCCGTTATTATACGTTAGACTATTTGATCCTGAATAAAGATTTATTATGCTCTCTACTTAGAGATGGAAAGCTCTGATAACAAATGTGGGTAACCTACTTGACACCATGTATTTAATAGAATATATTTTAGAAACTATCTTTCTGACTGTAATATTCAGGACTATAATGACAATGCTAACAATTTCTCTATCCTTGCCCCTTGCTCTGAATTAACATAAAGACAACAAATTGGAGCTATATTTTTTTACATTATTTCTGCAACTGAGTATTATCATGTATTACTAATGTCTCCACTAACTGAACATTTAGTCAAATGGCAGCTGACATTTCAGAAAAAAAATGGTTGCAAGTATCCTGAAGATTATTAGTCAAAGAGGAATGAAAATTACTTCTTCCATGACCCTGACTTGGTGTCAGGTCAATTGACAATACAGTCATCCAACCTGTTACATTCATAGCAGAAGCTGGACTCATTTTATAAAACCATTCAGGAGTTATTAATAGGAAAAATAAATAAAATATATAAAGTTTTAGATTCAGAAATTCTGTATTTATGGATTTTCAAATATCTTCATATGTAAAGAAATAGATATTTTAAGGAAGAAAGCTCTCTAAATAAGTTCATTTATGTTTCACATATCCTTTATGCATATAGCTTGCAGATAATTTTATACAATTTTAGCATACAATTTTTTCCCTGCTTCTGTCTTATGAAGTGAAATGTGGAATTCACTTCATATTTAGAGTTTCAACATTCTACATTTTGAATTTTTGGATTGGGATTCTGAGGCTGCATAGGCAGCATGATTTGCATGGATTTCTAGGACTATTTCCATTCTTAGTCAGACCTTTTTGAGTAAGTCATGTAACAGATTTTTTAATAAGCTATCTTTTGTTCTTGAAGAATATGCAGGATCTGAGACCCCAGAACGCAGATACATCTGTGTTAAAGCATGGCGTACAGACAAATATAAGTAGCATGAAGAGGGAAAAGGCAGGGTGGCCTCAGCAGAAGGATCACACAGGATAAAAGCATCTGGCAAAGTCAGACCAGGTTAAAAACATGTTTGGAGGGAGAATTGAAAACAATGTTTGAATCAATGTAAAAAAAAAAAGGCTACTATATAAAATAAAACCCACTGGTTTGGGGCTTTAGCTTCACACTGCTTGGTGTGAAAGTAAAGAGAAAGGAATGAATCAATTGTTGTAAGTAATAAATACATTTGTGATTTATGAAAACTGTTGAAATTTTAAGTCATAATCAGATATATGTGTTTAGAATATGAGAATTTTCATGAATATAATTTGTGGGTAGGTCATGAAACTCACTCATAAAGGCAGCCAAAGATAATAAAGAGAAAGATATAAAGAATGCATAAACCTGAGTTCAACATCAAAACCCTGAGTTCAACATCAAAACCACCTTCAGGGCTGGGCTTGTTAGTTTTCTGTCAGTTTTACACAAACATGGACATACTTGGGAAGGGAAATATCAACTAAGTAATTTCTTCATACAGATTGTCATGTTGGCTCCCTAATAGAGACCTTTTTTGATTGCTAATAGATATGGGAACAGCCAGTCCCATGTTTGGGCATATATCCATATATCCATTGTAGTTTGCAATGCTAAAAACAAGCCTACATTTTGACAATTAGTCAGCTTGTTATTTTGGTCTTGAAATTCTGAACAATTTCAGCTGTGAATTTTTGTTTCATAGTGAAGCCATCGAGACATGGCAGTCAGCTATAATAGAAGTTTCACAAATTAATTTTATATCGAATATTTATATAAAGTACTCATTTTCATTACAATTTAATGTGTAATCCATAGGAAACCTAAGTCACTAGATCTAGGACTAGAACACCATCCTGAGTTTGACACCCCATCCTTTATCTTGCAAACTCTACTTCATCCTTTGGCGGTGCTAAGACTGAAGATAATCCCACTTCATGCTTTTTGGTTTTGTCGTAACAGATCCATTTTTAATGTCAGGCTTGATATACAGTATAGTCCTCCTTTTAGAGAATTTCAAAACAGCAGTTTCTCTGATTCCTTTGTTACTCTCTGGCAGATTATTGTCATTATTATTTTTAAGTCACAATTCTTCACATTTTACTGGAAATATTTTAAGGAGTTATGTTGCATGAAATGATTCATTTAAGTCATGTGGTAATATTTTCCATATTAAAAAGAAAATTGAGCATAAGTGATAGTTTAAAGATAAAAGATGTGTTTCCAATATAAACCAAGTTTTTCATCTCCAACTTTATTGTACCCTGTGCAGTTATTTGTTTATTATTTTTATTGGCATGTGCATTACATGTATGTAGCATTCATTATATGAATGCACACAAGTGTGTGTTTACATGTTCGCAGATGTATGTGTATCTGCAAGTGTACTTGCACATATACATGTTTGTGTATGCCTGTGGAGCACACAGGTTGAAGTTGCATATCTTTCTTAGTTACACACTATGGTACACATTAAGGCATGGTCTCTGACTGGAACAATGTTCATTTAATATGGCTAGTTTTGTTAGCCAGCTTGCTCTGACAATTTTTTGTTTGCAGTTTGCAAATACCAGGATACTAATAGGAATCTACTACTCACATTCTGGAATTAAGAGGGTGCTGGTTATCTGATTTCCTGATCTTAGGTTTGCATTGCAAATATTTTCCCCATAGAACTATTGCCCTTTTCTGTCTCCATGCATTTATAACTCCTGCAATGGAATTCAGCAGCCAATGTTTGTACAGCACTTCTATGTTAGAATGAACAACAGATTTCCAGTTCTTCATATAGTTTTCATATGCTTTTGGAAGTCAAGATACAACAGTGTAAAACAAAACTTGTTTATTTAAACAAAGGAGCTCTTGTATTATGAATTTTGTACTTGGAAAAGGAAAAGGAAGAAGAAAAGAAAACAGAATGGACTAACAGGTGACTTTGGAGCATATCTGGAAGGCAGAGTCACAGTGAAAAATTAACCTAAGTCACAGAAAAGAAATATGGTTCAATTTTATGAATTACAACTGTTAATAGCTCAAGGTATAGTTGGGTACTTTCTGAACACAAATTAGACTAGCAAAGGCCACCACAATGAAAATATATGCCTAGCATGGTGGCTGAAGTTCACTTTCACCTCTCTGCCAGAAAGCTCAACAATAATGATGTGTAATTTTCAACATCTCTCTCTTGTCTCAGAGGTAACTCATTTAACATAAATTGCTTTTCACAGATCATTTGTAGCAGATCAGAAGAGTATAACAGCCATCAGGTTTTATGTGATGGAACACCTGAGGGACCACTATTACGTAATCCTGGAAACCACGACAAAGCCAAAACCCCCAGGCTTCCGTCTTCAGCAGATGTGGAATTTTGTCTGAGTTTGACCCAGTATGAATCTGGATCAATGGACAGAACTGCCAATTTCAGCTTTAGAAACACACTGGAAGGTAATATCCTTGTTTTCATTAATTTTAATTTTTTCTTCTTCTTTATAACTTCTTTTCAGAAATTCTGGGCTCAGAGATATTTAGAATTTAGAATATTGCATGTTTTGCAATGCTATGCTTTGAATATACCCATGGTAATAGTAAATTTAGCCAGCATAGAACATCGCACTATACTTCAGAAGTTTAGTGATACTTTACCAATCCTTGAAAACCTGGCAGGGACAACTGGCAGTTTTTCACAAAAACAAAATAAAGCAAAACCAAAAACCAAAACCACAATAAAAATAACAACAACATAACCCAGTTCTCATCTAAAATGAAGATAAAAAAGATTCTCAAAAGCAAAAAGTAAGTGACCATGGCCAGAGAATGCCAATTCAGTTTTTCCAATAGTATTTTCTAATGTGGTAAGGGTTCTGTGAAGTTTTACATTAACAGATCAAAGAAAATCATAGGTCAAGAAATATTACAAGTACATCAAAAAAATATCATGTAGGAAGGTTACCGAAGAGCCATGAGACTTAAGCTATAGGCATCCTATAATCTGACCCAATTCTTAGTCTTTTCATTGCTCAAAAGAAGGATACTATATGTAAAATATTATTTACCCAATGCAAAAAGATGTTAGGTTATGTACAGCGGAAAGCAATAAATGGCTATTTACACAACATCTGCCAACATCTGCACTTCATCAGAGATCGTTCTCACATTTTTTTTCTATTCCCTAAGTCAGCATATGCTCACATTTTCCTTTCAACAGCAGTTTATTCTTGTGCAAGCATAATGGAACCTCTTATATGCCCGTTCCAACCATCAAAAGTTAGGAAAACAAATCTATCAACACATTTTTTAAGAGGCAAAACAAAAAGAAAAAGAAAGAAAGAAAGAAAGAAAGAAAGAAAGAAAGAAAGAAAGAAAGAAAGAAAGAAAGAAAGAAAGAAAGAAAGAAAGAGAGAGAGAGAAATGAAGTAAAGAAGGAATGAAGGAGGGAGGGAAGGAAGGAAAGAAGGAAGGAAGGAATGATCAAGCCCCAGATTCCATACATGAGCAAACATTGGGGAAAACTTCTAGCAAAGCTTACAAATTACCACCAGATATTAAGAATTCGTCACAATCTGTCATACAGAAAATCTTCATCTCTTCCCTAGAGTGAATCTTTCTTTAACTTTTCTCTTTAATTTTTAGCATGTTGTATCCTGACTTTTGTTCTTATACTTATAGGGTGAGTTTACTGTATCTTTTGAAAAGTTAGCAAAAGTAGCCTGACTGTGGTATCTGTTCCTCAACAGGGATACCTTGTATGGCCTCAGTGGGAGAGGATGCACCTAATCCTCCAGAAACTTGATACACCACCATAGGGAATATTAAAGGGGTCCCACCCTCTCAAAGGAGAGTAGAACAGAGTATGGAGGAAGGATTCTGTGAGGGAGAAACTGGGAAATGGGGATAATTAATTAATTAATTAATTACAAGTTGCAATAGTTCTATGAAAGAAAGAGAGAAATGAGGTTAAAATGTTTAGTTTTGTGGCACAAAGGTGGCCATTGCTAGGGGTAACCATTGAGTACTCAATAAAAGAATGTTAAGTGACAAACATCCTGGATGGACATTGCCTGGGTCCATGGGGTAGGGAAGGCAAGTGAGAGAAACAACTCATTTTGTTTATTTAGCTATGAAAATTCTCACAGTTCAACCATAATGAGGGAACTTTACAAAAGTGTTCAGCCCTGGCTAACATTTTTCCTTTTCTTCTTTCATTCCAAGACGTAATTCTAAAGATTTGTACCCATAAATAATGGAAGAAAGGAAAGCCACCTTAAAGATAGACTTTGGGACTAATGTTAAGATAAAATTTATATTTTTTTCTCTTACAGAAATAAAACGATGCTTTTAAAAACTGATGCCTATGTGCAGAGTACCCTGCCAACCCTTCTATATGTTGTATCAAACTTTCCAAATATCTTGTATAAATGACATCACTATTCTCAGCTGAAAAAGTCAGGTTCAGAAACATCAAATAATGAGGTTATGTTTGGTCACTGAATTATTGGTAGCCCCAAACCTATACCAATTTTGTTTAAGGACATTGTTGAAGGACACTCTTCCCATCGTATTTTGATGACCAATATAGTTTATGAGTGGACTGAGAGTAGACAACATTGTAAATAGAATTTCAGATACAGTGATTTAGAGGGAATCTCTGTAGAGATCCAGGTTCTTCAATCCCTAAACAGAGAATTGGATAAAGATTCATGGTTAAAAACAGAAGCACAGATTATTAGAAGAGAAAAACTTTCTCTATCAGACGTGGTCCCATATAGAACAAAGGCTTGGGAGTTCAACAGAAAAGTTACACAATGACAACATTTTATGGGCTTTCTGGTTTGCTTGTATAGCACTGGCTTTTTTGCAGCCTGTTTTATCTGTCACATAATGGCCTTGAGCTTTGCCTTATCTTGACCAACAGCTTTTTCTCCCATGCTAATTTGACTTCCAGATCTCACTGTCTTCTCTAATCCTTTGTCTTGCATAATAACAATAGAAATGTATGAAGTCATAAAGAAAATTTAAATCCTTACACCTACAGGAAAATGGATGAAAATGGAAATCATTAAGTGAAATAAATCACGCTCCTAAAGACAACACCAACAATGTTCCTCATACATCAAACTTCTGTTTAAAATCATACATTTGGATATATTTACAAATAGATGGCATAAATAGATGTATTTATAGCTGTAAATGTATATCAAAGGAACAAAGGTATCAGCTAGAAGAGTACAGTGACTGAACAGAACAAAGACTATTCACATACCTAAAAATCCATATACATTTATGAAAGTAAATAAATGTTTTGATTATTCAAAAAAGTCATAAAATACTTACAAGAGATTTTCTAAAGAAATTAAGAATAAGCATTGAATGTAATGTAGTGTTTTTCTCTTATACTTAACAACTATATCATAATGAAGTAATTATGCAGAGAGGGAGCGAAAAAATTCTTTAGATAGTGCTGCTATTGCTTAGTAAAGATTCCCAATCAAGGGCTGGTTGTCCTGTGACATGACCCTTGAAAAGTTCATCCAGATAAGAACTCATCACAAGAGTGCGTTCCCTATCCTAAAGTATAATTTAAAAAGAGGGCTTCAGCATTCATCCCAGTAAGCATGATAACTACCAAGGAAATTATAACATGAGCAGAAAATTTATTTCTCATTTTAATTTTTACACAAATAATAGCTTAACATAGCTAAAAGAAATAAGAGACTATAAGAGAGGTCAGAGTTTTGATGCCTGGTACATAGTTGAATCAAATTTTGATCTGATACAGCTAAACAATCTAGAACAAATTACTTAGCTTCTGTGAATTTTCATTTTATTATCTGAAATCTCATTAAGCAATATATGTTTCCAAACTTTTGATGAGGAGTCATTTCCATAAAAGCGTATAGAAACATATTATTGTACCAACTGTATAGAAGGATAAAGTACAATAATAGCAGCATCTTTTATTGTAGTGTGGTTGAAAAAAGAGGGGGCAGGGAGAGAAAGAGGAAGAGGGAGAGAGAGAGAGAGAGAGAGAGAGAGACTGTTAAATAGGAAAATAGGAGAAGGAACATAATTTGTGAGTAGAGTCTTTGTGTAGCATATGAGGTACTAGCTTCAATTCCTCAAAAAGTATGAATCATATTTGCAGATTAAATCGTAGCATTGGCATTTTAAAAGATACTGAATACATCTTTCACAATGATTCCATATAATACATGATTCCCAACCGTCTTTATTTGAATAGTTATTATTCTGCCTAAGTCATAATGGGAGAGTATTTAAAACTATATGGGAACTGAATCACTACTGATAGAGCAAATTGGTAATCTGAATTTTGCAGATCCATCCAACTTTATTTTCTGAGACTGGCATTTGCCAAGAGCAGGATGAGCATCAAATACTTAATTTTCAGATGTCAATAAAAGATAAAAATATGGTTCACTGTCTTAGTTACTTCTCTATCACTGTGAAAATATCACTACTAGGATAGCGTAGAGAGGAAAGAGTTTGCTGGGACTTACAATTAAAAAAAAAAAAACAGTCCTATGGCCATCACATCAGGGAACATGACAATAGACTTGTCACATTGCACTAGAGTAGCAGGTGAGAGCTTACATTCTTATTCACAAGCATGAGGCAGAAAGGGAGGGAGGGAAGAAGAGATGGGGGAGAAAAAGAGAGTTTGACTCAAGAGTCCACCCTCTAGTGACATACATCATTTCCCAAAGCTTTACTTTCTAATCCTGTTAAAATATTTCTACCAATTAATGACTAAGCCTTTAAATATATGAGCCTACGGGAGCCATTATCATTCAAATCAAAGCAATCACCTTGTTAAAAAATTATTCAAAATATCAAGTATGAATGTTTCTTGTTCTTCGAGCAACACTCTTTGTATAAAGCCACCTGTAAAAAAAACAAAACAAAACAAAACAAAAAAACAGTGTTATAAATTCTAAAAATAAAGAATTGCCAAAGCTTGTTAAAAATATAATTAGCATTATCATTAATAAATTATCAGAGTATTAGCAAAATATCTAAACTATGCCAAACGAATTAGTCACCATTAATTGAAGAACAGGAAGGAAAAGAAAACATAAATAAAAATTTACTTATAGAGATCTTTTATTTCTTTGTTGTATTTTTGTATTTTTGTAGTCTTGCTGTATAATCTAGTATTCCTTTGACTCTGCAAGCACAAAAAATCTTTAAAAGGGTATAACTAGCTATTACAAACTTTTAAAACATTAAAACTAAAAACATTTAACAATTTAAAATAAGTTTCAAAAAATAAATGAATATATTGTCCATTACCTTTGCAGTGGATTATTGCAATATAGATATACTAAAAATTTTAGAGTTATGTGAATAGTGTGGATTGATAACATGCCTGTAGAATGAACAGATATACACACAAACACTAGTGTTAACAAATTTCTAAGAAACTAGTCTAAGGCTTATGGTAATAATTTAAAACTACAATTTTGAAAAATTATATTGCATCACTTATGTGAGTAAAATTATACTCACATAAGCCTCTTGAAATTAAAAAAAAAATCATGATTTGTCACTCATTATTATTTTCATGTTGAAAAACACTCCCCAAGCATTACACTACAATGGTCAGCATCTGGACTTGTTTTTGTTTCTAGAAATGGACAGTTGTATTAAATCAAATTAAATATGTTTCTGTAGCAGGGCAGATGGTTCAGAGGACAAAGTATATACTGCACAAGCATAAGAAACTAATGCTTGTTTAACCCACAAAAGGTCAGAAGTCTTAATACTACCACACCCATGATGAGGTTTCAAACAAGTTGTATGGGAAGACCCCACATGGCAAACTTGTTCTCAGATCTCTACAGGAATGTATCTCTACATACTCACATAATACACACACACACACACACACACACACACACAAAGACAGACAGAGACAGACAGACAGCAGAGACAGATACAGAGAGAAAAAGAGAATGATTTTTTAAAAGGAGTTTTAATAAATAAAATTGAAATATAATTCCATTTATGGCTTTAAGATTTCATCTTCTTTGAAAAAAACTGAAAATTAGATTATTTCCAAAATAGCTAAAGACTCACTTTAAAACTACATTTTTAAACTGCCTCTTATATCCCAGCTACAAATGATATTAATTTTGACTCCTTAAAAGTATCTAGCCATTAAATAAAATCTCCCCAAATCATTGTGTCATTTGGAGTCTGTGAAGCTCATAATCCTTTGCTAAGTGTTTTGTTAGGAGAGTAAATTAAGAATGAAGTTAGTCAAAGGGTCTAAGAGCCACATGCTTCTCAAGGGCACTAAAATGAGTTTGCTGTCTTGTTTCTTCATTTCTATTTCCAAATCACTTTGAATGATAAATATAATTTGAATATCAACATTAGTTTAAATATAACCAAAAAATTTCTAGTGAAAATTTAGTCAATTGTTACTTCATACTTCAAAACTGAGCAGGCTTAACCATGAAAGTTCAACATCACCCATGATCCTCCATCCAGGAAAGAAAAGAGTCTAATCAAACAAGACATTTTATGTGAAAATGCCTTTGTATCACCTGCCATATATTAGCTAACTTATTTTCAAGAAAATATTAGCAGCTACTTCTAAAAATATTATTTATCAGCGTAAGTTTGCACAATGAGATTTTAAAGGCAGAATTATAGGTTCCTTTTTTTGATACCAAAATATAGAAGATGAAAAGTTCACATGAAGGAAATAATATGATGTAAATATTTTGAAGTGTAAGTTTAGGTTTAGGGAACAAAGAACAATTCAGTCAAATTCAGTAAATTTCAACCCTGAATGCACATTAAAATCACTTAGGGGCTTTTAAGACTGTAAGTGACTGAGTTCAATTCTAAAACAATTAAATCCAAATCTCCAGGTATCAGAGATAAACATCAAAATCTAAAACAAATAACCCAAACCTCTCTAGAGGAGAATTGGGGGAAAAATAAAAGAGGAAAGAATATAGATTGACAAACTGAAACTCTCTATTGTCATTCATCTGAAATGCTCCTAAAATTTCTCATGAGAATAATTCATATGAATTTAAAGACATAACTCTCAATAATTTGAGCAATTGTTGCTGCCCTTTGCAAGTAACTTTGAATTATTTTGGCATCTAGTGTTGCTAACATGATCCCTAGGGGCTTGTTGGAAGGTCTATCCAGGGGGAATTTAAGAACAAGCAAGAGCAATATTATTCTAATATCCTGTATCTTCCTGTAATGGTTTTGACCATGGCAAGTGTACAGTTCCAAGAACACTCCACAAAGACGTCTGAGGTGTGTTGGCCACTTCGTATATAACATCTCAGGTTTTATGGAGAAGACTATCTTTGTTATTCTCAATCTCTATTGGATACTTTTTTTAATTACAGAAACATTTAAAATTCTAGCTTTGCTTATAAAAAGTCAAAGTAAATGATTTGATTTCACTTTTGAGTCATTTTGGATCTCTTTGAAGAAAGCCAACCTGTTATTTGGAAAAAGTCACAGGTTTCAAGATAATCACAGTTATGTTTAAGTTTTTGGTTCTTCAAATGCTAGTTTGAATTTAGGTGTATTACATTAATTCTTTAAATTGTTGTTTCCTCATTAATAAAACTGGGACAAGAACAACAATATTGTCAAATATCATGTAATCTTGTTACTCAAATAAGATTATGTACATGAACAATATTTGAATGCCTGGCTTTATGAAAGTATTGGGGTATTTCTTTCAGGAAAGAGTAAAATGCAACAAGAAATGAAATTGACAGAGCAATCATTTTTATTTTATAAAGATAATTTCAGTAGCCATAATCTCCCAAATGAACTGTAAAAAAGTAAAATAGAAAATAATCTATTTCCATATTAAAATCATTCTAATCTTGAATAGTATTTCCATTGGCAAAAAACACATTAAAAATATTTAATGGTTCCCTGTAAGTTTTGATGCCTTTCTTATTGCCCACCTCTGAGGATACACACAGAAAAGGCATGTTTCGGTTAGCAGCTTTGAAAATGGGCATTCATTTATCAACTAAGTCTGGCAATAGGGAAAGCTGTTATTATTACCCAGGAAACTACCACTAGTATCAGACTGGTGCTAGATGCTTTCATCCCAGCTATGACAAGTAACTGTTACATCCTAATAAATTTGTTTAGCTATTTTCTATTATAATAACGACAAAAGTGAAGCAAAAAAATAGTTACCTAAATTGGCAAGTACTATACTTCTTTCTTGTAAATAGTCTAGAAGTTAAAGCTAGGTTTGCTTAACAATTTACAGCAGGGTCTTGAAACAGGGCTAGCTAGAAACAGTGCTTTAGGCTCTCAGAAGAATCAAAAGCACAGAGATTGAAGGGAATTTGCCAGACATTATTCTACTATATCGTTATTCTACTTTAATTGTCTAAAACACATCTAGATGAGAGGTTACTGACGGTCTTCTGACACTTTCCTTTCTATAATTGCATAATTGTATAATTGACAATTCTTACACAATCCCTTTGTATAATTACATTAACAAAAACTATCATTTTGCTTCCACTTTTATTTTAGCATTTTCAAGGGGAGATGAAAATTTCTATAAGTTCAAAAACAAATATATTACAAAAATTGGGGCAAAAATTGACAAGTAAAAATTATTTATATTTATGGTATGTGATATTTTGATATTGGTAGATACATTTATAGTAACTAAATCAAATTAAACATCATGTCTGCTATTTTACATACTTACTATTCCTTAGTGTGAATGTTTGCAATCTATGTTTGTAGCAATTTTCACATGTACTATACACTATCAGTTACAGTCATGATCTCTGTTTATTTCCCTGCCTTATTCTTTCCCTCCAACATAATTTTTATTTGAGTAGTACAGAACTAAACTTCACCAACCTAAAAAGGTCTCCACTGTAGAATTTGCAACACTTAGACTAATAATTCTGTAGTAATAAACTTAAGTAAGCACATAAAAGAAATTATAAAATACTAAGACTTATGTGTCAATTTTGATATTTAGAAATAAATGTGAATGTTAAATCCTTAAGATGGCTAACTTTAAAAAAACTACATTATCTTTAAATTTTATACTATTTACAATATCTCTGAATTATTCCTCAAAATTTATTTATATCTCTGGTAAAAATAATTAGGTTAAACTTAAAAAACTATTGAAGACCGTACATGAAATGAAGTTCTAAAGCTTTCATTTGATGTTATGATTATGTTTAAAACTAAAATTTGAAGCCTATCCTTATATAGATTATACTCTTCATTGATGTACAGTATTTTGCTACATAGTAAAGACAGTAAACTCTTGCATATGAAAGCTTAAACTCTATAGTTAAACAGGTTTATCTTCCAATCCCTCTCTCTAAACATATGTAGTTCCTTAGTGTACTAAGCCTTTTATTTTAAATCCATGAAAATGCAAATAAGTAATATGTATGATGATTCTCAATTATATGAAATTAAGCAATGTTAAGTTCCTAGAAAACTCCACTCCCAATACTTATAGTCAACAAACGACAGTGGAGAGTATTATATGTTCTTAACAGTGAATTTACAGAGAGATGAGGACTTGATTTTGTTTTTGAAATGAGTTCTAATTATCTGTGAAATGAATGTTCTATAAAAATAAAAACATTATGATATGATTTTCCTAGGACAATTACAAATAAATGAGTATAATGCTGACCATAAATTTTATGCTTCTTCTGGAACCAGTATCTAAAATTTAAATAATTGTTAGAACTACAAAGTAAGAGGATACAAATATACTGCAAAGGACTCCTCTCAGGGTTATATTTTAAATAAGTTGTTGATATATTTTGTATATTTTTATATTTAAGAGAGAGTGAAGGCTGATTATTGCAAAGGTTCTTGGGACTTTGCAGTATCCAAAGGACTTAACAGAGATGTACCATAAGAGTGTCCATATTGGTCCAACCTATCTCACTACTTAATCTACCACATAGTGTACCCAACCTAATATCTTTCAGTTTTGAAGACATCTGAATGAATATTCAAAATCTCAATATCAAGTGAGTTTTCTTATTGATTTTGTTTATTTAAAATCATGATTTCCTTTGTAGTTATATATGAGATAAGATAATCATTTAGATTTTCAATCATTAAAAACTAATTTTTAAATTTCCCTTTGTGCCAACAGGATTTGCCAGTCCACTCACAGGAATAGCAGATTCTTCTCAAAGTAGCATGCACAATGGTTTACATATCTTTATGAATGGAACAATGTCCCAAGTACAGGGATCAGCCAACGATCCCATTTTTCTTCTTCATCATGCTTTTGTGGACAGGTTGGTTGACATTTCCTCATAAATTATGGGTTCATTGCTCTTAAATGTACTATCAACGTGTGCTTCAAATGCAACTTTATCATACCAATCCTTATAAATTATGGTGGTTTGCTATTTTGAGAGAACCTAAGCTAAGACTAAAAGTTCAAATAAACTAAAGAGAAGCCAGTAAGGTGTAAGGTATGATAAAGAAATAAAAATTTTCAAGTTAAGCAACAATGTAAGTTCAGGATTCAGATTCATCCATGTCTTACTACAGCATAGGGTATACTATATTTGATATTAGATTAGGACAAGGAATACATTTTGAAGCTAATACTAGAGAGTCAATAGCTACAGGTGGACTTTACATAGTAGATACAGAACTCCCAAGTATAAGTTTGATTCCTCATAGGCTATGAGGCCATTTGGCTCTAGTGCTGAATTTGAAAGCTTGTAGACATTTGTGGTTAAGAGTAAAAGCATGAATATAAGGAATCTACTGTGTACGGATGGATGAAAAAAGTGACAGTTTTCATGGAGACAAAGACACATTATTGTTTCATAGGAATTTGCATGGTTTGTAACTAATCTTCTTACTATTTTTAAAGCAAACTGATAGGTGGATGTTAGTGGACTTAGGTAAAGGTGTTAGTCACGTAAAACTTAAACAAGCAGCTATAATATATCCTGATAGTTAATGTTTCAGAATTTTCACAGAAATAACAATGTGTTGGGAATTGTTACTACTATCATGGATGTAAGGTGGGTTTTTTGATATTTAGAATTCATCAATGCATATCATTGGTAGTTTAGACAAATCATGGAGGTATTCTGAGATTTTCTTATCTTATCTTTAAATACAGATTTTTGGAAATGTTATGAAGAATAGAGGGGTTATTAAAAACAAACAAGATATGAATCTAACTAAACAGGTGTGTGTGAACAGTAGGCAGCACATATAAGTTATGGCTGACTTGAAGACAACCATACAACCTCTGTGGTACATATATATTGGAAATATTATAATGATATCACATTGGTCATAATGCTGAGTGGTGGAAGTAATAATACTTAATGAAACTCTATATTAGTGAGTTATAATATTCTTATTATCTAACAATTTGAGTAATTGTTCAACAGTGCATTATGTTTAAAAATTTGAATATTAAAAATGATACCACAAATAATACTATAAAGAAACAAAGTATGTTATTGAGGTGTTGCAGATTTCTTGCAAACTTATTTAATATTACGAGGTAAAAATATTTTAGGCTATCTCCTTAATTTTATATATTCATTAATGTTTATTCAAGAAACAATTAGAATGGCTTGGGCACTCACTCTATTCTCTTTCTAACTGAGCTTGTTTAAAGCATGGAACAATGGTTGTACCAGTATTTAGAAGTCAAGTATTATTTTAGGTACATTCCTCACTATACAATTTTTGTCATTTCTCCAGGGAGCTTACTGAATTGTTTTATGTCCTCAGAAATTTTTGTTCTTCTCTTTACTGTAGAACTTAATTCATTGTATCATACTCACTAAAATACTAGTTTATTTTAACACATCTTGAATCATTAGTTCAAGTACTCAGCATGATAACATGTAATGTGTAGTTGAACAAGTAAATGGAGGTTTGCAGTGTGCAACTAAAATATCCTAATTTTAAATACTGAGTAGAAGAACTGGATGAATGCATTTCCTATTGTTCTTTCACAAAATAAATTGTAGTGAGCTCTTGAATGCTAAGGGAAATTCAGAGAGCATTAAAATAATGCCAATGTATCTACAATTGATGAAATTTACAGTATTATTTATATTATAAAATGAGGTATGGATGCTACATGATATTTACTATTGCAACTGCATATATCTCTTCATATGTATGAATCTGCCTATTAATAAGTGAGAGGCAAGCATAAATAAATATTAATGAACTATCTCTGATTTTGAGGTTAGACAATTTTATTAGTTTTTTTTTTAATATTTTTATTTTCTATATTCTTTGTTTACATTCCAAATGATTTCCCCTTTCCCGGATCCCCCCTCTCCATATGTCCCATAAACCTTCTTCTCTGCATCCATTCTCCAATAACCTCCCTCCTTTTTTCTCTGTCCTTATATTCCCCTCCAATGCTAGATCAATCCTTTCCAGGATCAGGACCTTCTCCATACTTCTTCATGGGAGTCATTTGTTATGTGATTTGTGCCTTGGGTATTCAGGGCTTCTGGGCTAATTAATAACCACTTATCAGAGATTGCATTCCATGTGTATTCTTTTGTGACTGGGTTACCTCACTTAGGATGATATTTTCCAGATCAAACCATTTGCCTAAAAATTTTGTGAATTCATTGTTTCTAATTGCTGAGTAGTATTCCATTGTGTAAATATACCACATTTTCTGTATCCATTCCTCCTTTGAGGGGCATCTGGGTTCTTTCCAGCTTCTGGCTATTATAAATAAGGCTGCTATGAACATAATGGAGCATGTGTCTTTATTGCATGCCTGGGAATCCTTTGGGTATATGCCCAGGAGAGGTATAGCAGGGTCCTCCGGAAGTGTGATGTCCAGTTTTCTGAGGAACTGCCAGACTGATATCCAAAGTGATTGTACCATCCTACAGCCCCACCAGCAGTGGAGGAGTGTTCCTCTTTCTCCACATCCTCACCAACACCTGCTGTCTCCTGAGTTTTTGACCTTCGCCATTCTGACTGGTATAAGGTGAAATCTCAGGGTTGTTTGATTTGCATTTCCCTAATGACTAATGATGTTGAGCACTTCTTAAGGTGCCTCTTGGCCATCTGAATTTCTTCAGATGAAAATTCTTTGTTTAGATCTGTACCCCATTTTTTAACAACATAAGGAGGTCAAGGGGATACAAATTGGAAAGGAAGAAGTCAAATTATCACTATTGGCAGATGACATGATAGTCTACTTAAGTGACCTGAAAACCTCTACCAGAGAACTCCTACAGCTGATAAACAACTTCACCAGAGTGGCTGGTTATAAAATCAACTCAAGCAAATCAGTTGCCTTCCTATCCTCAAAGGATAAGCAGGCTGAGAAAGAAGTTAGGGAAATGACATCCTTCACAATAGCCACAAACAATATAAAGTATCTTGGTGTGACTCTAACCAAACAAGTGAAAGATCTATATGACAAGAACTTCAGGTCTCTGAAGAAGGAAATCGAAGAAGACCTCACAAAATGGAAAAAATCTGCCATGCTTGTGGATTGGCAGGATTAATATAGTTAAAATGGCCATCTTGCCAAAAGCGATCTACAGATTCAATGCAATCCCCATCAAAATCCCAACTCAGTTCTTCACAGAGTTAGAAAAAGCAATTCACAAATTCATCTGGAATAACAAAAAACCCAGGATAGCTAAAACTATTCTCAACAACAAAAGCAATTCTGGGGGAATCAGTATCCCTGACTTCAAGCAATACTACAGAGCAATAGTATTAAAAACTGCATGGTATTGGCACAGTGACAGAGAAGTGGACCAATGGAATAGAATTGAAGATCCAGAAATGAACCCACACACCTATGGTCACTTGATCTTTGACAAAGGAGCCAAAAATATCCAGTGGAAAAAAGATAGACTTTTCAACAAATGGTGCTGGTTCAATTGGAGGTCAGCATGCAGAAGAATGTGAATTGATCCATTCTTATCTCCATGTACTAAACTTCACTCCAAGTGCATCAAGGACCTCCATGTAAAACCAGACACACTGAAACTAATAGAAGAGAAACTGGGGAAGACCCTAGAGGACATGGACACAAGGGAAAAGTTCCTGAACAGATCACCAATAGCTTATGCTCTAAGATCAAGAATTGACAAATGGGACCTCATAACATTGCAAAGTTTCTGTAAGGCAAAGGACACTGTTAAAAGGACAAAACAGCAACCATCAAATTGGGAAAGGATATTCACCAACCCTACATCTGATAGAGGGCTAATATCCAATATATACAAAGAACTCAAGAAGTTAGACCCCAGGAAACCAAATAACCCTATTAGTTTTTTTCAATTTGTTAATATTTAGAAATATAGAGCAGAGTCTGAGGCAAAGACCATCCAGAGACCACCCCACCTAATGATCCATTCTATATACAGTTACAAAGCCCAGACATTATTATTGATGCCCACAAGAACTTGCTAACCAGAGCTGGATATAGCTGTCCCTTGGGAGGCTCTGCTCTGCATGACAAATACAAATACAAAGCTCTCGTCCAGCCATTGAACTGAGAACAGGGTCCCCAATAGAGGAACAAGAGAAAGGACCCAAGGAGCTGAAGGGGTTTGCAGAGTCATAGGAGGAACAACAATATGGAAAGGCCCTTGGTCCTAGAAAGGCTTGATGCAGCTGTGTAGAGGAATACCAGGACAGGGAAGCAGGAGAGGGTTGATTGGGGAACAGGGGGAGGGGAGATGGCTTATGGGATTTTCAGCAAGGTGGGGGGGTGCGAACCAGGAATTGGGACAACATTTGAAATGTAAATAAGGAATATATCTAATAAAAAAGAATATATGTGGAAATAAATAAAGAACATCTTATGGTTAAAAAAAAGAAATGGACAAATATACTTATCCAATAATACCAATGATAGAATCAATTCTGAAAACTCAAAAGAATTGAAGGAGATGGGCATTTGTTTTCCTATAACACTTAAAATGTATTAGAAATGTTTATTTCTTACTAGCTGTTATTAAAGTGATTTCTGGTAAAATATTTATTCTGAAGCCTTCTCTCTATATGTTGGTTTAATGAAGATTTCTTCCTGGCAATTCATCTCAAAGTGCTGCCTAGTGTTATTATATATTACATGATATCTCTTTAGCCTTGGCTTCTAGAATGTCTTCCTGTCACGTGGCACTTGCCACACTGAGGGCTGTACATGCAATGCTCCTGTGAACTTTCTATACCATCTGGTCTTCAATTTCTCTTATGGAAATTGTCTGTGTTAAGGTTTACAAATCCATGTCCAACTTTGATGCTACTGAGTTTGGTAAAAACTGTTTCCATTTTTAACCTTTGAGAAAATGATGACTTCCTCAGGAATTAATGAATTGTTGATAGGTAGCACATACTGTAGATCAATGTTTGAGAGCAGAAAGGGGCGTGAAGAAAAGAACACGATTGAAGTGAAGACAGACAGGCATTCTCTTTGGCCTATGAAGTCATAACACTAAAATTGTGACTGTCACAAATGAATATCCACTAGTTACGGAATATACTTGAGACTGTAGAATTCTTGAAATATAGATACAATTCTAATTGGTGACATTTGAGAGGTAAATTGTTCAGGCTATAGCTAACAAAACTCATAAAGAAGTTTGCAGTTAGAGAAGGTTCATATTAGCTCCAAGTATTACAAAAATCTGCTAAAGTATTAAAAGCACAAATAACATTTATAAGAAATGAGATGTATGCTGAATTATTTTTATCTTGCATAAGTGGACTCATTTCATATCTACAGATTCTACCATCTTATAAGTTAAGTCCTATGTCATTACATTATAGATAAAAACAGAATTAAACAGTTTAAGTCACCTGTTATAAATCTGATTCATAAAATAATTAATAAAAGCTATATGTATTAATAGACAAAGAGAGAATAGTCTTCAATCAGTGAGAAAACTGAAATTATCATTACAGTGGTTGTGTTAACAGTAGCCAAGTAGTGTGATTGTTACAGAAGACACTATTCAAGTAGAATGAATTACAAAACATTGGCAATCTGAAACCAGAATGACCCAGATGATCCTGTTATGAGTTTGCCTTTCCAATTTAGACCAGTCATTTTAACTGATTCTCAAATCCTAGTCTGATGTCATTGGTAAGACAGTGGCGGCAAACAGGCTGAGGAACCAAATGAGCAGAGGAAAGCTAACAGGATAAGATATTCACTACTAGTAATTCATCTTTAAAACCCCAGATCCTAAATATAAAAAGAAACTATGTGATAGAAAAATCATTAGGTCTGGAGTCAGAGCCCATGAGAAACTTCTGGCAATGCTCAGTGAATCTTATGTGAGATTGGAAAAGCTGGCAGACCTCTCTGGACCTAAGACTTTTCACATACAAAGTAATGGTAATGAACCTTCTTAACTATAATGTATTTCAATTTTACAATTATATTAATTTTATAATATATTTTAATATATAATTATAATAATAATGTGCATATACATATAATTTTACAAATTATAACACAGTATAGCTCACAGTATAAAGACTAGCTCTCATAAGAAGTAAGGGAACACTTAAAAATGGCTACATGGTCTCTATTTCCTATTTTCTCAGTGTTCTCCAGTAAAGTAACACTACTTCAGCAAGTCTCTGAAACCAGCCTTTTGAGGATAGAAAAATCCTGGCTAAGTGAAAACATGAACTAATGCATTCTAGGAATGGTGATCCTGCCTTGATCCTCAGCTACAGATAATTATTTCTCCTGAAGTGATTTTTTTTTTGTTTGTTTGTATTTGCCAAGTTTCCCCTGGGTTAGCTTGCTAAGAAGCCTGCCCGAACCATATGCCCTCAAATCAGATGCTGTACCAAATTGTCAGCACAGCAGTCCAAGCAGACAGGTGGCAGCAAGACAGGTCCCTGGGACTTCAGGAATGAACAGCAGATTGCTTCCTGACTGGTGACTGGAGGCTGAAGCCTGTTCCGAAAGGTGGAAATATCAGGGTTATGGAAGGAGGTCATCTCAGAAATCAGAGATATATATTCAAGTCTGCACTTGATGGGATGTCAGAGGGGAACCTGCTCTCTGTTTCTTTTCTTATTATTGGCCCATAACCTGGTTTAAAGTGCTTGCTTGTTTTCTGAATCAGAATTCATTCTCTATAACAAATTGCCATTGTACCATTATAATCATATTCGACCATATTCCCCCAGCTGCTTTTCCTGTTAGATTTAGCTCTTAAAAGAGTTTGTCTTTGTTAGATTGATTCATGTGTATCTCTCCCAGTAAATCTTGAGCTCTGTGCTAACAGAGTCTATATATTGATCACCTCTGGCATCTAATACTGTCTGTTCATTACACATAGAAGCCATTCACTAAGACTTCCTAAAGTGTCATGTAATTGATAATTGGCAGCAGTCAGCCACTATGGGGTATCAATAACATTTTATTGTGAGATAAAATATTCACCCAGGGACATTGAATTGTACTTTATCTTGTGATAAAGAAATCAGTTGCTATGACAAGTAACCTTAAACATGTCCTATAATGAAGAGGATCTTTCAACTCTTTGTAGGGTTAATGTGATTTAGAATGAGAAGAATTACAATATTGTTAATCTAAATATTTCATTAGCAACAGTAGAAAGAAAAATAGGCCTTTATTATTGAATCTGAAAAAAGAATCTTAAAATCATGCACCAATCTCTTTTTTTCTCAGCAAATGTGTGTTTAATTAAGATTCTAATAGAAATACATATGAATACTCAAATATGTAACATGAAAAACAGTCCAAGCATTAGCAATTTTCCAATGTCTGCCATTGTGATCACTTATTTGATCAGGACACTATCTTTTTTCTCTTTTTTATTAGATACTTTCTTTATTTACATTTCAAATGTTATCCTATTTCTCATTTCCCCTCCAGAAACCCCCCTATCCCATCCCCGCTCCCCCTGCACCCTAACCCACCTACTCCCACTTATCTGATCTGGCATCTCCCTACATTAGGATAACAAGCCTTCACAGGACCAAGGGCCTCTTCTCTCATTGATGTCCCACAAGGCCATCCTCTGCTACAGATGACATATGACATGGGTCCTTCCATGTGTACTCTTTGGTTGGTGGTTTAGTCCCTGGGAGCTTGGGGCAGGGGTAGGGGGTGGGGGAGGGTCTGGTTTGTTGATATTGTTGCTCTTCCTATGGGGTTACAAGCCCCTTTAGCTCTTTCAGGACTTTCTCTAACTCCTCCACTGGGGACCCCTGTGCTCAGTCCAGTGGTCTATAGGGGGGACCAAACTTTAATGTTTTTGTACTTCATTATTAATACCCAGGTATTTTTCAAGTTACTTTGCTTGCTGAGACAAACAGACTGTTGGAAGAAAATGTCAGTGTAGGTGGGATAATTCTGTGGTATTAATTAATGTTATCAACCAGAGCTTTGATGGGAAGAAAACAGTTCATGTGTATTTCAGAAGTAAAATCAACAGAAGTTATCATTTAACATATGATGATATTGATGTCACTAGAAATAGTAACTTAAAAATAAGGGAAACCGCAAGGATGCACAGGATGACGACAAGTAGAAAAAGGAATAATGCTATAAAAAGATGCAAGTAGGTGACAGAAGCAATACATTCAGTAAAATTAAATCATTGCTCACTTATAAATCTAGAGGAATTTTAATCCACCAACATGGCTGCTCTGACAAGAGATCACATCCAAATACTTGCTAGGTCCTTGTGATCTTGCTGGAATGCAGAAATGACATAGTCTTTAAATCCCTTTGGCTAGAGAGACACAAAGAGAAACAGAGACATAGAGAGAGAGAGAGAGAGAGTAGAGAGACAAAGAGACAGAAAGAGAGGAGAGAGAGCAGAGGCTGGCCAGGGAAATGTGGAGAGATGGGGAGGGAAATGGGGAGAGAAGGGACAGAGAAGGTAAGAGCATAAAAGGGTTAGAGTGTAAGAGAATTAGTGAGGAAGGGGCAAACAGTCCCTTTTGTAATGAATTAGGCATACCTGGATATTTCCAGGTATCTGTGTGTATGTGTGTGTGCGTGCGCGTGTGTGTGCGTGTGCGTGTGCGTGTGCGTGTGCGTGTGCGTGTGTGTGTGTGTGTGTGTGTGTGTGTGTGTGTGTGTGTAAGGGGGAGGGGGCCCTATAAGGAATGCTAACACTCAGACTCAAAAGAAACCTTACTTTCCTTGCCTTTCTCTCCTAAGCAACTGAGATCAAATACCTAGATTTAGTCACTCTGTAAGGCCCCAGCACCCCACACCTTGGAAGGTGACACCCATTTCACTCGAGAGAAACAACAATTTGATGCAATAACAAGAGGATTTTTATTCCAGAGGCTCTGGGGTCCACAGTTGTACACCATGCAGGGTAGAGGACTGTGGGACCCTGTGCAACTGAAGTCAGGGGTATTTAAAGGGGAAAAAAATCACATGGCAAGGGGTGGGGGACAAAGTGGAGGACAAAAATCACAAACAAGGCAAGGGGTGGAGGACAAATTATGCAAGGAATGGGGAAGTACAGAAAGGGGAAGTCAGGCAATAGTTTATGTCTCAAGAAGTTTAGAGATTATCTGGAGCAAACGTCCTTGGGGCATTGTATAGTTAAATACTGGAACTAGAACAGGATGGACTATTTTTCTCTCAAGCTGAAAGAAGAAAAACAAGTTACTCTGTGCTGGGCTAGTTGTTTAGGGGGCTAAAAACATTGAGTTGGGGTCTCTCACTATTTATACAAATTAAATTAATAGTCTTTTCTATATTTATCTTTATTTAAATTCTTTTCTATTTACTGTATAAACATATTCCCAAGTCACCATACATTTGATGAGTTTTATGGCTTAGGTCATGTGTCATTTGTCAAACTGAGGAACTTCCAATTCTCCCGTGGAAGCCCACATTTCTAGAAATGGTTGCTCATACCAGCATGATGCCCATTTTGAAGTTAACTCTCTGGAGCTGCCATAGCTCTCCTGTGGAAATCCCACATTCCAAGGAGACAGACTGGCTGCTCAGAGTAGCATGTAACTCTACCCTATGTTAATTCTCATGATCATAGCTTTTCTTTTTCTTTTGGATAAAAGTAAAACAATTCTGCCCCATCCTCAACTCTTGGTCCCCATATTGACTAGCAGAATATATCTTTCCTAGGGCAAAATGAGTTTTTAGCAACAGAAAAGCATTATCTTTTAATTTGAAGTTATAATGTAAGACCCCCAAAAGCTGAGGGTGCCCCAGTACCCCATGCCTCGGAAGGTGACACCCAAATCACTCGTGAGAAACGGTCTCGATGCTATAACATGAGGATTTTTTTATTCCAGAATTCTGGGTTCCACAGCCGTACACTGCACAGGGCTAAAGGACTGTGGACCATGAGTGCCAAATTGCGACAGCTTTTATAAGTTTACAACAAAGCCTGAGAATCACAAACCAATCATTTCTTAGCATGGAGAGCCCATGAAATGCGAGCCAATTGATTTGTACCTCTCCATAGTTTTTAGGCCAATCAGTTTAAATTATTGGAGCCCACGCTTATTGGACCAATTAGTTTCCTATTTTCTTGAATCTCTATAGCTGCGTGAACTCCTCCTGCATAGGGATAATGGGGTAAGCAATTTACAGAAGCAAAATAAGCCTAGCCCATTTCCAGTTACCTTGTGAGGCCAGGATCACCTATTCAAGGCCTTTTCTGCTAGCCCTAAACAAAGGGCGGGATCTGGAATGTGACCTTTTACCTAATTTCTAACAAAGTGAGATAGCAGTTTAAACCTCTGACTTCTTGGGGTCATTAGAGTTAGGCTGTATTATTTTCTAACCTTTCACTCCCCACTTCTTCTCTTGTTAATAGTTCTAATCTTAGAACTATAGAGCTAAATCTCTGACTCTATATATTCTGAATTGTCCTGCCCTAAATCTCTGATATTGCTGGCATAGCATCAGAATTTGCACAGCACTTATTCATTTCTCTAATAAAAAACTATTAACCAGTTAGTCACACAGGTTCCAATTGTAAGCAAAAGGAGTAAAATTACAAAAGGTCTCATCAAAGCAGAAAGCAGGGTGGTCAAGAGTACAAGATAAGAGCCTTTCCACCGAGACTCAAGATTTTTTTTGCAGTGACGTCTAATGTAGACCGAATCTCGAAATTGGAAGCGATGTGGGACTTGCAAGTCTCTTTCTCTTGAGTAGGCCTCCCGGAACTGCTTCCACACTTGCTGCCTCATCCACTCGAAGGCCTTGAGCCTAGAGAACAAAAGCCTGAAGCAAAAAGGGTAGGAGAGCTATCTAATCATTAACACCAGTCTTTGTGGTCAATTTGGTGAGGGTTTCTTTCATCAGGGTTCCAGCAACAGTTCCTGAAGCCTTCTTATATAGATCCAGTCACCTATCTGGAAGTAGTGTGGAGTCTCTGGGATGGAGCATTTAAGGCAAATCTCATATTGTGGGACATCTCCTGGGAGGACCCAGTGGACACCAAAAGAGTTGGGGTATCAAGGAGGATCTCTAGGGGGGGTCAGGTTAAAATGGCAGGGGCTCTTCAGAAACAAGGGGAGAGGCACCACCCAGCCTGAGCCAGTCTCCAAGGACAATTTAGTTAAGGTCTCTCATAGGGTTTTGTTTATTCTCTCTATCTGCCTTGAGCCCTGGGGACAGTATGTCCAATAATCTTTCCAATTAGTCCCCAATATTTCTGTCAATTTCTGACTTACCTTAGAAACAAAACCAGAACCATTATCTGATCCAATTACCTTGGGCACTCTGAAACTCTGGAAAATTTCTTCTAACCTTGGCAGCTGTTTCCTGCTTCAAACCTAGAGAAAAGTATCTATAAATGCTGGAAGATATTTTATAACCATATTCTCCTGCCTTAGCTTTTATAAAATCTCTTACTGTATCTAGGCTTGTCTCTTCTAGGTCTTTTGCCCTGTTTACTCTTTACTGCATAAGCATTTACTTGCTGGCATATCTTACACTGTTCTATTATCTCTCTAGCCTAAAACCTGAGTCATAAATATATAAGTTTGGTGCCTTAACTGCCAGGACAAAGTTGTTTTTCTTTAATCCCCTAAATGAGTCCATCTGTGCATTTGGCCTAGTGAGTCTTTGGTGTACTTTCTGGGGAGTATAGTTCTCCCTTCTTGTGTGCACCCTCTCTTGGTAATAGTTGGTAGGGTGGTTAGCAATCTGAGTCCTTTTTTAAGTGAGGCTGTTCCTTAATTTTGTCCCATTTCCCAATGGGTGTCTTTTAGAGACCCATAGTCAGTATAGGCTCCTGCATATCCATTCCTGGAGCCACTTGTTCTGCCTGGTTATTGCCCATTGAGTCTTTTCCCTTTGGGCATCCTGGGCAGTGAATACTCACAGTGGCTGGCTTCATTAGGACATCTGAGAGGTCCAAGATTTCCTGCTGGTTACCTCTGATGTGAGCATTCCTCTTGGCATATTTCCCTGTGGACGTGGGCTGTGGCAAAGGCATACCTGTTATCCGTGTGGATGTTGATTTTCTTGCTGGGTCCAAGTTCCAAGTGGTGAGTGCAACGAGCTCCACTTTCTGCATTGACATGCCAGGGGGTAAAGATTCTTCTACAAAGATGACATTTGTGTCGTCCACCATAGCAGCACCTGCTTATCTCTGTCCATCATGGAGAACACTGCTCCTGTCTGTAGCGACTTTCAGCAGGGGTCAGTCTCTCTTTTGGGCCAGTTAGCTGCAGCTGTTGGGCAGGAAGCATATATGCACCCTCTCCATTTTGGAGAGTATGTCTTACTCCAACAGAGAGTAGGTACAGTCTAGGGTGACCCTAAATGAATGGGCTACCCATCCCATCCCTAGGTCCACTGTTCTTCGGGTAGTCCATGAATACATTTTGGTGCCAGGGGCTTCTTGGATCCAAGATCTTTTCTTGAAAACAGCACCATTGGCTTGGAAGACTGAGTGTTGAGCCCCTGTGTCCACCAAGAACTGAGTGGGTTTCTCTTTCACTCCCACAGTTATCCTGGGTTAGGGGAGGTGGTCAGAAAATCCATCTCCCCTCGTCGCTGTCTTCACCCAGGGCTAACACCTGGGTTTGCCATTTGAGGGCACTTTTCCCAAGACCTGGGAATTCCTGCTCCCAACTTCTATTTCTTAGGGCACACTCTGGCTCAGTGGTCTCTTTCCTTATAGTATGCACACTGGTCCTTTTCTGTCTCCCTTTTCTGCTTTTTTTTATTATAGCCAGGATTCTCTGTAGCTTCCTTCCTTCTCTGTCATTTTATTTCTTTTTCTGTTTCTTCTCTTCCTCTGTCTCCCTGTCTCAGCAAACTGTACTAAATCTCTCTATAGACTTTCTCAATAACCGATACTACTAAATCCTTCTACAGACCTTCTCAGCAACCTGCACCAAATCCCTCTAGCCTCTGAAGCTTTTTCCTGTTATCTCTACTAGCCCTGTCTATAAGAGCCATTGTCATAGTAGCTTTATATTCCGAGCCCCTGGATTCATAGCATGTATATTGGCAGAATGCCTCTATAAGTTGCCCTAGAAAAGCTGTAGGTGACTCATCTGGTACCTGCTTACCCTTATATACCTTGGTCAAATTCATGGGCTGCCATACCCTCGAAATCTGCCAATGGAGTCTGGTATTGGTCTGTCAGATGCCTCTTACCTTTTGTCTGAGGGGGTATTCTTTTTGGCTTCCTGTATTACAAATAAAACAGTCTCAAAGAGATTAGTCTCTTGAGAAATATACCCTTAGTGAGAGAGCTACCATGGTATCAGGATAGGTGGTCTCAGGTCCTCTCCTGCTCCACTCTGTGGTCCTCTCTAAGTATCAATTGAGCATAATTATTACCATTTTGTAAATTATAAACTATAAGATAGACATAACACCTAGTTTATCATCCCTGTAAATTAAACAGAACCCTTTTCATCTGTATTATCTTAAAAGACTGTCAGAATTAACAATGTTGTATTCCGTAGCTGCCTGCCACTACTACAAACTGGGTTGCTGGAACTTTAATGTCAGTCAGACCTTTTAACAGTTTGGGCAAGCCCTTTCCCCCAGACCCCAGGCTGAAATCCTGCAAAGTCATCTGGCGGTTCTTGACTCCTCTGCTAGGGCAGCTGGGTGGGTCACCTGCTTAATTCAGGAATTCATAGACCTGGAAGAACAATGATCTTCACTGAGCTTCTCCACCCTAGGATAAAAATTCCTGCTGTAACCTACTTCCCTATTATGCCCTAACTTTAGATTCCTGCCCAAAGCCAGGGATTGTCCTTGGCCAATGTCAAGTTCCTACCATGTGGCATAAGTCCCCAATATGACTCTGTACAACTTAATAATTAACATTGTAAGAATTGACTCATGTGCTGGCTTTAAATTTTATATCACCTGAAAATCATTTATTTAAATCTATATCAGCTTTCTCAGGATTAAACAACTTGGGCTGTCTATGAGACTAACAGTCTTCAATACAATCAGAAATCTAAGAGTGACCAATATTAACTAAAAAAGATATATAGAAAAATTAACACAGCTTTTAAGACTTAAACACCATATTCCATGGATTTTTGACATTTTTGAAAACCAACTATCTATGCAAAGTAATGTGAACTGTTGTCTGTGAAACTATCTTCAGCTATTTCTGATTAAAACCTAGAAAACACCCTAACAATAAACTCAGAGCCTTGTATTTCTATTTAGCCCTAAACTCATAGGTTTAAACATCTTAAATCGGTAATAATGACAACAAAGAACTGGGTGTAAATCCTGTACTTTTAAATTTAGTATTTATACCAATGAAAACCTTGATTTTCTATCAAAATAAACCCTGTATCAAATAAGAATTTATGCCTTGAACTTAATACCAATTATAAAGATTTTAGTATCACAAAGACAGTTTTTTTTCACTTAATATTTTAGAATCTAGTCTTCTGGAGGTCTCCCTTATTTTGCCCTCTCTCCCAGAGGAAAAATATAACCACAAAGTTTAACATCACATCAATCATAACAATTTAAACAAGTTAAAATAAAAGAAATAAACCATTTGTACCAACTTAAACCCAAAATTCTTACACCTACCACATTGAGCGTCTTGTTAAGACTTGTTTTCCTTTTCAGGGGGCGTCAGAGCCCAAGTATTTTGTCTCTCCTTTTGTTCTAAGTTGGTGCGCTTGAGGCGCGCTTGAGTCATGTGACCTGATTTTGGTGCCACAGAGTTGCTTTTCAGTCAAAGTCAAAATAATATCGCCCATCTAAGTCCAAGAACACAAAACACGATACAAAACAACACCACATAGATAGCATGACCCTGCCACTGTCAGGTCTCTAGATTCAAGAACACAGAGCAAGGAAAATCACATAATTTGCCCCTAGAGGGGCCCAGTTTCAGACACCAGGCATCCCTGCACACATAACAGGGATCAGATAAAACAGATTTCAGGAAAGCATGGCTTCCACCATCACTGACTTGCTGTTTACAGATGGAAGAAAGCCTTATTCAGCTCTCTCCCACTGAGACAGACAGAGCCAGATCAGAAAACCAGATGGCCGGGAGGGTGTATAAGTTCTCCAATTCAGTAGGACTACCATGTCCTCTCCGACATTCAGTTGGGAATCTTCCAGGGTTTCTGGAGTTCCCCCAAATACCCAGGAATGTCTCCCTGGGTTGCAGCCTGTGGTATGGAGTATATCTGCTCACCACGGTCCTCTGGTTCTCACAAACCCGAGAGGACAGCTGTCCACTGAAAACACGTGTCTCCTCAGATACAGAAAACAGACCAGTACAGACATTCAGGACACAGACACCAGCTGGCACACACACATTCCAGAGGGGATCCCCTTTACCTCTGAGTTTGTTCTCTCACATGTGAAGGAAAATCGCACTTCCCAGCCAACGCACCAAAAAATGTAAGACCCCCAAAAACCGAGGGGGCCCCAGCACCCCACACCTCAGAAGGCGACACCCAAATCACTCGCAAGAAACAGTCTCGATGCAGTAACATGAGGATTTCTTTATTCCAGAATTCTGGGTTCCACAGCCGTACACTGCACAGGGCTAGAGGACTGTGGACCATGAGTGCCAAATTATGACAGCTTTTATAAGTTTACAACAAAGCCCACGAATCACAAACCAATCATTTCTTAGCATGGAGAGCACACGAAATGTGAGCCAATTGATTTGTACCTCTCCATAGTTTTTAGGCCAATCAGTTTAAATTATCGGAGCCGACGCTCAGTGGACCAATTAGTTTCCTATTTTTTCGAATGTCTATAGCTGCGTAAACTCCTCCTGCATAGGGATAATGATGTAAGCAATTTACAGAAGCATTTACCTCACCTTTAAACGGGAGCTGGTTCCTCCCCTTCTGCCTTTCTGCCCTTGGGAGAAGTCTTAACTTTTATGTTTTGCTTTTAAATTTAGTAGCGACTTTTTTTAAAAAGCCACTTTCCATACTTTCTCTGTAGGTTCCTGCTCCTTAGCTAGGAATTGCCCTCCCAGCCTCTCCTCTTGTAATGTTCTGGGAAGCTTTGGTCTGATTGATTGATTGACTAATTGATTGATTGATTGATTGATTGACAAGAATAGACCTCTTGGGCTGCTTTATCTGATTTCCCCCACCCCCAACCCCTGCTTTTTACCTGGACCCTTTTCAATTGTAAACTTCGGTTTTAACTACCATAATTTGAGTGCTCTTTTGTTTTAGACATCATTTAATCCCAATCTAGTGTTTCTACGCTGCCTTTGACCATTTAATTCCAGGATAAAAGACACACACTTTAATTTTTACAATAAGCCCTAATTAGCAGTAGAGCTTGGCAAAGATCTACTCTTTGTGCTATTAAAATCTATTTCCTATAGATAACCTGGAGTTATTACTGACTGTTTCATCTGGGCTGCTCTTAACTCCAATTGGCTGATCCTCAGATCCATTCTTTCTTGATTCCTAACCCATGGTATTTTCCTCTTTTCCTCTTCCTCCTCCTCTTCCTCCTCCTCCTCCTCCTCCTCTTCCTCCTCATCGTCGTCTTCCTCCTTGTCCTCCTTCTCCTATTCCTTCTCCTCCCCCTCCTCCATCTTCTCCCTTTTCTCTTGGTCTCCTCCAACCCCAAGGCTGGGAACACCAAGCACGACCTATCTCAATTCTACCCATCTGTAAACTATAGGCATCTTTATTTACCAATCAAAAATAACTGGGGACAAGGTCACATAGCATCACTTGGATCTATGTGCAGACTCTCTCATCTATGGGACAACCAGGTCTTGGGGACCACACTTGGTTTTATAATACATAGCAAAAGACTAAACCTCAACAAAAGATCAGAAAGTATTAGGTAGGCGTGAGCTTTATTCAGCAGTAAACCTACAAGATTTCAATTACATCAGGTGAATAAAAGTTACTTTTACATATCAATAAATAAGTCATTTGGTGATATTGCAATTATCAAACAATCCCCACTTTTAATTGGATCATGTCCTGTGGTACTCAAAAGTCAGAATACATTTGATAACATTTAGCACATAGACAATGCTTAAAATCATAAAAAATGTTTAAATTACACAGGCATTTAGTACAATAGGAGAAAAAGTCCAAACACTTTAACCTATATAATTATTTAAGAGGATGAGCAGATACAGATTAGGGAGCAGGAAGATCAACAGGGGACAAGGGATAAAAACAAGCATATGAAGTCTTAAGATCCATTTAAGAACATGAAAAACAAAACAAAACAAAACAAAACAGTCACCACCACCACCACCACTACCACGAACATCAACAACAAAAGGAAACAAAGAAAGGATACCAACAAACATATCATATCCACTGCTCTAAAAAGAAAAATTACATGATGTTACTGGGTCGGGTAGTGATTGATGCAAAAGCAGATTTGGTAGCTGCTCTGAATATAGGAAGCCAGATGGAAGTTTCAGAACAATTCTTTGCAAAGATTTCTAATGAGAAGTGGAATAGGGTATATAAGACGAAGCTTTTAGGAGGTTAAGTGGTATAAAGAGATACAGAGGGAGAGGGAGAAAAGCACCTCAGCATGCTGATTGACTGTCTTAGCTACTGTTCTATTGCTGTGAAGAGACACCAAGGTAACTCTTATAAAAGTTAATTTGGGGCTCATGGTCCCAGGGGACAATGAAGTTCATGACTATCACAGCAGGAAGCAGATGGGCATGACACAAGAGCAGTAGAAGAAAGCTCTACAACTTAATCTTCAGTAGAAAATGGGCTGGGAACTAGGATGGACTTTTGAAAATTCTAAGCCCTTTTCCAGTGATACACCTCATCCAATCAGGCTGAACTTTTCCAACTAGGTCATATCTCCTAATCCTTCTAAAATTGTTCCACAACCTGATAACTACACATTTAAAAATAAAAGCCTATGGGAAGATGTTCTTTTTCAAATAACCACACTATTATTTGAGGTTTGAAGACAAGGAACCTGTGAAACCCTCCTATGAGATATGCGTGACTTCTTCACGTTTAGAACAAAAAGACAAAGAACAGGTGCATATATGTGTGCGAATGTAGTACTGAGATATTTTGATTGTACTTCAGTGTTGTTTCTTGTCTTTATTTACTGTTCCATTCAATTGCATGGGTGCTCATCACTTTTAAATTTGGTGATGACTTCTCAGGAGGATAAGATGGAAAAACAAGAATTTATAAAAGGATTTAGGAATTTTTTTTATGTAACTCAGTGCATTAATAGGTTGTTGAATTTAAGAAATATACTGGTGGGCCAGATGTTGGTGGTGCATGCCTTTAATCCCAGCACTTGGGAGGCAGAGGCAGGCAGACTTCTGAGTTCGAGGCTGGCCTGGTATACAGAGTGAGTTCCAGGATAGCCAGAGCTACACAGAGAAACCCTGTCTCAAAACCCTGTCTCAAAAAAAAAAAAAAAAACACAAACAAAAAAACAAACAAACAAAAAAGAAATATACTGGTGTGGGAATGTTCTACAACACACACATATATACACATATATACACACATACACACATATACACACACAAAAACATACACACATACACGTATATATCACCCATTAAATGTATGAATTATAACTTTTATTTAAGATTAGTAAATTCACACACAGAAACTAGTAGTCAACTGTCAGGATTTTAGTTGACCTCTGTATTGTTTGGAATTATCCTGCATCTGCCATTAAATCAGTTCTGACTTTAAGGATAATAAAATTAGAAATATCCTCCCAAGAAGTTAATTTAAATTTTTATTGCCATAGAATAGTACCACAGCCTAGTGACTTAAGAACAGAAATTTATATTAACATAGTTTTGAGAATAAATGCTCTGAATCAATGTCAAGAGAATTTAATTCTGAGGATTTCTGTCCTTGGTTTGGACATAGCCATCCTTTTCCTGTGTGCCCATGTAGAATATTTTCTATGTGTATCTGTGTACAGTATCTATTTCTTCTCCAGATACTGGTCATATCTGATTGTAGCTCCCACTAATAACTTGCTTAACCTAATTGCCAGTCTCTGACTTTGTCTTTAAATCCAGTAACACCATGAAGTTATGGGGATTAGTAGTTCAAAATATTATTTATTTGGGTGTGGGGGCCCATTTAATCTTTTAAAATTTGATACAAATAAAAATTAAACTAAAGGCTGAAGGAAGACAGAATATTAATGAAAATGTTGAACTACATTAGAGATTTTAATAATGTGATAGCAAAAGTAAGAAAAAAATTAATTCTTAGAACAGATTTTTAGTTCCAAATGGCAGGTAGTGGTGTTACAATTTATGGGAATTTTGCCAATGAAACAGTAAAAAATTCATTAGAAATGAAGAACATTGGTCTACTTTAAAATTCAAATTATGAAAAATTACATGGCTTCAATTTGAAAGCTATTTTTAAAAGGAAAAATTTCCAAATTGTTCTAAATAAAGAATAAAGCCAATAATGATTATTAAAGTACAAAATATCCACAGGAAATGCTAATTTAACTTTTTATTTGTGATATTTTAATTTCATGAATTGATGTTATTAATATGATTCTGATGCTGCCTTTGTGTTTCTGAAAGTATCAAAACAAAATTTCTTCATGTACTTTGGCAAAACAGAAGAATGCATAATGCAAATGTTATTTCCATTCTGTCAGCAAGCCAAGATAAAGCTGTGGAGTACAAACTGTCATGTAATCTAGAACATCAAGGGTACAGAGCTGTTGGATGTCAAAAAAGACTTATTCCTATGTCAGTACCTCAGCGAGAAGTGCCAGTTTTCTTTAACTGCATTAGAAGAACAATGTTTATATTTATCAAAATAATAAGATCTGTTAGCCAGGTAGTGGTGGCTCATGCTTTTAATCCCAGCACTTGGGAGGCAGAGACAGGTGGATTTCTGAGTTCAAAGCCAGCCGGGTCAACAGAGTAAGTTCCAGGACAGCCAGGGCTATACAGAGAAACCATGTCTCAAAATGCAAGCAAGCAAGCAAACAAACAAACAGAAAAAGATTTGTTTAAATGTGATTTTTCTCACAAGAAAAAAGGAAACAGTAAAACTCCTTTAATCTTAGAGAGAAAAAAGACAAGAAACAGAACAAAATTCAAGATTGATGCTACCATGTTTCCCTTAAAAAAGCCAGAAATAAAGTCTTTTGAGGAAAAGAAATCACAAAAAATTCCTTAATCACAGTGTGATTAAGAGTGATCACTTAAGAGTGATCTCTCTTCTCTTAGTTCTATGGAACAAAGCCATTAGAGTCCTTGCTTACTCCACTGAACTGTGAGCAAACAACTGTATAAACACACAGTGTAAAGGAAGCCAGCAAACAGCAGAGTATCCTTAAAATCTATCCGTTGTCCAGTTCCTTACCCTTAGTGTGTCCTCTCTTTCTGCTACTTTTCCGATTGCAAATGTCTCATTTCTCATGTGCTATAAGGAGAGAAAGACATTTCACTTGTTTTAAGAAAATGTCTTTTAAGCAGTCTGGCAGTTCCTCCGAAAACTGGGCACCTCACTTCCAGAAGATCCTGCTATACCACTCCTGGGCATATACCCAGAGGATTCCCCACCATATAATAAGGATACATGCTCTACTATGTTCATAGCAGCCCTATTTATAATTGCCAGATGCTGCAAAGAACCCAGGTATCCCTCAACAGAAGAGTGGATGCAAAAAATGTGGTATATCTACACAAAGGAGTACTATTCAGCCATTAGAAACAACGAATTCATGAAATTCTTAGGCAAATGGATGGAGCTAGAGAACATCATACTAAGTGAGGTAACCCAGATTCAAAAGGTGAATCATGGTATGCACTCACTAATAAGTGGTTATTAACCTAGAAAACTGGAATACCCAAAACATAATCCACACATCAAATGAGATACAAGAAGAAAGGAGGAGCGGTCCCTGGTTCTGGAAAGACTCAGTGAAACAGTATTCAGCAAAACCAGAACGAGGAACTGGGAAGGGGTGGGAGGGAGGACAGGGGAAGAGAAGGGGGCTTACGGGACTTTCGGGGAGTGGGGGGTCTAGAAAAGGGGAAATCATTTGAAATGTAAATAAATTATATCGAATAAAAAAATTAAAAAAAAAAAGAAACAATGAATTCATGAAATTCTTAGGCAAATGGATGGAGCTAGAGAATATCATACTAAGTGAGGTAACCCAGACTCAAAAGGTGAATCATGGTATGCACTCACTAATAAGTGGATATTAACCTAGAAAACTGGAATACCCAAAACATAATCCACACATCAAATGAGGTACAAGAAGAAAGGAAGAGTGGCCCCTGGTTCTGGAAAGACTCAGTGAAACAGTATTCGGCAAAACCAGAACGGGGAAGTGGGAAGGGGTAGGTGGGAGGACAGGGGAAGAGAAGGGGGCTTACGGGACTTTCGGGGTGTGGGGGGGGCTAGAAAAGGGAAATCATTTGAAATGTAAATAAATTATATCGAATAAAAAAAACTAGTCTACTGATAATTTCTGAGTATCTCTAATATATATAATATATATATAATTACTATAGGTTTCAGAATTTTAATATTCAATATATTTTTTGTTAATAAAAGCATCTTAAAGTTGAAAAAAAAAAGAAAATGTCTTTTATAATTTTAAATCTATAGTTTGTGTAATTATAAAGTAGATAAGACTCTCTGTTCTAGAAAGATAGTAAATTATCAGATATTCCACCTCTAGCTGAGGAGACACTGACAACTGACAGGTGGGTGAGAGGGAGTCAATTTTTATTAAGTTTGTGGCCCCCGGTAAGTTGACTATTCCCTGGTGATAGGTCACATATCCAAGAATCTATGGGCACGTAAATTGAACTTGATGTGTTTAAAACAAACAAACAAAAAAAATGCACATGACAAAGTTGTGTGGTTCTGAAAGAGGGAGTGAAGGAAAGTTTGGCAGAGTGGGAATATGGATACAAAGTACTAAAAGAAAATGAATACAAAAACAATGAAAATAAATTAGAAAAAATGCTTTAAAATGGCACAAATCTGAGATAATGTCAAATAGATTAGCAGAATAAAGTTTTAATAAATTTAACAATAAATATTAATTTACCTGTATAAAGATTTTTTTCACATTTATAGCTGTGTCTCAAAACACTGCTCAGGCAACATTCTGGGAAGAGAAAGGAATTAGATGCAGCATTATATTTAAAATTAGGCCTATTCCTGTTTTTGACTATTAGGATTTTAGTGTGTTTAACTTAATGGCTAGAATTCAACAAAAATGAAGGGCTTTGGTCCATGGTTAAGACTAAAATGCCTTTGTAAATCTGAGGTTCCTTTAAATCCTCACCATAAGTGAATAAGAGTACTGTAAACTAAAAATTCAATATATTAGTAAATCTGGGTGTTTCCCAAACCTGATAAGCATTTAATAATTTGAAGAACTTGAAATCTTGAATCGGCACATCATCTAATTTTCTGATTTCTAATTCACATCATCTAATTTGTGAAAACAAGTCTCTGAAATTGAAACAAACTAAATTTCTGGGACAAATATGTTTTCATGTATAAGACATGATACAATAAGGGACTGCTAAAACAGAAAAATAGAAGTACCAGGCATGAGGACTGTGCAAGGAATTTAAAACAGGTTCAAAGGGAAGGCATCATTTTGGGCCTTTCTGTTTGTTTTGTCATTTATTATTAGCACTAAAACTACAAATATTTTAAATAATAAAAAGAAGATATTGGAGAAATGGAAACTGAGAATCAATGTCCACACATAATTAAGTGATTGGGTGAAGGATTTAATGAGACTCTCTGACCATCAGTATGTTTTTTATAGTCTACATGTTTTTCATCACGTGGTAAACAAATCAATTATGTGTCTAGCTTCAGAGTAAGCCTCAGGATTTCATTTCAGTTATCTGTGCTAGAACTGTTCTGAAATAAATTGAAATAATAAAAGGTACCACTTATTGTAAATAGAACAAAGCCAGAAATTCATAGTACAAATACCACGAAGATTAAAAGTTCTTAAACATCTCTATTTCTGTTTATTTACATACCAATGGCAAATCCTTTCTTCCTTATTTCTTTCCTTCTTCCTTTCTTCCATTTTCCTTCCCTCTTTCCTGCTTTTCCACTCCTCCCTCCTTCCTTCTCCATCATCTATTCCCTCCATCACTCCTTCTCTCCCTTCCTTTCTTCCTTCCTTCTTTCCTTCCTTCCTTCCTTCCTTCCTTTCTTCCTTTCTTCCTTCCTCCCTTCCTTCCTTCCTTCCTTCTTCCACAACTGCCTTAATATCTTTTCAAATACAGACATTGTATGTAATCATTATAAGCAGGTAGCATAGTATGTCAGTCTGAAATATAATTTCTTAAGGACAATGTTTTATCTCTGTCTTATAATAGTATTTGATTTTTAAATTATTTTGTATAATGCATTTCCTTTTTACGCTGAGTTGAACCACATGTTGATAACAAATTGCTGTGCTTATTCTTATTTTCCCATGTTGAGGAAGTGTTCATATTCAACTGTTAGTATCTTGTTTAAATATATAGTAGAATTTATCAGTAAGAAAAATAAGAATTTTCTTTGAAATATATCTTTCAAAAATAAATTCATGTGTTTGCATAAATATAACTATTCAACTCTTTCTCCTTAAACACACTTTAATAGTTTGTGATTTTCATTGAATTTTCCAATTTTGTCAGATTATAAAAGAGTGGTCAAATACATTTCATATTTTTAATCCTTTAGTGTATATGCATCAAGGTGTGACAATCTACAATTTCTGTTTTTTTAAATTTTTTACTGTGACCAACTTTTTTACTTTGTTTCTTATTGAAGTTTAATATTATTTATTTTGCATCCTGACCACAGTTTCTCCTTCTTCCTCTCTGCCCAGTTTCTCCTCTCCCCAACCCACTCATCTTGCATTTCTCCTCAGAAAAGGCCTCCATGGCATATCACACTGCAGCAACACAATGCAACTCCTCTTCTATCAAGTCTAGACAAGTCACCCAGTGGGGAAAAGGGTCTCAAAGGCAGGCTATGACCCAGCTAACTAGATTTTATCAGTATCCTTGATTTTTATTATAAGCTACAGCTTAAGACTAGTTTTCTCCATTCTTTTATCTTTAATTTCAGAAATATTTATATTTTTCTCTTTATATTGAATTTTTCTTTACTTATATGTCCCTTAATCAAGATGATTAAACTGTTTGTTTCAGTTCTTTGTCCTTAAATGTTGTTTCAATATCATAAATGTTTTCTATGTACTGTTTGTTCTATCTATCTATCTATCTATCTGTCTGTCTGTCTGTCTGTCTGTCTGTATGTATGTATGTATCACTGATTGCTCTTCCAGAGAGGTCTTGAGTTCAATTCCCAGCGACTAAATGGTGACTCACAACTGTAATGATATTCAGTGCCTTCTTCTGGTGTGTCTTGAACAGAGTAACAGTGTTCTCACATACATAAAATAAATTAATGAATATTTAAAAATTCACACTTAATCACATGTAAATTTCATGTTTATTCATTTAATTACATGTTTTCAATTTTAATTGCTAGATAAAGGCATCTTTCCACAGTTAGAACTTCCAGAAAAAATTTATGCAATTTTTTTATGATTCAGGCTTGGATCAACATTAATGTTTATTTATTTAGCTAAACATCTTCTCTTTAGGTTTTTACTTATTAGGTAGGTCTTATTTTTTCTCTCAAGTATATCATACCCCCATTCTCTTTCTTCCTTCCTTCCTTCCTTCCTTCCTTTGTTCCTTCCTTCCTTTCTTCCTTCCTTTCTTTCTTTCTTTCCTTCTTTCTTTCTTTCTTTCTTTCTCTTTCTTTCTTTCTTTCTTTCTTTCTTTCTTTCTTTCTTTCTTTCTTTTGTTCTTTCTTTCTTCCTTTTGTTCTTTCTTTCTTTCTTTTTTTCTCTCTTTTTTTCTTTTTTTCTTATGTATTTGGTTGTTTATAAAGTCTCACTATACAGGCAGTTGTGACTGACCTGGAATTGGTTGTGTAAATCAGCCTAGTCCTGAACTCACAGAGATCAATCAATCTTTGCCATTCAAATGCTGGAATTAAAGATATGAAACACCATGCACAGCTCACATGGGATCCTCAATTTTTATACAATCAGATAATTTTAGTTCCAGTATTCAGAACACTAACTACTTACATAGTTGGAATTTATGTAGAACATCTTGAAGTTTATTTGTTCGTTTGTTCTCTTTCCATTATTCTTAATTATTCTCTCTCTCTCTCTCTCTCTCTCTCTCTCTCTCTCTCTCTCTCTCTCTCCCTCCCTCCTTCCCTCCCTCCCTCCCTCCTTCCCTCCAGTATCTCACTTTTTAAACCAAGTTAGCTTCCAATGTTAGATATATCTGCCTCAGCCTTTTGAGGTTGGAGATTTCAAGTGTGTGTATTGTCACATTTATCTCTGCCTTATTTCCTTTGAAAAAATAGTTTCTTTTCTTTCTTTTATTTTTTAGTTCTGGTTAAATATTCCTAAAATGATTTTAAGAATCAAGATGTACATGTAGAGAGTAGGGGTGGAGGAGACTTTAAACAGACTTACAGCTATCATTTATTTTAATTTAATTTTTAACAAAAAAAATATGATGTACCAAAACCCATCATGTTGAAGTTGGACAAAGTGAACCCATAGAAGAAAAAGAACCTCAACAGCAGACAAGAGAATCAGAGACACACTCATTCACACATTCAGGACTCCCACAAATTTACCAATCTGAAAGATTTAATATGCATGCAGAGGACCTGGTATAGATCCATGTAAGTCCTGTGCTTTCTGCTTCATTTGTCCTGAGTTCATGTGAGCTTTGTTTAATTAACTTAGAGGGACTTGTTTTTTTCGTGTCCCCCATCCCCTCTGGATCTTACACTTTCTCTGTGTCTTCTACCAGCTTTCCACAGCCCTGAAGCGAGGGATTTGATGGAGAGATGTCATGTAGAGCCTTGTGTTCCAAGGTCTGTGTCTCTCCTTGAAATATCAGGCTTTGGCTGGCTGTGGTTGACAAAATATTTTTAATTATTCAGCTCTATTCAGCTAAATTTCTCTTCTATTGATCATTCTTCGTTTATTATACTTTTAAATTTTGTTTCTCAACCACTTTTTTCTTCTTTACAATTTTGTAATTTTAATGTACTGCATTATCTTTTCTTGATTATAGGGGAAAATATCAAAGACTACATCATTAAGATTCCAATTTCTTTTCATTTGTTTCCTTGCTTCTTCTTCCTTTACCTTCCTTCATACATTTCCTGCTCTTCCATTGTCATAATTTGCTTGTCATCCTTCCTTCCTTCCATCCTTCCTTCCTTCCTTTCTTCTTTTTCCTTCTTTAATTCTGTTTCTCTTCCTCTTCTTACACTATCTCTTTCTCTCTTTGATTCTTTTTCCACCTGTTCTCCCTCCTTTCCTATTTTCCCATGTCTGGGTATCCAAGTTTCAATGAATTTAAGGATGAACTGTATTCATGCCTGTGATTGGTAAGCCTGGAATTAGGAACATATACACAACTGCAAAGTAAAAGATGAATTAATCCTAGGAATGAAAATAGTCCTTGATTTATAGCATACTTTGAACTCATTTCCCACACAGAAAAAAAAAACTGCAAGCTTTATACTATTTTGATGTTAGAAATCAGGTGCCCTATAGTACAGACTATTTGAATCAAACCATTCATCTCTTGCCTAGTCTCAATATCTTCCTAAGAGGATTGATACTTTGTAAACTTTTTTCTCTGAAAAAAAATGTCATGCAGGCAAATTTTATAAAAGTATACTCTTAGCCACCTGTATGACCATGAATACCAGATCTCATACTAAATCAGCTGATCTTGGCTGTCATTTAGAAATAGCATCAGAACTCTGTATTTCTCCTGATTCATATTGCAGCACCACTAGGATAAAAGTTAGGAATAGTTTTAATCCAGAAAGGCATGATTTATATGCTGAAAAGTACAGAAATAGTATTGAAGTAAATTTAATAAATCTCTGAAATGAATAAATATCTCTTGCTCAGCAATTGAAAGACACATCTGTTAAAGTGATAAGATTCTCTAGAATGATTTGGTTTTTTTCTATTATCCCAGTTAAATGGAAAGACGTGATATAATCTAGTCACATGGCACAAACATTCATGGTTCTTAATGTTTATAAGATTTTCTTAAATAAATAATGATTTTATTGCCATTAGACAATGTCTAAGGCTAAATAATAGTTTTATCTCCTATTTTTTCAGCTATATTATCTCTCTAAAACAACACATCTACTGATGTACTTCTATTACTTCCAGAAATAAAAATAAAGAACACTTTATTTCAATTCTGTTTTCATGGACATAATAATATATACATAGATAAAACTGTGTTTTTATGATCGATTGTCCATTTGCATGGGAAATTCTTGAAAATTATGATGATCCAAGTATAAATGTTTATCATCTTCTTTGTAAATGACAACATTACTTCAAGCCACAATATTCTTTCATATGCAGAATGTATTATATATATAAGAATTCTCTTTCTGAAGAAAATTGCTTTTTGATAGTGTCATTTTTTTTCCATTGCTTCAAGAAAGATGGATTTGTTTCTCTCCCATTAAGTTATACCAATGTGATAAATGCATGTTTGGTTGTTTTCAAGTTTTCTTCATCTCTATCACTTTAAGCGCAGACCCATTATATAGTAAATCCACTGGGAGATTGTTACAATTCTTGACTGTTTATATCTATTCTTTCTATACAGCTAGAGCTCATCCGTGTTTTCAGCACAAACAGAAAGTGATAAGTTGGACATTTATGACATAACTCACATCTTTAAAAGAAGCAAAGAAGTTTTAAAACTAGGGGGAATTGATAATAAATGAAATTATTTCTAAATGACACAATACATAAGCAGCTAGAACAGACTTCAGACAGGAAAATCATTCCTTTAATCTTTGTAGAGGTTGTCAGATGGATTCAAGGAGGGCTTTGCTAATAACTGTCATGTTGACTTTATCTTTCAAAAATACCCCCTAAGTTTTTAAAGGCTGACTATTTATCCATAGTTCCCTTTTCCTTATGTTACTTAATTAGGCACTTTAAGTTTCATAAATTTCACAACTAACCACATAAAGGAAAATAGGAAAAGCTGATAGCAACTTGTGACATTTATGAGGACTTCACAATTCCCTTTGGCCCATGTCCCTGTCTTTTCTCCAGATGATCCCTGCTGATTTTCTTAGTATTCTGCTCATTGATTCATTGTTTATTTTCACTAATCTTCTCTTATATAAAGATCATTCCTTGATACAATAAATAGAAATTCTTTCCTTCTTGCTATTTCCTTCCCATAATAAAAATTCAAGCAGAGAGTTTTCTCCTTTGTTTAATATGTCAGTTTCCATATTTTAAACTCCTGATTAGGTGACACACAAATCAAGTTATTTCTCAGGAATAACTTTAGTTTTCAATTACTGCAATTGAAAATGAAGCTTAAATGAGTAGAAAAGTGAAGAGAATTTATGAATAAATGAAGATCGTCACTACAGGAAAATGATAGTGATAAGTGGGAAGATACAAACAGCAAAATACACACACACAAATAATGTGGTATTCAGCCTTTCATCTGTGCATTTTTCAGTTTGTCCTTCTAGGGGTAAAAATGATTTGTTGTGATTTAAATGTCAGCATGCTGCCTGGATCAATACATGTTCTGAATAATGTTTTACATTATACTTTTCATTGATTACACTAGTTTAAACACACTATATCTGTCATTGAAATACCAATGATAATAGTATTATTGCTATATAAATTACTTGTCTATTTGTATTCCATATGCTTCTAGAATTATACACTATACATATGCTGATGCATACATAGAACATTTGCAATTAGCTAAGAAAAAATTTGCATCCATAGTGAATTTTCTCTATACAAATGTCATTTCTGGTGTTGAAACATCTGTGAACTTCTATACTTTGTTGTTGTTGTTGTTGTTGTTGTTGTATCTTCATGCATTACTTCTAACTAGTATTAAGTTTAGTATAGGCCCTTGGTATTAAACTATGCCATAATTACCATAGCTCAAGCCTTAAAAAACAAATTCTGCATAGCATTCTTAAATAAATATTTGATGAAGTCAATTTTTTTATACTATCCCATTGATCAAATTGTAGCTACATCTCCCACTGGATATAAAAATTAATTCAAAGTCCTCTGACAAACATCCATAATTTATCCTGTTTAATTTACATCACCATTCCTGCTCTAATTTTTAATGTGAATAAACAAAATGAAAGTTTTTATTTTATTTTCCTTTTTAAGTCATGAGGTGGAAATTGGGGGGTTTGCAAAAAGGAAAGAGTATAGATTAATTGTCATGTGGACTGCTAATGATCTAAAATAATAAATAATATTTCTGGTAATTTTTATTGACAAAAATTCCAGAATTATAAAGAAAATAAAGAATATACTGATAATGCAGTAGGACGACCAATAACTGTGGAATTATTGGCTTTATGCAACTGCAAATACATGTATATCTTCTGTCTCTGAGTAGGTTTTTAGGTAGAGGGATGATCACTTTGGATTCCTCATAAAGACATGTTATTTACTTGTGAGACTATAAAGGTTAAATTTTACATATGAAATGTCATATGTACAGTGGTCTGTAGTAAATAGTTATCAGAACAAACAAGGAGCCCATTCCATTTTAATCCTGGGTGTTGGGTGAAGGCTTAGTATAATCTACCATAAGTGGACAAGAAGTAAAAAAACTAATAATGTATAGAAAATTGATATAGTAATGAGAACCCCTGAGTAAGGATAGTGTTTTTTCTGTCACTCTTTGTGGAAATGTTGTGTTAAGAGTGTGCCTATACTAAGTCCATCTTGAAGTCATTTACTTTTTTATGATAAATGAAGATTAAATTGCAGAAGAGATCTGCCAGCACCTGACTAAGACAGATGCAGAAACTCACAGCCAGTCATTAGACTGAGCCTGGGGACCCCAATAGAAGTTAGGGGAAGGACTGAAGAAGCTGAAGGGGATTGCAACCCCATAGGAAAAGCTACAATATCAACTAGCTGGACCCCTCAGAGTTCCCAACCAAAGAGTATATATGGGTTGATCCATGCCTTCTGCTACATACATAGTAGGGGACTGCCATATCTGGCATCAATGGGAGAGGAGGCACTTGATCCTGTAGATGCTTGATGTCCCAGAGAAGGAGAAGGTTAGAGGGGTGAGGTGGGAGTAGGTGGGTGGGTGAGCATCCTCTTAGAGGCAAAGGGGGGAAGGTTCATGGAGGGGAGACCAGGAAGGGAGACATTTGAAATGTAAACAAAAATTATTAATAATAATTAAAGAGAATTGCAGAATAACATAGGAAATTAATATAGTTGTTCTGAATTTTTAGGATACACATATCCACAGATGCTGAAGTCTCTCACATACAATACGGTGTTACTTATGTGTTATGCTTGAGCATAATTTATAAACATCCTCTCATAGACTTTTCTTCTTTATCCCATTGTTAAGAGAGAAGGGGAAAGGTTTCAAATCTTCAGTAGATATATAAAAATAATATTTCTAATCTTCAGGTTGTTGAATTCATAGATATGGAGTTTGGATAAGATTATCTAATGATGTTTCTCTGTCCTTTCACTGTTCTCCTAATGTATAAGACATTTTGATTATTGTTTGCCATTCATGATATGCTGTGTTGAATTGTGAGCCCAACTTCAGCTCCTTGGAATACAAGGGTAGTTCTTCACTGGGTTTTGTATTTCGAGTACCAGGCTTCAAGCTGTTCCTATTGCTACCTGGTTCAGTGAATGGTTCAGTCAGGAAATATTTAAAAACACCAGCATATCTCAGATTTTTTAACCAATTCTGATCATCAGTTAGTAATTACTAAAAGAGTTACTATATATTCACTTTAAGAATTTGGAAATATTGTGGTTTTCCAATAAAGTGCAGTTTCTGTAAATTTCCTTTAAATTTTATGGGTATGAATGATTTGAATGCCCATCTGGTTTGTGAGCAAGAATTGTATAAATGTAAGACATATAATAATTAGTGAGATGATTAATTTCTTTATTTGAATTCTGTACATATGATATTAGATGAAGGCCTGAGAGGTAATAGTGAATGGATTTTCAGTAGTAAACACATATTGAAAAATTGTCGTAATGTAATAATCAAGGAAGGAAAGAAATAATTCTTACTGAAGTTCTCATAGAAGTGGTATTTGACCTGAGCCCTAATGGAGCCAAAGATAAAGTAAAAATACATATATTGTATAAGGTCCTGAAAAAGAAAACCTTAAAATCAAATTATAATGCTAATATCAATATTAATAATTGTAATTTTTATAATAAGCATTACTCTTCTTACTTAAAGAAGAGTATTACTCTTCTTACAATCCTGGCAGCTAGAAATCTGATGAAAGAGACAGGAGATTGTTTCTTCTAAGGCCTTTTTTTTTGTAATGAAAGATATCTTCACAGTTTTTTCTCATTATCTGTGTCTAAAGCTCTTCTTCCTGAGTGGTTGTCAGTCTGTGATAGTCTCATGATTCATTTTATGTCAATCTTTTTTTTTCCAAAAAACTCAATTTCTAATGTACTCACCAAGGTACTAGGAGTTCCTTCAGCATTTGAATTTTGTGGCTGAAATGGTTCATCCAATACTAGTATCTCTTTCTCCAAAATGAAACTAGCATCATCACAGGTTAAGTAGGTTACCCACATTCCTAGAGTTATTATTACAATACTCTAAACCTAAATTTCTAGCTTCATACCCTCAGGAATTCTTCATAACCCTCTATAAAATGCTTACTCTGCAAATTTTTAGTGTGTGTGTGTGTGTGTGTGTGTGTGTGTGTGTGTGTGTGTGTTTGATCCTATGTGCAGTTTAGAGGCTGACACTGGGCATGTTCTTCTATATCTTTTTCACATCAGTTTCTGAGAAAAGATCTCAATAAAACTGGAGAGTACCACTTGGCAAGACTAGCTGGACAGGAAATATTACAAAAGTGTCTCAGAGGACAAGATATAAATATATTTAAGTCTGAAATAAAAGATCCATCTTGTCTCCAGATTCTCTTCCTAATAAGCATAAATGACACAACAATTTATCAACATAATTTATATTACACTCTCCTTATGAATGGCAGCTGCCGATTTAAACTCAGTTCATCATGCTTGCGTAACAAGTACCATACTGAATAAATCACCTGAAGCCCATCTTCAATTGTTTTACTCCATTTACAAAAAAAAAAAAAAAAAACATTTCTTAGCTTTCTTTTTTTTGAATTTACATCTTTCATCTTTTTATTTGAATAATCATGTCATGCATGCTTGGTTCTTTCCTTCCCTATTATCCCCATTCATTCAAGTAAAAAAAAAAAACACAAACAAACAAACAAAAAAAAACCCTAGGTATAAATTAACATTGTAGAAATTTTGTTGGTGCATTTTTCTTTTTTTTTAAGTTGATATATTTTTTATTTACTTTTCTAATGATTTCCCCTTTCCTGGCTCCCCACTCCCCGAAAGTCCCATAAACCCTCTTCCCTCTACCTGTTCCCCCATCTACTCATTCCCACTTCCCTGTTCTGGTATTGCCCTATACTGCTGCACTGAGCCTTTCCAGAACCAGGGCTACTCCTACATTCTTCTTGGACATCATTTGATATGTAGATTATGACTTGGGTATTCCAAGTTTCTAGGTTAATATCCGCTTATTAGTGAGTGCATACCATGATTGATCTTTTGAGACCAGATTACCTTAGTATGATGTTCTCCAGCTCCATCCATTTGTCTAAGAATTTCATGAATTCATTCTTTCTAATGGCCAAATAGTACTCCATTGTGTATATATACCACATTTTTTTTTGTATCCATTCCTCAGTTGAGGGATACCTGGGTTCTTTCCAGCTTCTGGCTATTATAAATAGGGCTGCTATGAACATAGTGGAGCATATATCCTTATTACATGCTGGGGAATCCTCTGGGTTTATGCCCAGGAGTGGTATAGCAGGGTCCTCCGGAAGTGATGAGCCCAGTTTTCTGAGGACCCACCAGACTGATTTCCAGAGTGGTTGTACCAATTTGCAACCCCACCAGCAGTGGAGAAGTGTTCCTCTTTTTCCACATCCTCACCAGCATCTGTTTTCTCCTGAGTTTTTGATCTTAGCCATTCTGACTGGTATGAGGTGAAATCTCAGGGTTGTTTTGATTTGCATTTTCCTAATGAAATTGAGCATTTTTTAAGATGCTTCTCAGTCATCTGAAGTTCTTCGGGTGAAAATTCTTTGTTTAGCTCTGTACCCCATTTTTAATAGGGTTATTTGGCTTTCTGGGGTCTAACTTCTTGAGTTCTTTGTATATATTGGATATTAGCCCTCTATCTGATGTACAGTTGGTGAAGATGTTTTCCCAATTTCTTGGTTGTTGATTTGTCCTTTTGATGGTGTCCTTTGCCTTATAGAAACTTTGTAATTTTATGAGGTCCCATTTGTCAATTCTTGTTCTTATACCTAAACATAGTAAAAGCAATATACAGCAAGCCAGTAGCCAGCATCAAATTAAATGGAAAGAAACTTGAAACAATCCTACTAAAATCAGGGACTAGACAAGGCTGCCCATATCTCTTTAATATAGTACTTGTGGTACTAACTAGGGCAATTAGACAACATAAGGAGGTGAAAGGGATACAAATTGGAAATGAAGAAGTCCGACTATCACTATTTGCAGATGATATGATAGTGTACTTCAGTGATCCAAAAAACTCCACCAGAGAACTCCTACAACTGACAAACAACTTCAGCAAAGTGGCAGGTTATAAAATCCACTCAAGCAAATCAGTAGCCTTCCTGTACTCAATGGATAAGCAGGCTGAGAAAGAAATTAGGTAAACAACATCCTTCACAATAGCCACAAACAATATAAGGTAACTTGGTGTGACTCTGACCAAACAAGTGAAAGATCTGTATGACAAGAACTGCAAGTCTCTGAAGAAGGAAATGAAAGAAGACCTCAGAAAGTGGAAAAATCTCCTATGCTCGTCGATTGGGAGGATTAATATAGTTAAAATGGCCATCTTGCCAAAAGCAATATACAGATTCAACACAATACCCATCAAAATCCCAACTCAGTTCTTCATAGAGTTAGAAAGAGTAATTCTCAAATTCATCTGGAATAACAAAAACCCAGGATAGCTAAAAACTATTCTCAATAACAAAAGAAATTCTGGGAGAATCATTATCCTGGACCTCAAGCAATACTATAGAGCAATAGTGTTAAAAACTGCATGGTATTGGTACAGTGACAGGCAGGCGGATCAATGGAATAGAATTGAAGATCCAGAAATGCACCCACACACCTATGGCCACTTGATCTTTGACAAAGGAACTGAAAACATCCAGCGGAAAAAAGATAGCCTTTTCAACAAATGGTGCTGGTTCAACTGGAGGTCAGCATGCAGAAGAATGTGAATTGATCCATCTTTATCTCCTTTTACTAAGCTCAACTCCAAGTGGATCAAGGACCTCCACATAAAACCAGACACACTGAAACTAATAGAAAAGAATCTGAGCAAGACCCTTGAGGGCATGGGCACAGGGAAAAGTTCCTGAATTTTTTAGCTTTCTTAATAATTTCTGGGGACCTGGGAAGCTACCCATCCTCCAGTAGGTAGCCCCACACCCATGCTTATATAAGCAATACTAAATGGACTCAGTAGGTATGGGGAGAGAGAGAGAGAGAGAGAGAGAGAGAGAGAGAGAGAGAGAGAGAGAGAGAGAGAGAGAGAGAGGAGAGAGATCAGGAAATTAGTAGAGAAAAGTGAGGGAAGGATGAGAAACAATTGGAAGGGATAGAATTGAAGTTAGATTCTTTCTTTTTTTTCTTTAGATTCTTCCATATAACACATTATATATACACGTAAATATTAAAGTGTTTCTAATTAGTAATAAAGGTACAAAATAAAACATTGTTTGCAAACCATTCTTCATCTTGTCCATAGTATACCAACTATAACACCAGATCCAAAATGTAGAATATTTATGTCAAAAATGTTTATATTTGTATTAAGTGAAACGGGTAGTTTCTGCTGTGTCAAAGAATAGCTACACCAAATCAGTTTGGGTAACTAATAGATTGTACATTGCATACCTATCTCACTGGTTTCTTATAGCCTTTGACTTTGTTATTAGGTGCTCTTTACACTAAAGAAAACTGAAGTTGGGCAAAAATTGTTGTTTTTCACACACACACACACACACATATTTGAAACAACGTGTCTGTATTTTGCACTTTTCTCATTGTTGATATACCACAGAGCACATATTTTCTTCTTACCTTTTCATCCTGTAAAGCATTCTTTCTTTTAATAGATTATATTGGTTTTTTTTCCTTAACTCCTTCCACTCACATCTACTTGCTTGGATATGCTCTATCTAGAGAACACTCAGCAATTTGTTAGTCACTTCAAGGACACTCACAAGATTCCCTACAAAAGGAACTTTAACTTATTCATTAGAAAATCCCATGTCTGTGTCTATCTGAAACCCACTTCTCTGTACTGGATTCTGGGTTCCCTTGGTACAAGGAGGAAAATTGAGCTTCAATTTTGAACACACACATATGTACACACACATGAACAAACACACACACACACACATATCTTTAGACTTGTCTTTTACAATTATGAATTTATCTTTTTTCTGCAATCTGGAAAATACTTTATGATAAAAAGTTCTTTTCTTATATAAGGATCACTAACTGAAGATGTCTAGTTTAGAAAATTTTAGCACCCTACATGTGCACAAATATTCAATTCCAAATGGATCAAGGACCTCCACATAAAACCTGACACACTGAAACTAATAGAAAAGAAACTGGGGAAGACCCTTGAGGACATGGGTATAGGGGAAAAGTTCCTGAATAGAACACCAATAGCTTATGCTCTAAGATCAAGAATTGACAAATGGGACCTCATAAAACTACATAGTTTCTATAAGGCAAAGGACACTGTCAAAAGGACAAAACGTCAACCAACAGATTGGGAAAGGATCTTCACCAACCCTAAATCTGACAGAGGGCTAATATCTAATATATACAAAGAACTCAAGAAGGTAGAACCTAGAGAACCAAATAACTCCATTAAAAAGTGGGGTACCGAGCTAAACAAAGATTTTTCACATGAAGAACTTTGGAGGGCTGAGAAACACCTTAAGAAATATTCAACATCATTAATCATTAGGGAAATGCAAATCAAAACAACCCTGAGATTTCACCTTACACCAGTCAGAATGGCTAAGGTCAAAAACTCAGGAGACAGCAGGCGCTGGCGAAGATGTGGAGAAAGAGGAACACTCCTCCACTGCTGGTGGGATTGTAAGATGGTGCAACTAGTTTGGAAATCAGTCTGGAGGTTCCTCAGAAAACTGGGCATGGCACTTCCAGAGGGCCCTGCTATACCACTCCTGCGCATATACCCAGAGGATTCTCCAGCATATAATAAGGACACATGCTCCACTATGTTCATAGCAGTCCTATTTGTAGTAGCCAGAAGCTGGAAAGAACCCAGGTGTTCCTCAACACTTACCTCTGGAAATTGCCTCTCTCCAAAGACAAGAACATTAATCCATTCATGATGTCAGAACTCTGGTGACCTACTCTCTGGTTATTGGGCTCTGACTTTCAATACTTCCAGATTGAGGGTCAAAATTCATTTTAATTTTGGGGGATATTCAAACCATAGCATCATCCTTCGTCTATCATCCACAAAGAAGTCTGGATAATCTTTCAGAATGCTTAATTGTTAATGCCTCCATTCACCATTCCAAATTCAAAAAGCTCCTTCCTACTGCTGAGAGAAGGAAATCATGAAAAATTCTGTTATAAGACTTCTGCTACTCTCCATGGCTGAAGCCAAAGTTTTTTTTTTCTCCAATATCATCTAGAAATATCCTCTCCTTGATCCTTTATGAACAAGTATGTCAGACACTTAGTGCCTGTGATTTCCTGCATACATGTTCGTATTCATCCCTTCCCCTGGATACTCATTCTTCAACTCTGAGTTAAATATACCATGAAAAATTTTCCTTAACTTTGCAGACTTGGAAAATCCTATATAACCATGAATCAGAATTGCTTTCTACATAATTCTTTTATAGAATTTTCCAGTGTATAATTACAAAAATATTTCTAAAATTACTCTCTAGGATTTTTAAATCTACCACTATACTGTTAAGAACCACAGGGCAGAGAATGTCACCAATGCTTTGACCAAAAAAAAAAAATGTATTGTAATGTAATATGTTTTAATTTTATTTTGTTTTAAAATAGTTTCACTAATTAGATAAAATACTGAGTTTTGACATGCATCATACCCTGTTTATTGAATCAATAACATCTTACAAGAGTATGGAACAGTTGTTGCAGTTAGAAAACTAATACTGATAAATTACATAGGTGAAGTCCATATTAGAAGTGACCCTAATGTTGTTCTTGGACTGGTACTCTGACTTAGATACTATATTACCATTATTTATCAAGCTTCCCTATTCTCAGCTATGACAGTTGTTCTCACTTTCATTTATTGATCTTGACATATTGGAGTCCTACTCAGGTGTCTTGTATAATGTCCCTCAACAGAACTTTATTCCTACTGGATTCAAGTGTTGTATTGAAAGAATATTACAGAAGTAAATCACCATTTGCTTCATATCATATCAAGGACTTATAATGACTATTAATAACATATGTTGTTGTGTAGAGGTTGTTTTTGACAGTTTTTCAAACTGTTAAATTTCTCTACTATCTGATAATGCACTTCAGAAGGAAGTCCTTATACACTAACTGCAGAGAAACACAGGATTATTTTAGAGTATTTGACATCATAAATTGCCCTTATCTATTAATTCATTTATATTAGTGTGAGTATAACTCATTTAACTTATAATTTGGATTATAAGCCAGCAATACTTAATATTTTAATTTCAATTGTTTCATATTTAGCAATTGGCAACAATTTCAGTTTGCTTCTTATCCGGAAATATTTCTCTCTCTATTTTTCTCACACTCTCTTGCTCTCTCTCTTTCTTCTCCCCCCTCACTGTATGTGTTTGTATCTGTGTGTATGTTATAACAAATATTTCTGTCTTTAATCATATCCTTACTCTATGACACTACATGGTATTCATACTCACATGGATGTATTCATTTGCCACTGTGACAAACAAAACAAGTTTTTTTGAGAAGTTTTCTAAATCATCTTTATATTTGCTAATTCATTCCTAATCTATATTAAGTATACTGATCAACTCACTGCATCTTTCATTTCTATTGTAGATCTTTTTTTGTAATTTCTGATGTTTTCTTTGGTTCTTTTTTAGAGCTTTTACATCTGCTTACATATCATCTTGCATTGTGAGATTTTTATTGTGAGATTTTTACATTTCCTTTTAGAACTCAGCATATTATTCATATAATTTTGAACTCTGTTTAATAATCCCAAAACTATACATGATATTTGCAATTCTGATAATTGCTTTGTCTCTTCAGACAAGTTTTCTTACTTTGGACATGTTTTGTTTTTATTTAATTATAGTAGCTGAAGTAAATGCAATGATAATGTGAAGACTTATGTTTTTGACATCTAACAATCTTTAATAAATCTGTGGTTATAGTAGACATGTTTTATATTTCCCTAGTACCTTTGTTATTTTTCTGTTAGTATTGGACTTCCTTGTATACCTTTCTTAAGGATATATGCCTTCTTTCTCAGTATACTGTAGTTCCTTTATGTGCAATCTCTGGTTCTGACACTGCACTTTTGTTGGGGTGATGTTACAGTCCGAGAGCCAGGAAGTCATATAACATATTGTGAAACTTTTGTAATAAGACATACACCAATGTCTGTGTGCTATGGCTACAAATGAGTTTCTCTGAACCCTTTTAACCATTTTCTCTTCCATTGCTTCAGCACTACAAAAAATATTTTCTGGAGGCCTTGGGCCCTTTGGTTTTCCTGGGCCCCTCCCATACTGAATAAAACCAGAACAAAAAGTAGACTTGAAGAAATCCATTTATCCATTTAAAACTAATTAATTGGAAATGTTCTCAACATATTTCACAATATTTGCTATGATGGACATGGTTAGAAAAGATCTTGTATCTTCATCTTGATATCCTTGTAGAATTCCTGGGTATAAAGGCATAATGTGTGTTGTAATGAGACTGCTATTCCAGAAGTTTGTCACTATATTTTCTGAAATGTTTGTGTGTTGTTATCATTTCATGGAACCAGCTGCATGGGCTCCTAGTAGATAAATTTTAGCTTTGTTCTTTATGGTACATATATACCTATACTTTTAGGGTCAGAAATTTGTCCTAAAACCTTGATTTTCTTATAGGTTCAAGAGAAGTTGCTCATTTTCCCCTTTCTGTCTATTACTGGATAGACAGTAGCAACCTTGGACTTTGTATTAGACTTGAAACCAAATAGTCTATGTTAAGTTTATCTTTAAAACAAATCACTCTATATTTTTATGATCACTGTTTTTCTAATTCTCCAATACCTCTCTCCCTATTTCTCAGACTTTCAGAAATCTGTTCTAATTCAGAACATATGAGATTTTTTATAAGATTTTCCCCCAAACTGTCAGCATGAATATACAGTTTATTATTAGTATTTCAATGAAAGTCACATTCTAGACACAGTTTCATGAAATTAGATGAAGATGAAAACTACCACTGAAGATTTTCATCAAGACTAATGCCTTCATTTTCACAAGTTGATAAAGTTGTAAGCAAATTAATAGTTTCATCCATTATATCTGGAGCTAAGGATTAATGCCCTTGTCCTATTAAGGTAAGAGTTTTGTTTATATCTCTTGGTAGAAACAATATTATTTATCAATTAAGTTCAATAATAATTTTTCTCAAATGAAATCAGGGGCAAATTTTTCTTTGCCTCGGCGTATATTGTCTGTTCCTACATCAAAGTGTAAGAGGGCCTGGGAAAGGACCAATTGTCAAAGACAATGCATATACCTAAAATATATGTTTACTAGTTGAAGATATAAGGCTTTAAACTAATAAAATATCACACACATATATATGTATAAATCTTTATAAATTAAAAATATAATATCTGTATATATTTACATGTCATCTTTTCATGTTTGGCTGGATTGTATTTTCTTTTTTCTTTTTTGCAGGTTTATCCTCATTTACTTCTCCTAAGGTTTTTTTTTTTTTTTTTGATATATTTTTTATTTACATTTCAAATGACTTCCCCTTTTCTGGCCCCCACTCCCTGAAAGTCACATAAGCCCTCTTCTCTTCCCCTGTTCTCCCATCCACCCCTTCCCACTTCCCTGTTCTGGTTTTGCCCTATACTAGTACCACGAGTCTTTCCAGAACGAGGGGCCACTCCTCCGTTCGTCTTCTACCTCATTTGATGTGTGGATTATGTTTTGGGTATTCCCAGTTTCTAGGCTAATATCCACTTATTAGTGAGTGCATACCATGATTGATCTTTTGAGACTGGGTTACCTCACTTAGTATGATGTTCTCCAGCTCCATCCATTTGTCTAAGAATCTCATGAATTCATTGTTTCTAGTGTCTGAATAGTACTCCATTGTGTATATATACCACATTTTTTGCATCCATTCTTCCATTGAGGGATACCTGGGTTCTCTCCAGCTTCTGGATATTATAAATAGGGCTGCTATGAACATAGTGGAGCATGCATCCTTATTACATGCTGGGGAATCCTCTGGGCATATGCCCAGGAGTGGTATAGCAGGATCCTCCGGAAGTTTTCTGAGGAACTGCCAGACTGATTTCCAGAGTGGTTGTACCAATTTGCAGCCCCACAGCAGTGGAGAAGTGTTCCTCTTTCTCCACATCCTCGCCAACACCTGCTGTCTCCTGAATTTTTAATCTTAGCCATTCTGACTGGTGTGAGGTGAAATCTCAGGGTTGTTTTGATTTGCATTTCCCTAGTGACTAGTGCTGCTGAACATTTTTTAAGATGCTTCTAAGCCATCCGAAGGTCTTCAGGTAAAAATTCTTTGTTTAGCTCTGTACCCCATTTTCTAATAGGGTTATTTGCTTCCCTGGGATCTAACTTCTTGAGTTCTATGTATATATTGGATTTTAGCCCTCTATCTGATGTAGGGTTGGTAAAGATTTTTTCCCAATTTGTTGGTTGCCAATTTGTACTTTTGATGGTGTCCTTTGCCTTACAGAAACTTTGTAATTTTATGAGGTTCCATTTGTCAATTCTTGATCCCAATAGCATATGCTATTGGTGTTCTGTTCAGGAACTTTACCTCTGTACCGATGTCCTCAAGGTCTTCCCCAGTTTCTTTTCTATTAGCTTCAAGTTGCATGTGATTAACAAATAAGGCTTTTTTGAAGATAAAAGTACAATCTAATATTTTTAAAAAGTCATAAAATTATAAACCTTACAGAGACTTAGGGTCTAGAAACCAGTTCTAATCTTTTTTTTTTTTTTGGTAGAAAAAGCTGGGACCCAGAGAATATCAATCCTTTAGAAGCCTCTTCGTTCTTAATTTTGTCTCCCAGAAAACTAGTAATATTAGAGAACTGGCTTCAAACATATGGTCTTCATATTTCTGTCATAGCACATTTCACTTTTATTACCAGCTGTAAAGTTCACCTAGTGTACTGACATTAATTCCAAAGATGATTGGCAAAAGGGATTGGGGAAAATGCTACTATCAACAATCTGTGTCTGATGCTGTTTTAATCTACATAGTATTTTGTACAATAAAAGTTATTTCCATTTTTAATTAGAAGTTGACATGTAATATATGATTAATATATATTTCATAATAAACCAAAATTAGAAAAATTTTGATAGTTATGGTTTATATTTTCATGCTTTATGTTTACTTTCATGTATAGGTACAATATATTGACTAGACTACTGATTGAAATCCAGATCTCACGTGACAGGACTGTTTTATACCATAGAAAAAATTATTGTGTTTTTTCTATTTGACTTTTTGTTCTTTTTGTTGTAATTTAAACTATAGGTTTTTTAAAATTAAAAAAAAACTGTTCAAGTGTTTAACTGTTCAAGTTTAAAATTAAAAAGACTGTTCAAGTGTTAACAGTCTCCCTTTTAAATAACTTGCTCTCTACAACATACTACCTCCTGATTTTCTAACATAAAATTTAAAACTAACAATAACTTATTTGGACCTTCATAAATATTTCTAACATTGGATTTTTGGATTGGTTGGATTGTAAAGATTTGGTGACCATGTCTTTAATAAATGTAGTATTTTTTAATTTATTTTTATTTCATTATTAATTAGTTTATTTATTTTTACACTCCACATTTTATTCCCCCTACCCCTGTCTACCTTCTGACTGTTTCACATCCTGTACCTCCTCCCCATCTCCCCAAAATTTATTTTTTAATCATGAAAGATACAAACCTAAATGTAGTGCTCAAGGAAACTTCATTAACTCCAGGTTTCTTATTCTTCCCCTGTCAACCAGTCTTATAACAGAAATTGATTTGTTGTCACACTTTTAATAGCTTTCTATAAATTCTCTTACTGTTTGATAATTCATGTTTCCAGATATTCTGATGCATTTATATTTTAAGCATTATTACTAATTTTCATTGTGTCTACCAGAAACTAACATTGGCTTATTTTATTTTATTTTATTTTCTAAATTCTTTGTTTACATTCCAAATGCTTTCCTCTTTCCTGTTTCTCCCCCCTCCCATATGTCCCATTAGCCCTCTTCTCTCCACCCATTCTCCAATCACCTCCCTCCTTTTTCTCAGTCCTGGTGCTCCCCTACAATGCTGGATCAAGCCTTTCCAGGATCAGGGCCCTCTCCTTACTTCTTCATGAGAGTCATTTGATATACTAATTGTGTCTTGGATATTCAGAGCTTCTGGGCAAATTAATATCCACTTATCAGTGATTGCATTCCATGTGTATTCTTTTGTGATTGGGTTACTTCACTTAGGATGATATTTTCCAGTTCCAACCATTTACATTGGCTTATTTTAATAGGAAAGTTCCAAAAGGAATTTAGCTAGCTTACAGAACTATCGTGAAATAAACTTAGGAGCAGATCAGATCAGTAGGGGCAAAATCATGAGCAAACATGGTAGAAAAAGATTAGTTCAGAATATATTCCTTTCATGGTACATCTGTCTTTTGCCAAGGATCATCTCAACTTTGAGGGAGATTCTGAGAGAAGGGAACAACTCGAAACCAAATTTTGGGTCCAAACTGGTAGCCTATGCTCTGCTTGAGATAACTTTCCAGATTGCTTTCTCTCTGATTTGCGTTCTCTGCAGATTTCCAGACAGCTCTCTTCCCTATTTTTTGTTTTAGATAGTTCTCTAAGCAGTTGTCTTTTGCTATTCTAAAAATTTTGCTAGATAGCATCTCTTGAAGATCTTAAGCCCAGGTTTTTATGCTGCATATCAATCTAGTCATTTACTCCACGTTCCCTTTTGATTATCCTATGAATCAGTATCCCAAGACCTTGCCTGTTGATTCATAGGATACAGCAAGCACATTTTTTTTTTAACATTGCAAAAGAATTCGGAGATCTGCCTGCAGATCTGTACAGATGATAAGCTAGCTGGATTGGGACCCTGCCCTAAAATTACCATTGCTACATGCCTGGGTCTGGACCTAAATTCCCTATGTCCCAGGGTGATCTTGAACTTGGGACTCTGTCTGCATTTGAAATCATACACCAAAAACTTAGCAGGGTGGAATCTCTTGTGATCACCACTCCCTAAATCTCCTTCTCTCTTTCCTTACTGTCTTTCTTACAAGTCGGATCAGAGTACAGCTGATTTTGTTCTTAAAAAAAAAAAAAAACTGCCCCTCCCCAAATGATTCATATGTATTTTCAAACTCATGGTTTTATAGTTCTTTTCCAAGGCATTAAAGACTGTCCTGAAGATTCCAGTGTTTATCATTTTGGTGAGATATTAGACACAACTTCACCTGCCAGACTCATACTATCTCTGATTATTATAGAGTAATGTTAGCAGGGAGGACATTCCTTGAAGGAAGAATGTGAAAATATGTACATTATTATACAAACAAGCCATATGCCCACAGCAGCCATTGACACTCATGGAGGACCATGCCTGCTGGCCCTGTTTCAGGGGCAGGAACCATGTCATTCCACCTCTACCAAGTCCGTGTCGGATTTGGCAATCTTTACTGCTCAATGCTATTCCAAAGACTTTGCTTACTACTAGGATGGATTTCCACTGTCCTTGTTTTTGTTTCTTTGTTTGTTTTTTTTTTTTTTGTTTGCTTTCGTCACTATTTCCTAGTCTTAGGATGGATTTTCCTGAATAGTAATCATGTGGTCACATAAAAGCTTTATGGACTGTTTCATCTTCTATCATTAGAGGTATGCTCTGTCTCAGAAAACATGATCTTTTCTAACCATAAGAAAAGGACTGGAATCCAGCGGGCCCCAGCAGGAGCCTTCAGGAGCCTGCTTTGGGATCTGGACAGCCTGGGCCACAGGGCTAGGTCTCCAGGAAGTGCGGGGGGACCTGGTGTGCGCCCAGAGGCAGTCTGGGAGCTCACAGCACAGCTCTTTCCCTGTGGCACAGAGCCTAGGCTTCTGTCCTGAGGCCTCTGGCAGTAGCCTCTACACTTCCAGATCCAGATCAGCCTGAGCAGCAACACCACATCTCCCAAGTTCTGAAAGAGGCAGGTGGAGCTTCCAGGCAGCCAGCAGGGAGAAGTCGGTGTGCTCCAGTGAATCCAGCAGGCCCTAGCAGGAGCCTTCAGGTGTCTGCTTCGGGGTCTAAACAGCCTGGACAACAACACCCTGTCTCCAGGCAGTGCAGGAGGCAAGCTGTGCACCAGAGGCCACCTGGGAAGGGGCAGCTTGCACTGGTGAGTCCAGCATTGACAACACCAACTAACACCAGTGAGAACTAGATGGCAAAAGGCAGATGCAGGAACGTCACTAACAGAAATCAAGGCAATATGGCAACATCTGAACCCAATTCTCCTTTACCAGCATGTCCTGGATACCCCATCACACCAGTAAAACAAGATTTGGATTTAAAATCACTGGTCATGATGCTGGTACAGGAACATATGAAGGACATACTTAAAGAAATTCAGGAGAAAATGGATCAAAAGTTAGAAGCCCTTGCAAGGGAAACACAAAAATCATTGAAAGAAATCCAGGAGAATACAAAAGCCAATATGAGGAAACAAAAAAAAAAAAAAACACTTAAAGAAATACAGGAGAACTTTGGTCAACAGGCTGAGGTCATGAAAGAGGAAACACAAAAATCTCTTAAAGAATTACAGGAAAGCACAAACAAGCTAGTGAAGGAGCTAAGCAAAACCATCCAGGATCTAAAATCAGAAGTAGAAACAACTAAGAAAACACGAAGGGAGACAACTTTGGAGATGGAAAGCCTTGGGAAGAAATCAGGGGACAGAGATGCAAATATCAACAACAGAATACAAGAGATAGAAGAAAGAATCTCAGACGCTGAAGATACCATAGAAACCATGGACTCAACAGTTAAGGAAAATGCAAAAAGCAAAAAGCTTGTAACCCAAAATATCCAGGAAATCCAGGACACAATGAGAAGACCAAACCTAAGGATTATAGGCATAGATGAGAGTGAAGATTTACAGCTTAAAGGGCCAGCAAATATCTTCAATAAAATTATGGAAGAAAATTTCCCTAACCTAAAGAGAGAGATGCCCATGAATATACAAGAAGCCTACAGAACTCCAAACAGACTGGACCAGAACAGAAATACTTCCCGTCACATAATAATCAAAACACCAAATGTACTAAACAAAGAAAGAATATTAAAGACAGTAAGAGAAAAAGGCCAAGTAACATATAAAGGAAGACCTATCAGAATCACAGCAGACTTTTCACCTGAGACTATGAAGGCTAGAAGGTCCTGGGCAGATCTCATGCAGACTCTAAGAGAACACAAATGCCAACCAAAACTACTATATCCAGCAAAACTCTCAATCACCATAGATGGAGAAACTAAGATATTTCATGACAAAAACAAGTTTACCCAATATCTATCCACAAACCCAGCCCTACAAAAGATAATAGGAGGAAAACACCAATACAAGGAGGGAAACTTCACCCTGGAAAAAGCAAGATAGTAACCTTTCATCAAACCCAAAAGAAGTTAAGCAATCAAATTTAAAAAATAACGTCAAAAATGACAGGAAGTAACAATCACTATCCCTTAATATCTCTTAACATCAATGGACTCAATGCCCCAATAAAAAGACATAGAGTAACTGACTGGATTCATAAACAGGACCCTACATTTTGCTGCTTACAGGAAACACACCTAAGGGTCAAAGACAAACATTACCATAGAGTAAAAGGCTGGAAGACAATTTTACAAGCAAATGGTCTCAGGAAACAAGCTGGAGTAGCCATTTTAATATCAGATAAAATTGACTTTCAACCCAAAGTCATCAAAAGAGACCCTGAGGGACACTTCTTGGTGGTCAAAGGAAAAATACAACAAGAAGAACTCTCAAACCTGAACATCTATGCTCCAAATGCAAGGGCACCCTCATTCGTAAAAGAAACTTTATTAAAGCTCAAAGCACACATTGCACCTAACACAATAATTGTGGGTGACTTCAACACTGCACTTTCCTCAATGGACCGATCAGGAAAACAGAAACTAAACAGGGACATAATGAAATTAATTGAAGCTTTGGACCAATTAGATTTAACAGATATATATAGAACATTCTATCCTAAAGCAAAAGAATATACCTTTTTCTCAGCACCTCATGGTACCTTCTCCAAAATCGACCAAATAATTGGTCACAAGACAGACCTCAACAAATATAAGAAGATCGAACTAATCCCATGTCTCCTATCAGATCAGTATGGAGTAAAAGTGGTCTTCAATAGCAACAAAAACAACAGAAAACCCACATACATGTGGAAATTGAACAATATTCTACTCAATGATACATTGGTCAAGGAAGAAATAAAGAAAGAAATTAAAGACTTTTTAGAACACAATGAAAATGAAGACACAACATATCCAAATCTATGGGACACAATGAAAGCAGTGCTAAGAGGAAAACTAATAGACCTGAGTGCCTCCAAAAAGAAAATGGAGAGAGCATACATTACCAGCTTAATGACACACCTGAAAGCCCTGGAACAAAAAGAAGCTATTTCACCCAGGAGGAGTAGAAGGCAGGAAATCATCAAACTCAGGGCCGAAATCAATCAAGTAGAAACAAAGAGAACCATACAAAGAATCACAAAACCAGGAGCTGGTTCTTTGAGAAAATCAACAAGATAGATAAACCCTTAGCCAGACTGACCAAAGGGCACAGAGAAAGTATCCAAATTAACAAACTTAGAAATGAAAGGGAGATATAACAACAGAAACTGAGGAAATCCAAAAAATCATCAGATCCTACTACAAGAGCCTGTACTCAACACAACTGGAGAACCTGGAGGAAATGGACAATTTCCTTGACAGATACCAAATACCAAAATTAAATCAGGACCAAATAGATCATCTAAACAGTCCCATAATGCCTAAAGAAATTGAAGGAGTCATAGAAAGTCTTCCAACCAAAAAAAGCACAGGACCAGATGGTTTCAGTGCAGAATTCTATCAGACCTTCAAAGAGAGTTAACACCAATACTCCTCAAATTATTCCACAAAATAGAAACAGAAGGAACACTACCCAATTCCTTCTACGAAGCCACAATTACGCTGATACCAAAACCACACAACGATCCAACAAAGAAAGAGAACTTCAAACCAATTTCCCTTATGAACATCGATGCAAAAATACTCAGTAAAATTCTTGCCAACCGAATCCAAGAACACATCAAAACGATCATCCACCATGATCAAGTAGGCTTTATCCCGGGAATGCAGGGTTGGTTCAATATATGGAAATCCATCAATGCAATCCACTACATAAACAAACTCAAAGAACAAAACCACATGGTCATTTCATTGGATGCTGAAAAAGCATTTGACAAAATTCAGCATTCTTTCATGCTTAAAGTCTTAGAGAGAACAGGAATTCAAGGCCCATACCTAAACATAGTAAAAGCAATATACAGCAAACCGGTAGCCAGCATCAACCTAAATGGAGAGAAACTTGAAGCAATCCCACTGAAATCAGGGACCAGACAAGGCTGCCCCCTTTCTCCTTATCTTTTCAATATTGTGCTTGATGTACTAGCTCGGGCAATTCGACAACATTAGGAGGTCAAAGGGATACAAATTGGAAAGGAAGAAGTCAAACTATCATTATTTGCAGACGACATGATAGTCTACCTAAGTGACCCAAAAAACTCCACTAGAGAGCTCCTACAGTTGATAAACAACTTCAGCAAAGTGGCAGGTTATAAAATCAACTCAAGCAAATCAGTGGCCTTCCTATACTCAAAGGATAAGCAGGCTGAAAAAGAAATTAGGGAAATGACACCCTTCACAATAGCCACAAATAGTATAAAGTATCTTGGGGTGACTCTTACCAAACATGTGAAAGATCTGTATGACAAAACTTCAAGACTCTGAAGAAGGAAATGGAAGAAGACCTCAAAAAATGGGAAAACCTCCCATGCTCATGGATCGGTAGAATCAATATAGTTAAAATGGCCATTTTGCCTAAAGCACTATACAGATTCAATGCAATACCCATCAAAATCCCAACTCAATTCTTCACAGAGTTAGAAAGAGCAATTATCAAATTCATCTGGAACAACAAAAAACCCAGGATAGCTAAAACTATTCTCAGCAACAAAAGAAATTCTGGGGGAATCAGTATCCCTGTCCTCAAGCAATACTACAGAGCAATAGTGTTAAAAACTGCATGGTATTGGTACAGTGACAGGCAGGAGGATCAATGGAACAGGATCGAAGATCCAGAAATGAGCCCACACACCTATGGCCACTTGATCCTCGACAAAGAGGCTGAAAACATCCAATGGAAAAAAGATAGCCTTTTCAACAAATGGTGCTAGTTCAACTGGAGGTCAGCATGCAGAAGAATGCGAATTGATCCATCCTTGTCTCCTTGTACTAAGCTCAACTCCAAATGGATCAAGGACCTCCACATAAAGCCAGACACTCTGAAGTTAATAGAAAAGAAACTGGGGAAGACCCTTGAGGACATCAGTACAGGGAGAAAGTTTCTGAACAGAACACCAATAGCGTATGCTCTAAGAGCAAGAATTGACAAATGGGACCTCATAAAATTACAAAGTTTCTGTAAGGCAAAGGACACCATCAAGAGGACAAATCGGCAACCAATAAATTGGGAAAAGATCTTCACCAATCCTACATCAGATAGAGGGCTAATATCCAATATATATAAAGAACTCATGAAGTTAGATTCCAGAAAACCAAACAACCCTATTAAAAAATGGGGTATAGAGTTAAACAAAGAATTCTCACCTGGAGAATTTCGGATGGCGGAGAAGCATCTTAAAAAATGCTCAACTTCATTAGTCATTAAGGAAATGCAAATCAAAAGAACCCTGAGATTTCATCTTACACCAGTCAGAATGGCTAAGATTAAAAATTCAGGAGATAGCAAGTGTTGGAGAGGGTGCGGAGAAAGAGGAACACTCCTCCACTGCTGGTGGGGTTGCAAATTGGTACAACCACTCTGGAAATCAGTCTGGCGGTTCCTCAGAAAACTGGGCACCTCACTTCCAGAAGATCCTGCTATACCACTCCTGGGCATAAACCCAGAGGATTCCCCACCATGTAATAAGGATACATGCTCTACTATGTTCATAGCAGCCCTATTTATAATTGCTAGGTGTTGGAAAGAACCCAGGTATCCCTCAAAAGAAGAGTGGATGCAAAAAAATGTGGTATATCTGCACAATGGAGTACTATTCAGCCATTAGAAACAATGAATTCATGAAATTCTTAGGCAAATGGATGGAGCTAGAGAACATCATACTAAGTTAGGTAACCCAGATTCAAAAGATGAATCATGGTATGCACTCACTAATAAGTGGATATTAACCTAGAAACCTGGATTACCCAAAACATAATCCACACATCAAATGAGGTACAAGAAGAAAGGAAGAGTGGCCCCTTTTTCTGGAAAGACTCAATGAAGCAGTATTCAGCAAAACCAGAACGGGGAAGTGGGAAGGGGTGGGTGGGAGGACAGGGGGAGAGAAGGGGGCATACGGGACTTTTTGGGAGTGGGGGGCTAGGAAAGGGGAAATCATTTGAAATGTAAATAAAAAATATATCGAATAAAAAAAAAGATTCAAAAAAAAAGAAAAGGACTGAAATAGCTGATGTTCACACACAACAGAAAGTGATTAAGTTCTAGTCTTTTGTCATTTAGTTTTACGTTTTTTCTTTTGACTTTCTTTGTATTTTCAGTTATATTCATGATTATGACTAAATTTCATGAAACCAAATATTAAATTCTCTATACTAGCTATAAAAGTCTAATTTTCATAAGGAAAAAAATTGAAGTTATCCTTACACTATTTCTGATGAATGACCTTCTTCAGGAAATGAAATTGTCACTTGCCAAAGATTGAAGATAGTCAGCATTTGACCAAATCTTGAGATATCAATAACAGTCTTTTAAGAACTTAAAATTTAGACCTTATAAATAAAATGTTCCTGAGTCTGAGTAACCCTTCTCTCTGTAGTATATTTGAACAATGGCTCCGAAGACACCGCCCTCTTCTGGAAGTTTACCCAGAAGCCAATGCACCTATTGGCCATAACAGAGATGCCTACATGGTTCCTTTCATACCGCTCTATAGAAATGGTGATTTCTTCATTTCATCCAAGGATCTGGGATATGACTACAGCTACCTACAAGAGTCAGGTAAGGCTCAGTTGCCTTTAGATGAACTATGGATTCTAATACAGGTAACCTCTTCTGAGGTAGTAAAAAATATCCATTGTATATTCAATTTTTTCCAAAACTTTTAAAGAAACTATATTAAACCAATATATAATCATGTAAACTAGAAATGTAATTCAAGGATTACTAAATTTACATCTATTCCATCTACTATAGGATATTTTATCCAGTTAAATTATTGAAGAATATAGGATTAGGAAGCTTTTGGGGCATAATTCTGTCAGCTAACTATTTTATGACCTAGGGATATTATTTCAATTCTGGAAATCACATTTTACTCTAGGAATAACTCAATGGATTGTTCGTAATCATGTTAAAGAATTCAGACTAGGCAGGATGATATGGAATTAACAATTTGTGATCTTCCATTGTGAGACTCTTGGTTGAATTTTCAAAACCAATTAATACTGGGCTTCATAATACTTCTTAATGTTAATTATTATGCCTTTGGCTAAAAGCATAATGTAAAGCCTTAGGACTAGAAGTACCTATGGTCTTTAGCCTTCCTCATCAGAACTACATTAATATCTTCTTGAAGAAGGAACAGGTAGTAATGAAAACCTATCCATGCAGGAGCTTCCTACTATTTTAGTCTACCTATTTGTTGCAATGACAAATGACTGAGAAAGTCAAGTAAAAGAAATGATTTTCTCCTGCTTTCACAAGTTTCAGACGAGATCAACAGGTTTCATTGGTTTGAGCTTGAAACAAAATAGAAATATCATGATGTTAGGGATATGGAGTAGGGACAAAGAGGAAGTCATATTCCAAGGCAAGCTCCTGGTGACTAAATTCCTCCAATGAGGCCTTGCTTCCTACTTTCTAGCAAGTCCTAATTGGTGCATCATATTGGGAATCCATTAATTGATTAATCAATTGATACAGCCAGAATCCTCATGATGCAATTTGTCAAACCTATCAGCTGGCAGCTAAGTCCTTTAAACTTTAGTTTTGGGGTGTATGGGTATGGGGATGAACGCTTTATATTTAAACCATAACTATATATATTATTTAATTTATTATTCACTAGACAGGTATTTTGTATGAAAAAAGGTGAGAATATAAGTCTTATAGAATTAATGTGACTTCTTAAATGTTAAATATAAATATATGGAGGAATCAGGTTTTGACAGTTCCCTTAGCTATTACTATAGCATATAAAGGCTTCTATATATATATATGCTAGAAGAATACAGTGTAAAATTATAAATTGTTACATGAAGGAAACATGAATAAGTTCATTAGATAAGGAAAAGTGAACAAATGTATGAAATTCACTAACTCCTACCTCTTAGGATCAACTTTAGGTGCAATAAAATGACTAATGTAGTTTTGATCTCAGTAAGGACCAAATCTAAAGTGGAAGTCTGTCTTAGTTAGGGTTTTACTGCTGTGAACAAATACCATGTCCAAGGCAACTCTTATAAAGGATAACATTTAATTGGGGCTGGCTTACAAGTTCAGAGGTTCAGTCCATTATCATCAAGGTGGGATGCTTCTAGGCAGACATGGGGCCGGAGCAGCTGAGAGTTCCACCTCTTGTTTCAAAGCAGCTAAGAAAAGTCTGGCTCCTAGACAACCAGGACAACACTCTTGAACCCTTCTTTACATTCTCCAAAAAGGCCACACTTCCTAATAATGCTACTCCCTAGGCTTTGCATATTCGAACCACTACAAAGTTCAAGAGACTATGCAAGGAAGTACAAAGTCTGAATCAGCAAAATTTTACAAAGAATCAGATAGGGAAGTAGTGATTCATACATAATTCATCTTTGACAATGTTTGAAGAATTGGTAGGCAGCAGACATAAAAGGGCAGAAAATACTCTGACCTGAAAGAATAAGACTAAAAAGCAAAGATGATCACTGTATTTATGAAATATTGAATTCTATTGCATGTTGTGAACAAAGAAAATAACATTGAAAAGATTGAGATGTTTTGTAAAAGTTACCATAAATTCTATGCTTTTTATGGCTGGGGCATTGTCTAGGTGTGATCCATGAACCAGTTTATTCCTCATTACATTTTTAGGACAAAACTTATAGAAATTGGCAAGTAAGTTATATACTGACTTAAATTTATGAGTCAAAAGACTCTTTTGAAGCTTTTTAATCTGTGAAGAAAATTAATTATAAATTCAGGGCTGGAGAGATGGCTCAGCGGTTAAGAGCACTGATTGTTCTTCCGAAGGTCTTGAGTTCAAATCCCAGCAACCTCATGATGGCCCACAACCATCTGTAATGAGATCCGATGCCCTCTTCTGGTGTGTCTGAAGACAGCTACAGTGTACTTACATATAGTAAAATTCAATGATATATTTAACAATAATAAAAGAAGGGCCAGACACAAGGGGAAGTTCATGTTTTTGTTATGATAGAGTAAGATATGAAACATCAGGGTAAATATTTCTCAGTGCAAAGTGATACAAAGACTTGAAGTCCTAAACACATACCTAGCTTAGATCTATATAAGAGATGAGGGTCAAAAAATCCTAATAGAAAGTGGAATATATTTTTTCTAAGTATATTAAAATAAATATTAATTTGAAATGCTTTACTGATCTACTATGTTTTTTATACAGCTATGAATTTACACAGTTAACTTTAGAGAAAGTTGATTTTAAAATAAGTAATACAAATTGCCTATTTTCTATCTTATGAAGCATTCTTCATTATTGTTTCTTTATGCATTCAAAGTACTTAAAATTCATCTCTATTCATTCTAAATTTCAAAATTTCTAAAAAGAATTATTAAATGTTTTCAATAATTTAGTTCATGAGGGTCATTACTCATCATTCAGGTATTCATGGTGATAATTACTTAAGTATTTTGCTGTAGAGGGCAGCTAATGTCTGAAATTGTCACACATTTTCTCTTATAATCAGATTTAGTGATGTTTTAAAAACTGAGAAGCAAGTGATTTTCTTTCAGGGGTAACTGATAAAAGGCAAGGAAAGAAACATCAAAAAAAAGAGTTCATTTTCGCATATGATTGCAGTGGTCTTGATGTTTAAATGCTAGAGAATGCATGTTAATGGTTGCTGTGCACAAGAGACTTGTTTATATAATAATGTACATAATTACTTTATGTTCCCCCTTCAGATGAATGTCTTCTATGCCAAGGTTAATGAGCCCATGATAATCAGAAACTGTGCTAGTCTGGGAGGCGAGGGTGTGTCTAATGTACTAAGCAAAAGGGTATATGCTATGACCTTCAGGACAGCCTGTTGAAAAAAAACCCTCTAAAACATTAATTCAAGAATAAATAATTTCTCAACTATCCATTAGGAAGCAATATGAATTATAAGAGGGGTTGCATGGACCTAAAAGAGCAGAGGCAACTGCCCTATAAGCCAGCTTCTCAGAAAGATATTAAGAAAAGAGATAAAGAGATTTATGGAATAGTGGTCTCAGACACGGATCTCATACAGTTCGCTTATTGTCTATGCTTACATAGGCAGGTAGATCTCTGAATTCATTTGCCATGTTAAAAAAAATTATTTTTGTATTGGAATCAAGGGGCTAATGTCCTTAAATGGTGATTTATGAGCTAATCAAAGGGAAACTGGAGTAAATGACTGAATAGATATGTAAATCAATTTGGGCTTTAGTCTGCAAGATAATGCTATCCAGAGAGAACTGTTTGGAGAACTGTTGCTCTTTTAGAATTTTCTTTTTTCAGGAGGGGGGGGTTGGGAGGAGGGGAGGGGTTCGAGATAGGGTTTCTCTGTATAGCCCTGGCTGTCCTGTAACTTACTCTGTAGACCCACCCAGGCTGGCCTCAAACTCAGAATAACTCCTGCCTCCCAAGTGCTGGGATTAAAGGCATGCTCCACAACTGCCTGGTCCTTGGTCAGGACCCCCAATTTTTTTTCTAGCAGCTTTTCTGACTTGTTTCAAAAAAGCCCCAAAAGTTATAACAGGGAGCTGTTACAGCTCATTTAGAATTTTTTTATCAGGATTTCTGGCTTAGGCCTGAAAATCCAAGAAGTTTTTTTCCTAGCAGCTTTCTGACCTTGGTTAGAAAATCCATGAGTTATCCAGAGAGTTTTTAGAATTTTTTTTTCTACCAAGAGCTGAGTTGCCTCGCAGTCTCTGGAAAGCTGTCTCAAGCAGAACACTGAGCTGTCAACTTGTACTCACCATTGATGTTCAGCTGTTGCTTTTGGCCTTTGCCAAACACCAGTCTGAGGACCCCCTTTCCAAGTTGAGGCAGCTTCTGGGCATGGAGAGATGGCTTAGTGTTTAGGAGCATTAGCTGCTCTCTTTGATCCCAGGCCATAAAGGTAATAGCATTTATTGTGCAATTTGCTACACATTGAGGAGACATTTAAAATGAACTAAGTATGCGAATATCTAAAAGTAATCAAATCTAGATATTTATGTCCCAATATCAAACCACAGTTTTAAAACGTATTTAATAGTGACTTTTCAGGATTCCTGAAAGTAAATGTCACATTTTCATTGGTCTCAATTTTTTTCATTATTTAAATTAATGTCAGTCAAATCTAGAGATTTCCATTTTTATGTCAGTCATTTCTTGACTTTTCTGGTGACGATAAACAAGCAAATAATCCATTTTTATTAAAACTATCATCATGATTTCTAAGATTTTCAGAGACAAGAAAAAAAACAGAAAAAAAATGGACAGATATTTATCCCTGTAGCCACTACTTAAGTTAAAAAAAAAAATGTTCTATTTTTGTCCTCTTTGAACACTCATCTTTAATATGCAATTACTTATTAACAAATCCTCCAGATTAAAAAGAGAATATTCCTGTGTCACTCATGCTGAACATTATCAAGCTAAAGTGTGATATACATCCACTTCTCTCCAAATACCTCATAAAGTAAATGTTACCTTTTCTTTGTTTTAGGTATATAATTTTACTGTGAATTACTTACATGCAATTATCATTGTAGCGTGCCAAGGGTATTTATTTTTTATTTTTGTGGAATGAGCAGTTAATTAGCTTCTCAAAGTGCAGCTTTTGAAGAGCAAATATCAGCAAATATATAGGAATGAGATTAGATGCAATGACAATTTGATTATAAAATTAGAGAAGGGGGCATACTCAAAGGATAAAATGGGGGAAAGGATAAAGGCATAGAGGCCTTCTTCAGTTTTCTCTAGCTCCTGATTTTCTACTTCTCATATTGTGCTGGCTTCATTTCCGGGGGGCTTTAGTCCCTGAATCCACTCTTTCTTAGTTTGCAGGATAGTGAATTCTGAATAGTGATTAGGAATATCTATCATGAATCAGGCATCCATCCATCATCCTATACTTATCAAGTATCTCTAAAGAAGATGATCATGAAAGAATTACTGTAATTTCCACTTCAACAAGGATGGGATAAAAAAGTGGGTAGCAAACATATTAAGGTACTAGTTAAAATTTTTGACATCAATAAATTGTTTGCTAGTGATACTCTACTAAAAAAAACAGTCCATAATTTTGAAGATTAGACTTTAATCTTTTAATATTTACATAGAATTCCATAATCTATGATGGCTCATCAATGTTTTTAATGTCATTCCATTTAAGTAACCCAAAGAAGAGACAGTATATAGAAGTTGCCTTCCATAAGCAATCTATCTAACTCTTTTTGAGACAATACTAAGTACAGTTTCTTGGTTTACTGAAAATTTAAAGTTTTCTACGTAGTATCTAATTGTATTTATATAAGCAGAATATTAATATTTAGAAGTATATACATTTTAACTGTTTGAACTACTACATTCTTTAAGAATATATGTGATAATAAGACTATTATTTTTCAAATCATATTTATTTGGAGCTATTTTAAAATTCATATATAATTAATTGATATGATTCTTTTCTACAAAAACATATATCATCTACTTCAACATATATCATCTGATAATTCATGCTTCATCATACTATTTAATTATTATTTTAGGCATGTTTTAAAACCCAGGTACTATTTTTATAATACTTTTATGTATTATATAATGGTAAATTCTTTTTAAGTGCTGGAAAATAATGTATTCTATTTATGTTGTCTCTATTTCGTATCTGCTTACATTTTACTCTCATAAAATCAAATCAAGTCATTGATCATGCTTCTTCATTTCATTTTGTCAAATGATGATATATGCTATTTTAAGGCTAGACTTTTCCAAATACTAAAACAATTTCTTTACTTTCCATGTCTCTACTCTTAGGGCTATCGTGCCAAGTCAGTTACCATAACTTGTGTAAATATATTTTAAAAAATTATTTCCATGTTTCCAAATAATATGTAAATATCAATATCTTTTAATTCTTCATGTCTATCTCAGGTGTTTTCATATATAAATAATGAGTCTATTTTTCTTACAAATCTATTTTATTTGTACCATCTCAATATGGGACTGTCACTTAAAGACACATCTTGAATTTTTGTTATGTTTCAACCCTGAATCTGTTTGTTATAATTATTTCTTATATTAGTTTTATCTTAGAGCTAGTGCTCTCTCTCTCTCTCTCTCTCTCTCTCTCTCTCTCTCTCTCTCTCTCTCTCTCTCTCTCTCTCTCTCCATATATATATCAGGAAAAGTCCAGGTGATGAATCCTCCTATCCCTATTTCCCAGATTTCATCTCTCTCTGCCAGATGTCCCACCTTGTAATCTTTCCTTAACTTATTGGCCACAAGTACATTCTTTTGAAAATATGTAGGTTAGATTATCTGCACTAGAAGATTCAGGAATAAAATTTATTTATGTGTGGCAGGAGTCACAATTTTTCTAATTCCAACCCAGTTTTAATTTCTGATGAGGTTTGAAGTAATTATAGATGATCAAAGCCTTTTTCTTACTTGAAATTATTTTTAAAATACTCTTGGCTAAAATCTATTGTCTTAAAACTGAAAATTGGAAGGCCGGAGAGGTGTCTCCACAGTTAAGAGGTTGCTCTTCTTACAGAGGACAGAAATTCAAATCCAAGTACCAATTTTGGCAGTTCTTATCTACTTGTAGCTTCAGCTACAGGGGCTCATTAACCCTCTTTTTACCTTGATGCCATCTGCATGCACATGCTCACATCCATGTACACATGCACACACACACACACACACACACAGAGAGATCTCTGTAAGAACAGAGAGTGTACAAATGTCCTAGTGTTCTTGAGAATGCTCTGAGACTAAGTTTTTTCCAGCTCTATAATTAGTGTTACTCAAATAATAACTAAAATTATCAAACAGATCAACAGCTAATAATCAGCTACGTTTCTTTGATCAGCAGTACTATTACATAATCATCGAAAGGAATTGTAACAATAATACCTAACAATATTTCATATCAAGGCTTATATTCAAGTTTCAAAAGATCCCCAAAGCAGAGTTCTAGGGAGGAAACTGGCCCTAAGAAGGAATAGGTTATCTTTCCCCAAGATTTTCTATGTACTTAGCAAAATAGCTGGCATCTTACTCCTAAGTAGGATGCTAAAATGCTGCAAACGGTGCTGATGATATCCATGAAAACAGCGCATGATCTCTTTCTATTTCAGATCCAGGTTTTTACAGAAACTATGTTGAACCTTACTTGGAACAAGCCAGTCGTATTTGGCCATGGCTTCTTGGGGCAGCACTGGTGGGAGCTGTTATTGCTGCAGCTCTGGCTGGGCTTAGCAGTAGGTTATGCCAGCAGAAGAAGAAGCAACCCCAGGAGGAAAGGCAGCCTCTCCTCATGGACAAAGACGACTACCACAGCTTGCTGTATCAGAGCCATCTGTGAACATCCTAGGAAACAGAGTGGGACTAAGCGGTCTGACCTCACTCAACCTATTTGTTAGTGTTGTACAATTTTAAACTTTTATAAAACATAGACCATAGCTGTTTGACTGGTTTTTGCTCAGACCCACGGTTTTTCCCAACTTTAGTTTCTAAGGAAAGACTGGTATTTGCTAAAAAAACAACTTACTTGTATCTAAATAAAATTTCTCTTAAAATTACTTGGTCTGGTTGTTATGAATGTGTCTTGATTATTTAAACTGGAGGTACATTTTTGTTTCCCTTACTTCACTGTGAATTTCCAAGAAAAAAATAGCCACCCCCCTGGTGTGTGCATGCATGTGTGTGTGTGTTTGTGTTTGTGTGTGTGTGTGTTTGTGTGTGTGTTTGTGTGTGTGTGTGTTTGTGTGTGTGTGTTTGTGTGTGTGTGTGTGTGTGTGTGTGTGTGTGTGTGTGTGTGTGTGTGTAACTGATTCAGGCAATTTTGAAAATCTGTGATAGACAGAAACGCTCACTTATTTCTGAATTTATTTCATTAATGATTAGGAAAGATGAATAATTACTAAGTCAGTAGCAGAGGAAAACATCTGCCAGCTTTCATTAGTTGTCATCTTATCTATATTCTGTGACTGGTAGAAAAATAAAACAGGCAAGAGATGGGAATGTGCTACCTACTAGGACAGTGGCCTCTGGCGGGAGTGGTCTATTACTACAGAATATTGCCTGAAGTGTACCCATAGCCAGAAACAACAGATGACTACAGTCACACCTGAAGCTTCGAGTCAGCATCACTATAATCTGAAATCATCAAGCCCAAGGGCCAAAGGCATGCAAATAGTAATTGGGAAAAACTATCTGAAGCAGTTTCTAGTGTGAAAGTGTCAGGGGCACATCCAATCTCATGGCGCTTTGGTACGAGTCATCTTTGAGACCTTCACATCTGTGAGACTAACCAAAATTTGCAGTGAATGTAAACTTTAAGTGAAAGGTAAAATTTTATTTTAGTGAAAGTAGAATTTTAGTTTTAGTTTTTAGTTTAGTAAAATTTTAGAAGGCAAATTTTTAGTTTTTTAAATTTTTTTTCAGAGTGTTGTATATGCAATGCAAGCATTTTCTTGCACTCTTCTACCTAGCATTTATATATAAATCCACCAAAGAGATGTTCATTACAACTGACAGAGGTTTTTATAAACTCAATTTTTCTCTTTATCACAATACAATTTCCTCGTTTGCCACTGCATGCCATCATAGAATATTCTTTTTTTCCTCTAGAGGCTCATGGCATATATTTGTATAGCAGTCACACCTTTGATAAAAGTTACCAGTTATTTGATTCTATATTGATTCTCATTATGGTAACAAAATTATATTATGAATATTTCAATATATCTGAAAGTTTCGTTAAATTCTCATCAGCCTTGTATATTTTAAGCTTGCATACTGTGTAGCTTTTATAAACTGCTTCTTTTTTTCTGAAGTCCTATTGCTGCATCATTTTAAGAAATAAATAAGTGGTATTCTTTTTTCCCCTTCCTTTTCTCTCTAGGTTTAATTTTTTTAAATTAATTGTAGGATTCATCTATTTTTATCAAATCAAACATGTAATTCTCTATATGTAGAAATTAACCTGTGATGGATACAAGCCATTTTAACCAGGGTCTCTATGAGACTGACAACAAGCATAAGTCATTGATGTTCAATAGCCTTACAACATTTATATAAGCTTTCCTTTATAAGAACAGTTTGCAAATTAAATCAAGCTAGTAATGCCATCAAACCCTTAAAATTATTCAGCAATTGCAAACTACATATGAACAATTTTAATATTTTTAATATTCAAGTTTTATATACTTCAAATTTATTATTTGGGGGCCAATTTATTTATTTTATTTTGTTATTTTATTTATTTTTTAATACTTTTATTTTCTATATTCTTTGTTTACATTCCAAATTATTTCCCCTTTCCCCGATCCCACCTCCCCATATGTCCCATAAACCTTCGTCTCTCCACCCATTCTCCAATCAACTCCCTCCTTTATCTCTGTCCTTATATTCCCCTCCAAAGCTACATCAATCCTTTCCAGGATCAGAAATCTCTCCATACATCTTCATGGAAGTCATTTGTTATGAGATTTGTGCCTTGGGTATTCAGAGTTTCTGGGCTAATTAATATCCACTTATCAGAGATTGCATTCCATGTGTATTCTTTTGTGATTGGGTTACCTCACTTACGATGATATTTTCCAGATCAAACCATTTGCCTAAAAAATTTGTGAATTCATTGTTTCTAATTGCTGAGTAGTATTCCATTGTGTAAATATACCACATTTTCTGTATCCATTCCTGCTTTGAGGGACATCTGGGTTCTGTACAGCTTCTGGCTATTATAAATAAGGCTGCTATGAACATAATGGAGCATGTGTCTTTATTGCATGCCGGGGAATCCTTTGGGTATATGCCCAGGAGAGGTATAGCAGGGTCCTCCGGAAGTGTCATGTCCAGTTTTCTGAGGAACCGCCAGACTGATATCCAAAGTGGTTGTACCATCTTACAGCCCCACCAGCAGTGGAGGAGTGTTCCTCTTTCTCTACATCCTTCCCAACACCTGCTGTCTCCTGAGTTTTTTGATCTTAGCCATTCTGACTGGTGTAAGGTGAAATCTCAAGGTTGTTTTGAGTTGCGTTTCCCTAATGACTAATGATGTTGAGCACTTCTTAAGGTGCCTCTCGGCCATCCGAATTTATTCAGGTGAAAATTCTTTGTTTAGATCTTTACCCCATTTTTAATAGGGTTATTTGGTTCCCTGGGGTCTAACTTCTTGAGTTCTTTGTATATATTGGATATTAGCCCTCTATCAGATGTAGGGTTGGTGAATATCCTTTCCCAATTTGACGGTTGCCGTTTTGTCCTTTTAACAGTGTCCGTTGCCTTACAGAAACTTTGTAATTTTATAAGGTCCCATTTGTCAATTCTTGAACTTAGAGCATAAGCTATTGGTGTTCTGTTCAGGAACTTTTCCCCCGTGCCCATGTCCTCAAGTGTTTTCCCCAGTTTCTTTTCTATTAGTTTCAGTGTGTCTGGTTTTACATGGAGGTCTGGAGGTAAGAATGGATCAGTTCGCATTCTTCTGCATTGAACCAGCACCATTTGTTGAAAAGGCTATCTTTTTTCCACTCCATGTTTTCGGCTCCTTTGTCGAACATCAAGTGACCATAAGTGTGTGGATTCATTTCTAGGTCTTCAATTCTATTCTATTGGTCCACTTGTCTGTCACATTGCCAATACCATACAGTTTTTAATACTATTGCTCTGTAGTATTGCTTGAAGTCAGGGATACTGATTCCCCAAAATTTCTTTTGTTGTTGAGAATAGTTTTAGCTATCCTGGATTTTTTGTTATTCCAGATGAATTTGAGAATTGCTTTTGCTAACTTTGTGAAGAACTAAGTTGGGATTTTGATGGGGATTGCATTGAATCTGTAGATTGCTTTTGGCAAGATGGCCATTTTAACTATATTAATCCTGCCAATCCACGAGCATGGAAGATTTTTCCATTTTCTGAGGGAGGTCTTCTTCGATTTCCTTCTTCAGAGATCTGAAGTTCTTGATGTATAGATCTTTCACTTGTTTGGTTAGAGTCACACCAAGATACTTTATATTGTTTGTGGCTGTTATGAAGGGTGTCACTTCCCTAACTTCTTTCTCAGCCTGCTTATCCTTTGAGTATAGGAAGGCAACTGATTTGCTTGAGTTGATTTTATAACCAGCCACTTTGCTGAAGTTGTTTATCAGCTGTAGGAGTTCTCTGGTGGAGGTTTTCGGGTCACTTAAGTAGACTATCATGTCATCTGCAAATAGTGATAATTTGACTTCTTCCTTTCCAATTTGTATCCCCTTGACCTCCTTATGTTGTTTAATTGCTCTAGCTAGAACTTCAAGTACTATATTGAAGAGATATGGAGAGAGAGGACAGCCTTGTCTAGTCCCTGATTTTAGTGACATTGCTTCAAGTTTCTTTCCATTTAGTTTGATGTTGGCTACCAGTTTGCTGTATATTGTTTTTATTATGTTTAGGTATGAGCCTTGAATTCCTGTTCTTTCCAAGACTTTTAGCATGAAAGGATGATGAATTTTGTCAAATGCTTTTTCTGCATCTAATGAGATGACCATATGGTTTTTTTCTTTGAGTTTGTTTATGTAGTGGATTGCATTGATGGATTTCCTTATATTGAACCATCCCTGCATCCCTGGGATGAAGCCTACTGGATCATGGTGGATGAACGTTTTGATATGTTCTTGGATTCAGTTGGCAAGAATTTTATTAAGTATTTTTGCATCAATATTAATAAAAGAAATTGGCCTGAAGTTCTCTTTCTTTGTTGGATCTTTGTGTGGTTTTGGTATTAGCGTAATTGTGGCTTCATAGAACGAGTTGGGTAAAGTTTCTTCTGTTTCTATTTTGTGGAATAGTTTGAAGAGTATTGGTTTTAGATCTTCTATGAAGGTCTGATAGAATTTTGCACTGAAGCCACCTGGTTCCGTGCTTTTTTTGGTTGGGAGACTTTCTATGACCCTTTTCATTTCTTCAGGTGTTATGGGACTGTTTAGATTATCTATTTGATCCTGATTTAGATTTGATATCTAATATCTGTCTATACTAACCATTTCATCTGTCTATAATAACCATTTCCTCCAGATTCTCCAGTTGTGTTGAGTATAGGCTTTTGTAGTAGGATCTAATGATTTTTTTGAATTTCCTCATTTTCTGTTGTTATATCTCCCTTTTAATTTCAAAGTTTGTTAATCTGGATACTCTCTCTGTGCCCTTTGGTTAGTCTGGCTAAGGGTTTATCTATCTTGTTGATTTTCTCAAAGAACCAGCTCCTAGTTTTGTTGATTCTTTGTATGGTTCTCATTGTTTCTACTTGATTGATTTCAGCCCTGAGTTTGATGATTTCCTGCCTTCTACTCCTCCTGGGTGAAATAACTTCTTTTTGTTCCAGGGCTTTCAGGTGTGTCATTAAGTTGTTTGTGTATACTCTCTCCATTTTCTTTTTGGAGGCACTTAGGACTATGAGTTTTCCTCTTAGCACTGCTTTCATCGTATCCCATAGATTTTGGTATGTTGTGTCTTCATTTTCATTAAATTCTAAAAAGTCTTTGATTTCTTTCTTTCTTTCTCCCTTGACCAAGGTATCATTGAGTAGAATATTGTTCAGTTTCCACATGTATGTGGGTTTTCTGTTGTTTTTGTTGCTATTGAAGACCACTTTTACTCCATAGTGATCTGATAGGAGGCATGGGATTATTTCGATCTTCTTATATTTGTTGAGGTCTATCTTGTGACCAATTACATGATTGATTTTGGAGAAGGTACCATGAGGTACTGAGAAAAAGGTATATTCTTTTGCTTTAGAATAAAATGTTCTATATATATCTGTTAAATCTAATTGGTCCAAAGCTTCAATTAGTTTCACTGTGTCCCTGTTCAGTTTCTGTTTTCCTGATTGGTCCATTGAGGAAAGTACAGTGTTGGAGTCACCCACAATTATGTGTTAGGTGCAATGTGTGCCTTGAGCTTTAATAAAGTTTCTTTTATGAATGAGGGTGCCCTTGCATTTGGAACATAGATGTTCAGGATTGAGAGTTCTTCTTGGTGTATTTTTACTTTGACCAGCAAGACGTGTCCCTCAGAGTCTCTTTTGATGACTTTGGGTTGAAAGTCAATTTTACCTGATATTAGAATGGCTACTCCAGCTTGTTTCCTGAGACCATTTGCTTGTAAAATTGTCTTCCAGCCTTTTACTCTAAGGTAGTGTTTGTCTTTGACACTGAGGTGTGTTTCCTGTATGCAGCAAAATGTAGGGTCCTGTTTACGTATCCAGTCTGTTAGTCTATGCCTTTTTATTGGGGCTTTGAGCCCATTGATGTTAAGAGATATTAAGGAATAGTGATTATTACTTCCTGTCATTTTTTGATGTTATTTTTTAAATTTGATTGGTTATCTTCTTTGGGATTTGATGAAAGAAGGTTGCTATCTTGCTTTTTCCAGGGTGAAGTTTCCCTCCTTGTATTGGTGTTTTCCTCCTATTATCCTTTGTAGGGCTGGGTTTGTGGATAGATATTGGGTAAATTTGGTTTTGTCATGGAATATCTTAGTTTCTCCATCTATGGTGATTGAGAGTTTTGCTGGGTATAGTAGTTTTGGCTGGCATTTGTATTCTCTTAGAGTCTGCATGAGATCAGCTCAGGATCTTCTAGCCTTCATAGTCTCAGGTGAATCGTCTGGTGTGATTCTGCTAGGTCTTCCTTTATATGTTACTTGGCCTTTTTCTCTTACTGCTTTTAATATTCTTTCTTTTTTTAGTACATTTGGAGTTTTGATTATTATGTGACGGGAGGTATTTCTGTTCTGGTCCAGTCTGTTTGGAGTTCTGTAGGCTTCTTGTATATTCATGGGAATCTCCCTCTTTAGGTTAGGGAAGTTTTCTTCCATAATTTTATTGAAGGTATTTGCTGGCCCTTTAAGTTTTAAATCTTCACTCTCATCTATACATATAATCCTTAGGTTTGGTCTTCTTATTGTGTCCTGGATTTCCTGGATGTTTTGGGTCACAAGCTTTTTTCATTTCCATTTTCTTTGACTGTTGAGTCCATGGTTTCTATCGTATCTTCCGCGTCTGAGATTATGTCTTCTATCTCTTGTATTCTGTTGTTGATATTTGCATCTATGTCCCCTGATTTCTTCCCAAGGTTTCCTATCTTCAAAGTTGTCTCCCTTTGAGTTTTCTTAGTTGTTTCTATTTCTGATTTTAGATCCTGGATGGTTTTGCTTAGCTCCTTCACTTGCTTGTTTGTGTTTTCCTGTAATTCTTTAAGAGATTTTTGTGTTTCCTCTTTCATGACCTCAGCCTGTTGACCAAAGTTCTCCTGTAGTTCTTTAAGTGATTTTTGCGTTTCCTCCTTATTGGCTTTTGTATTCTCCTGAATTTCTTTCAATGAGTTTTGTGTTTCCCTTGTAAGGGCTTCTAACTTTTGATCCATTTTCTCCTGAATTTCTTTAAGTATGTCCTTCATGTGTTCCTGTACCAGCATCATGACCAGTGATTTTGAATCCAAATCTTGTTCTTCTGGTGTGATGGTAGTTTGGGGTGGCCTCAGTATAAGCAAAGAACAAGTTATATATGTATGAAAATGTTATAATAAACACATAACACTTATAATGTATACAATAGATATATATCAATGATAAAAAAAAAATCAAAGTATTTATGTATTTTACTTATAAAGACAAAATGAAATCAGCATCAACTTAACCTGCAGATATTTGCTAGAATTTGGGGCTATAAAGATGATTAAGAACCATAAGCCATATGCTATATTGAAAAATGCAAATGGAGGTCACAGGAAAGTAATTACTTATAAAATTATGGTGGATTATAATCATTCTAGAGCAATATTCTAAAACACAATTTAACAAGTAAGTTCATAAAATAGAAAAATAATTACCTATCTCTATTCTAAGACATAATTTTTTTAGATTGGATTAATTTCTTCTTTAACATTTATAATAGGGCCTTTTCATCATTTATATACTAGACCCATGTTAAGCACTACTCTAAGCACTGCTTGTCATATGGGACACTGAATATGGATATATCCTTTTTCAATGATGAAGCTTGAATAACAAAGTCATACTAAGGGGTCAAAAAGCCCTATTAAATTGGATATATTGCATCTTTTAATTTATGCTTCTGTGACTTTAATCCTTATTTCTAATGCAAAGCCATAGTGTTTCCATGACTTTCACACACATCTTTGATGACTTTACTATAATTATTATCATTACTTGTAATACTGGTAATTTGTTTTGTGTGACAAAAATCTGACATATGTTTGCACATATATCATCATTCCATGAGTACTGGAAATTATTGACTTGAGGTTATGCTCAGTGGATAAGAATACTTGCTGTGTAAGAAAAAAGCCCTAATTCAGATTCCAACATCTGTATGCACAATTTGTCCATGGTTGCATGCTCACCTGTAACCTCAGTTCTGTGCTGGGAAGTGTGATAGAGACAAAAATAAAATCACTTGAGTTTCTCTCTACCTGCCTAGCTCCAGCTTCCCTTATCTGTTCAGGCATAAAGAAGAATTCTGTGAGAAGCTCTGTCTCCAGTAAATAGGTATAAATTAATAAAGAAGGACACTGGAAATTCTTCCTTGCATGTATACATATGCATACATAATACATACATACATACATACATACATACATACATACATTCATGTATACACATCCACACATGCACACATATGCAGAAAGAGACAGAGAGATGTACAAGCTTTTATAGTTCAAATTGGTGGAAACAGATTTTTACATTAGTTAGTATGATTTTAAATTCACAGTTTTTCAAGCATGTAAAAATAACTACCTTATACAGTAAGTACTGGAATTCTATAAATCCATAAGGATACAAAGTCAAGAAAAATAATACAGATAGAAAGAAATAGTTATACATAGAAAGACACCATCCTGCTTCATGTTGACAGTAATCTGAAAGATAAGCACCCACTCTGAACTATCATGTCAACTGTTCTAAAACTGCTCTTAGTGGGGGTGATACTTTTGTGTAGCAGTGAATAGTTAAATTGCTTTGAGTTTCCTTCCAGGGGTGGGGAAGAAAGGGAGTGTGATTGTACTTCTAGTCACCTGCCTGAGTTTTCTGGATTTGTGAATGAAACACACACACACACACACACACACACACACACACACACACACACACTCACACACATGCACACATCAGCTATATTTTATATGACTTGACTAACTCAATGGTTAGGCACTTCCATACACTCCCCTCTGCTATTCTTTAGTGAACACTTTCTAAATCTATATTTTATTTTTGCTGCATCATGGGGCATGTGGTGTTCAGTCCTATGGTCCCTCATGGTAGAATTCCTTCGTCAGCTTCCTGCATTCCTACCCTGCCCAGCCATTGGCTTTTGGTTCTTTATTGATTAAACAGAAACCAATTGGAAACAGGGACCCTCAGCATCTTCTGAACATGCAGAGTTCAATGTGATTTTGGGAGCCAAATTAAGACAAAGCATTGGAACCAATCCTCAACATTTCTGTACTGGTCACTAGGAGTCATCACAGTGTAACTTTAGATGACAGAATGCATTTTGTTTATCTTGCTTATAGCCAGTTCTCTGAGATAAGGGAAGTATTGGGAGAAAGATGGACTGTAATGGGCTGTAGGACATGGGAAGACAACTGAAAATAGAGCTATTTTTTTGAAACAGTTAACTGTACCATCATAGACCACATTGGTCATGATCTCTGGTTTTAAGTGCTCCTTTAAATACTCCAGTTTATATGCCAGGCACATTCCTTACCACCACTGGTGTTCAATGAAGGCACTCATAGCCAGTAAAAGTGCCAAGAATTTATGACAGTTAAGTGCTCCATCCTAAATGGGATCTATCTCACTTCCTCTGATGCTTAAGCAAGATTGGTGGAAGAGTGTGTGGAAAGAATATAAGAGCCAGAGGACAGAGAGATACAGCAAAATAATTCTTATAGAAATGACACAACTATGACATACATAATGTCACTGAAGCTATGTTTGCACAAAAGCTCCACAAACTTGCATGTGTAGACATTCCATCACTGGTGGGAGTGGCCTATAAGACTCTCTTTCTCTGAGAGACTAGTTAATGGATGTTAAAGGAAGGAGTAATTTTCTTTACTGATATAGCCACTGATAAAGTGTTCCTGTTCCATTTCCCACTCATGCTTGTGTAAGCAACTATAATTATATTAAGTTGGTCACACACAAAAGGAAGGCATGAAAGTAAGAGGAGCACTAGCTGGGAATAAAATGGCCTTAGCAAGAGTGAAAGATGCATGAGAGAGGAAAAGGAGGGATTGAAATGATTAAAATTCTTTACATACATCAATGAAACTGCCAAATAGCAAAAAAGGAACTCAAACAAAAGAATTGGCTGTCTTTTTGGCTTTGTGGGATAATAATAGCTAACATTTATTTAAGTGTGACTTATAGTACTGTCGGTAAACAGTTCAAGGTTAACCAAATTAAATTATATATTTAAATTCTATGTTTTAAAATATATAACTTTATATTTATATTAGAATATTTATATTTTATATTAAAATATATTTTATATATAATTATATATTTTATTATATTTATATATGTAAGCATACTGTATTTGTATGTGGGAACATTCTTATGATTTGTATATATCAGCCAAAGACTATTTGGAGGAATTGGTTCTTTCCTTTAACCATATTGGGTCTGGGTATCAAATCTAGGTTGTCAGACATAGCCACAATACTTTTAGCCATTGGGGTATCATTATAGACTTTAAATATTGTACATAATAGATATGTGTGTGCTTTTATCTAGAAAAACAAATATCAAAGTTAGCTGATGAAAATCCCATCAGATGCTCAGAAGATCCTAACTAGATAAAATGGTTTAAGTTTCACCAATTTAAACTGTATAGAGCAGTTTAAATATAACACATATTTCACATATAACACAACTACCAAGAATTATCTCCTTCCCCTCTTCCTTCTTCTTTGTCATCCTCCTTCTTCTTATTCTGACTCCTCCTACCCATCTCCCCTCCCTCTCTCCATCCATTTTTTCTCTCAGTTACTTTTCTTTGTTTCTTTCTTTGTTTCTTTGTTTCTATGTTTGTTTGTTTCTTTCTTTCTCTCTCTCTTTCTTTATTTTTATCTTTTTCTTTTTTCTTTTGTTGCATCTAAGTCTAATAGTACAGTACAGTAAATCTCCAGCCTCACATCTACAAATACTGGGATTGCAAAAGCCACTATGAGTGCCTTATGCAAATAAATTCTCCTGCATAGATAAATATTCCATCACTTTGTTCATTTTGGGAGATGGAAGAACCATAACCACAGAGGTACCTTGTCTTGGAAAGATAATGTGTGCTGAACAGATATCAAGTGTGTCACATCTAACCTGTATGGCATGTTAAAATCTAATAGGGTAATAAAACAAAGAGAACTTGGGGGAAATCCAAGGATATAAGCAGGTACATAGCAAGTGTGGCATACATCCTGGGATCCTAGAAAAGATGCCTTACAAATTTGACAGAGCCATAGCCCACCCTGTGTTTGAGAACTTTTAAAGAGGACAGTTGACACTGATTGAAAAGAGAAGATGTCATAGTGCAGTTTTAATAGCGACTTTCCTCCCAGGCTGTGGCTGTGGCTGTGGCTGTGGCTGTGGCTGTGGCTGTGGCTGTGGCTGTGGCTGTGGCTGTGGCTGTGGCTGTGGCTGTGATTGTGGCTTCTGGAGCTTCATGTGCTCTCACTCATTCAATTATCTTTTCTGTTAGTAGCAAATGGAATTTGTAGGTTAGGATTATTTAACTTCAAACTCCAAATCTTACAAAGTCCACGCTGTGATCCATTACTAGATATTTTACTTCCACCTATTTTAGAAGACCAAAGCCAGGAACTGTCCCATGGTTTACTCTCATCCACAAATATTCCATGAAGACATTTTGAAAGGACTAAATGAATCAGCAGTTAATACCATAATAAAAGAAACATAGGCACACAGGGAAGTAAGCATCTTTTGTTCTTAAAGTAAACACCTAATATCTGAATTTGTTTGCACATAATATTTGTCAGAATAAACAGAAATTTTAATCTCAGAAACTGCTTTGTCAAGATAAATATATATAACTCTGAAATCTGTCATAATTAGCCATTGCTCTAAGTAAAAAAAATACCTTTCATATACCACTTATGATTTTTTTTTCTACTTCCATTGTGGCCCTTCCTACCTCCATGAGGGTCACATACTCACCAAGAGACTGTAAATGTCATCCCTTATACCTACAAATGCACAGACAACTTAAGAAATTTTAATTAGCTTTAGTGCATTAAAGGAAGTGCAATGAAATTAACTTTCTCATGTTTTCAAATTTTGAGAATTTGAGATTACTCTCAACAGAGTAACCAATATGAATAGAAAAAGGCATTTTGAGAAACTTATTCCTCAGTACTGAGATTTGGATCCAAAGCTTCTTGATTCACACACACACACACCACACACACACACACACACACACAAAGCCATTTTCCCAATTATCTTTTGTGTTCTTCCTACTGGCTACTTTCACAATACTAATGCTATTAATGCATGTTCTCATGACCCCATTTTGACACAATGCAGATAAAGTGGATGAAAGATGTGTGCATATAACTGATGATCTTGTTTTCTAAATGCATTTGAACTTGATCTGCTGAAATGCTCATTACAGATTGTATGACAGCATTGTGTAAAGAAGGGCAAGGCATCATTTCAAGGAAGCAGGTTCTTGGAAACTAAATGACTTGGAGGATTGCTATATCGTAGGAATTGACTTGAAGATTTCCAGAACTGTGTAATGAAATACCCTGCTTAATCCTGTCATCACTATTAAATGTTCTACAAATTTGAACACAGCAGATTCTAATTTAACTCAGAAATAGATTTTAAAGTAGAAATAAAGAGTAACTCTATAATGTAAAGAATGTTTTTTAGGAATATCAATAATGTAAAGTCTTTTATTCTGAAGCAAACTCTCTTCATTCTGCTTAAGCAAAGTCATCATCCTATTCCAACTTTTTCAGACACAGCATGGAAGTGGCATATATGAACATTCAGCAATTGTTGATAGTGTGCACAAGACCTACATAAGCTCAAGTCAGACAAAAATCCCAGCATGTTGAAGGGTGGTTGGCATTAAGTTTCCCCCTTAGCTAATGAACTACTGGGAGAAGAAATTTCAGTTTTCTTTATATGTGTGGCCATTTCTGCATAGAACACAGTGTATTAAAAAGGCACACATCAAACATAATATGGGCAGCAAAACGATTTTATGTCTTCAATAAATCCAAATTGATCTAAATGAATTATAACTACAAGAAAATAAAATACTTTGTTAATGGAAATTACAAAGCAGAAATCCATGTGTTAAATAAAGGTATAAAGGCATCCAGGCAAGCAGCAGATATGTCTTTAAAAATATCAATTGGACTTAAGAGCTAGTATTCTACTGAACCAGATAGTTTATACTACTTCTACCACACATTATATAACTAAAAGAAGATACTTTACATTCAAGACCCAGTTTAAGATTGAAAAACAAAGAAAACTAGTTTTTCTTTAGTTAATGTGTTCACCAAGCCATGAACAAAGTCTCAACATTGTATACTATGCTTAGTTCTCATTACTAAAATTATACAGTTATATTAACTTGATGACAGGGTTCAAATGAATTTGTCAGTATAGGTGAACAGATTTACAGTTGTAATACCATAGAGAATGGTTCTATTAGTGTCTATATTTGTTGAGTTTTTATTCAATAAGAGCTGAGAGATAGGACATTGCAATGACAGTTTTACTGCATGGTTTTCAACTAAAGCGATGGGTGGCACCCTTTCCTTCTTTATTGCTGTTATGTTAGAAAATGCACACAGTCCTTTCTCTAGTTCAAACAACTCATCAAAGAGCTATTTCTTAGGAAGCCAGATACAATTCTGAAAAATACAAAGGTTCTGTTAAATACTAATGTGGATGAAAATGTGAAAAGATTTCTAATAAACAAAACAGATCAAAATTATATTCAGTCTTCCCACACTACATTTTCTGTGATACATACACAAGCACAATTGTCTTCATGTTTTAAATAGTAATTCTTCCCTAACTTGTAACATTGTTCTTATGAGAATGAGAATATTTAAGTATATAAATTAGGTTCCTGCATTTAAATGACAATATCTATTCTAACATTATGTTAAATTTATGCTAAATTTAAAAAAGATACACCAGTTGTTTCTCCTTTTAATTGACTCTCCTTTGTGATTTTTTAGAACTCTCTGCTTTCCTTTAGAAAACTTAGTCTCACAGCTTTTTACAATTTTTTCCATTGAAAATAACACACAATGGAGTAAAATTGGGGGTAATGGAAAAGAAATTTAAATTCAGCAGAACAAAGATTCTCACTGTTTAGTGATGGTAGAATCAATGATGTTTTATTTCATGTGTTTCTTTTCTTGGTACTTTACAAAAGCTGGCCTTGCTGGACAAGAAGCAAGTCATGGTTATGGAAAGACAGGATAATAATCACATGTCTTCATATCAAAACAGCTTTGGAGTCCAGAAAGCTGGCAAAGTTATGACTTCAACTATGAACTTACATTTATAAGTAAAATATTAAATATTAAGATCTCACAGAAATTTAACTTTGCATTTTTCAACATTAAGATATGGAAAAATACCCGGCAGTGGTGGCACATGCCTTTAATCCCAGCACTTGGGAGGCAGAGGCAGGTAGATTTCTGAGTTTGAGGCTAGTCTGGTCTACAGAGTGAGTTCCCGGACAGCCAGGGCTTCACAGAGAAACCCTGTCTCAAAAACCAAAAAAAAAAAAAAAAAAAAAAAAAAAAGGAAGAAGAAGGTATGGAGAAAGGTACCATTTAACATAGTTGCCAAAGTTAAATACTGATCTGTAGAAATAGATAAAATATAATAGATAAATATAATAGACAAAATATTGTAGGCAAAATATAAGAGACAAAATAATAAAGTTTGGATCAAAAAATGAGACCTTCCTCCATGTCCATCTGGAAGTAATGAAATACAACTCTCCATACCAAAGGAAACAGATATTTCTAGAGAGATTTAAGATAGCATGGCTTGGTATTCAGTTGGATGTGTATTTTATAACAACATGGAATGAGCCTGTTACAAGATTTCTAAAATCTGAATTTTGCTAAAAATGGGTATCTTAAAGTATATCACAATCTCTCTTTAGGAGTCATTTCCTTAAGTACAAAAGGAGAGTTCTAACTTCAGCATTTTATATTACTGTATCATAAAAGAATGTAGAGAAAAAGAAACTTTATCATAAATAGCAATGGATATTTTTATTTCTCATTTAAGAGGGAAAAGAGAAAGAGGAGAGAGAGAGAGAGAGAAAGAGAGAGAGAGAGAGAGAGAGAGAGAGAGAGAGAGAGAGAGAGAGAGAGAGAGAGAGAGAGAGGAGAGATATTTTCACAAGAATGCTGTGCTCTACTTGTGGAGGTCACAACAAAAATTACTGTGAGTTTTCTCCTGTTACCCTGATGAGACAGTCTTTCAGGGTTCTTGAATTTTGTGTCTATGTGGGTTCTGCATATGGAAGTAAGATCATGAGGCTTCCAAGGTAAGTATGCTTTACCTCCTGGTCAAAGTGGCTTAAACAACAATTCAATGAGGTGCTTGGCCATAAATGGGCCACCTATCCCACAACTATGTCCCTAGAAGTTTCAGGGAACATTGTAGAAGAGGAGACCTTCCAGGGGTCCAGGTCTGTTGACTTTATTGGTCTTCCTGTGGAGTTCTCATCTACTTCTCAGCCCTTGATCCTTCCAACATCTCTTCCATAGGTGTCCCTACCCTCCATTTAATATTTGGCTGTGGGTATCTGCTTCTGTTTTCATCTACTGCTGGGTATAGCCACTGAGAGGACAGTATGGTGCTCCTAAAAATAAGTGATTCCCCATTGGATGATTCTACACTCAAATCCATACGAGTGGCTGTTGTGTAGCAATTTCCTGTGAGATAAAGCATTTCTTCTTGAAGGAAAATTCTTTAGAACTCAGGATGTTTTAAAGGGAGGTTAAATATTCCATCATACATTAAGTTCAGGAAGTAAACAATGGAGAGGCTTCAGGAAGTCATGGACACAGAACAGATATACTAGGTTCCTCCATCCCAAAGCATATCTAAATTGTAAGTGACTTCTGAGAGACAAAAATTTCAGACTCAATCCAGTTGACTAAAGAAAACACTGAAAGAGGCAGAGTTTCCAGGATGAAGTCCATACCAGCTGAAATGCCAACAAAAGACATTCTTCATCCTGTTAAGTTTTTTGGAAGTTGTACAGTAAGATCTGAGTTTTCAGGTTTCTAGGTGTGAGGAGTCATCATCCATGACAGGTGAGCTGGGTGAGTAACCTCTCAGACATATTCCTGTGAAAAACCCCATAAAATTTATTGGTTTACCATGTTAAAAACCCTATTAAAAACATTAGGAATAGAGATTAAACAGAAAATACTCAAGTGAGGAAATTAGAATGGCCAAGAAGCACCTAAAGAAATGTTTGTTGTGCAAATGTACCACATTTTCTCTATCCATTCCTCTGTTGAAGGGCAGCTGGATTGTTTCCAGCTTCTGGTAATTATAAATAAGGTTGCTAGGAACATAGTGGAGTATGTGTCCTTATTACATATTGGAGTATTGTCTGAGTATATACCCAAGAGTGGTATAGCTGGGTCCTCAAGTAGTACTATGTGCAATTTTCTAAGGAACCACAAAACTGATTTCCAGAGTGGTTTTGCCAGCTTGCAATCCCACCAGCAATGGAGGAGTGTTCCTCTTTCTCCACACCCTTGCCGACATCTGCTGTCCCCTGAGTTTTTGATCGTAGACATTCTGACTTGTGTAAGATGGAATCTCAGGGTTGTTTTGATTTGCATTTCCCTGATCATTAAGAATATCATCGGTACAGGTGGAAAGTTCCTGAACAGAACACCAATAGGGTATGCTCTAAGATCAAGAATTGAACAAATGGGACCTCATAAAATTACAAAGATTCTATAAGGCAAAGGACACCATCAAAAGGACAAATCAACAACCAACAAATTGGGAAAGCATCTTCACCAACCCTAAATCAGATAGAGGGCTAATATCCATTATATACAAAGAACTCAAGAAGTTAGACCCCAGAAAGCCAAATAACCCTATTAAAGATGGGGTACAAAGCTAAACAAAGAATTTTCACCCGAAGAACTTTGGATGGCTGAGAAGCATCTTAAAAAATGCTCAATTTCATTAGTCATTAGGGAATGCAAATCAAAACAACCCTGAGATTTCACGTTACACCAGTCAGAATGGCTAAGTTTAAAAATTCAGGAGACAGCAAGTGTTGGCGATGATGTGGAGAAAGAGGAACACGCCTCCACTGCTGGTAGGGTTGCAAATTGGTACAACCACTCTGGAAATCAGTCTGGCAGTTCCTCAGAAAACTGGGCACATCACTTCTGGAGGATCCTGCTATACTACTCCTGGGCATATACCCAGAGGATTCCCCAGCATATAATAAGGATACATGCTCCACTATGTTCATAGCAGCCCTATTTATAATAGCCAGAAGCTGGAGAGAACCCAGGTATCCCTCAACAGAAGAATGGATGCAAAAAATGTTGTATGTATACACAATGGAGTACTATTCAGACGTTAGAAACAATGAATTCATGAAAATTTTGGACAAATGGTTGGAGCTGGAGAACATCATCCTAAGTGAGTTAATCCAGTCTCAAAACATCAATCATGGTATGCACTCACTAATAAGTGGATATTAGCCTAGAAAATTGGAATACCCAAAACATAATCCACACATCAAATGATGTAGAAGAACGGAGAAGTGGCCCCTGCTTCTGGAAAGACTCAGTGTAGCACTATAGGGCAGTACCAGAACAGGGAAGTGGGAAGGGGTGGATGGGAAAATAGGGAGAGGGAAGGGCCTTATGAGACTTTAGGGAGTGGGGGGGGGGGGGCGGCAGAAAAGGGGAATCATTTGAAATGTAAATAAAAAATATATTGAATAAAAAAAAGAATGTTGAACATTTCTTTAGGTGATTCTCAACCATTTGGTATTCTTCAATTGAGAATTCCTTGTTTAGCTCAGTACTCCATTTTTTAATAGGGCTATTTGTTTCTCTGGAATCTAACTTCTGGAGTTCTTTGCATATATTGGATATTTTATCTCTATCAGATGTAGGATTGGTAAAGATCTTTTCCCAATGTATTGGTTGTTGTTTTGTCCTATTGATAGTGTCCTTTGCCTTACAGAAGATTTGCTATTTTATGAGGTCCCATTTGTCAATTCTTAGAGCATAAGCTATTGGTGTTCAGTTCAGGAAATTTCCCTTATGCCCCTGTGCTCCAGGATCTACTCCACTTTCTCTTCTATTAGGTTCAGTGTATCTGGTTTTATATTGATTCTCTTGGACTTGAACTTCATACAGGAGGATAAGAATGGATCAATTTACATTACATTCTTTTATATGTTGACTGCCAGTTGAACCAGCACCATTAGTTGAAAATGCTGTCTTTTTTACTGGATTGTTTTAGCCTCTTTGTCAAAGATCAAGTGGCCATAGGTGTGTGGGTTCATTTCTGGGTCTTCAATTCTATTCTATTGATCTACCTGCCTGTTTCTGTACCAATACTATGTAGTTTTTATCATAATTGCTCTGTAGTATAGCTTTAGGTGAGGGATGGTGATTCCACCAGAAGTTCTTTTATCATTGAGAATAGTTTTCACTTTCTTTTGTTTTTTGTTATTCCTACTCAGCAATTAAAACAATGAATTCATGAAATTCTTAGGCAAATGGATGGAACTAGAAAATATCATCCTGAATGAGGTAACCCAATCACAAAAAAATACACATGGTATGTACTCACTGATAAGTGGATATTTGCCCAAAAGCTTTGAATACCCAAGTTACAATTCATAGACCACATGATGCTCAAGAATAATGAACAAAGTGTGGATACTTTGGTCCTTCTTAGAAATGGGATCAAAGTACTCATGGGAGGAGATTCAGAGATAAAGTATGGAGCAGAGACTGAAGAAAAGACCATCCCAAGACTGCCCTACCTAGGGACCCATTCCATATACAGTTGACAAACCCAGACACTATTGCAGATGCCAACATGTGCTAGGTGACAGGAGCCTGATATAGTTGTCTCCTTGAGAGGCTCTGCCAGTGCCTGACAAATACAGAAGTTGCTGCTCAGAGCCAATGAATGGACTGGACACAGGGTTCCCAATGAAGGAGCTGGAAAATGATCCAAGGAGCTGAAGGGGTTTGCAGTCCCATAGGAGGAACAACAATATGAACCACACAGTAAACCCAGAGCTCCCAGAGACTAAAAGAGTACACATGGAGGGGCCCATTGTTCCTGCTACATATGTAGCAGAGGATGGCCGTTTCAGAGATCAATGAGAGGAGAGGCCATTGGTCCTGTGAAGGCTCAATGCCCCAGTGTATGGGTATGCCAGATCAGGAAATTGGGAGTGGGTGAGTTGGTAAGGAGAGGGCAGGGAAATGGTATAAGGGGTTTTTGGAGGGGAACCAAGGAAAGAGGATAACATTTGAAATGTAAAGAAAGCAAATATCTAATAATAAAAAAAAGGAATGTTCAACATCCTTAGTCATTAGAGAAATGCAAATCAAAAGGGCCCTGAGATTCCCCCTCACACCAGTCAGAATGGCTAAGATGACAACAGATGCTGGTGAGGATGTGGAGAAAAAGGAACACTCCTGCATTGATGGTGGGACCTGAGGAACCAGTTATACCACTCCTGGGTGTATACCCAAAAGATGCTCCAACATGTAATAAGGACACATATGCCACTATTTCCATAGCAGCCACCATATTTATAATAGCCAGAAGCTGGAAAGAGCCCAGATGTCCCTCAACAGAGGAATGGATACAGAAAATATGGTACATTTACACACTAGAATACTACAAAGCTATTAAAAAACAATGACTTCATGAAATTCTTAGACAAATGGTTGGAACTTGAAAATATCATCTTGAGTGAGGTAATTCAGTCACAAAAGAACACACATGGTATATAGTCACTGATAAGTAGATATTAGCCCAAAAGTTTGGAATAGCAATGATACTATTCACAGATCATATGAAGCCCAAGAAGAAGGAAGACATAAGTGCAGATGCTTCAGTTCTTCTAAGAAGAGGTAACAAGAGACTCACAGGAGGAAATATGAATGCCGCGGTGGCTCAGTCAAGTCTGTAAACATGATATTTTACAGACAGAGGTGAAAGAAAAAATGTCTCGTGGGAATAGTGGACCTCTCTGTATATTTAGAAGGTGAAAATCTCAATTGGCAATTCTGATGGCTAGGACATGGTATAACCAAGCAAATATAGATATATAAGAATTCATCTTATAGCAAAAAAAAAAAAAAAATCTACTTTGCTTTGCTCCAACCATCTATGTTATCTTGGTAGAAAAGGCAGTCCAGAAATTCCAGTCACTGCCTTTTCAGGGCAGGTGTATTCCAAACAATAGCCCAGACTAAGGGTATTTACATCTGAAAAATCTTAGGAGGTCCCTGCCATACAGATGAGTATTGGTCAAGGTAGGAAGAATTTACATTTGAATTGGTTCCCTAGCTACCTTTCCCCACAAGTTAATCTAGTTCTGCCTTTAACTCTTGATTTTGCTTACAGACAGGCTATCTCAGGCCCACCTGAATAGCAAGGGAAGTTTTATAAGGAACTGGCCTTTTGGGTTACAGGCCTCACACAGGGAGCCCTTGAGGAAAACAACTTTTCTTAGCGTATCCAGGTGTGATTCAGTTTATAGTTTACACTTAATACTCAGGAAGACTCAAATGAGTCAGAGAGAGAGAGAGAGAGAGAGAGAGAGAGAGAGAGAGAGAGAGAGAGAGAGAGAGAGAGAGAGAGAGAGAGAGAGAGAAGCAATAGGTTCTCTCTATTTAGAGAGAGACTCAGGAGGAATGAGTTAGTTAATTCATCAAGCTAAGGGCTAGAGGCTGGAGGGATCCAGCTAATCTCCCCGGGCCTAGAGCGGCCTACAGTGGCCCCAGGCATGGCACAGAGAAGAATGCATCCAACAGACTAGGCAGAAGTACTCTTGAAAGACAGCGTGAGACAGGCAGCTTCCCAAGCTCTACAATGCCGCCATTTTCACCAGGAGGCTAGGCATGAGAACACCAGGAGGCTAGGCACGAGAACCATCCTTCTTCAGCTCCCGAGTCGGCACGACATCAAGACCAAGATGAAGAAGCAGTTTAGCCACATGGGCCCTGGACTTTGGGTAAACACCCTGTATTGCCCGAGAAAGCCTAGCTAGCCTTTTACAAATGTATATGATGCTTAATTTGAGATGTTAACTTGACTGGACTTTGGGGAGATACCCGAAAATACATTTAGATTCAGCCGCCTCAGTGTGTGTGTGTGGTTTGTTCTGTCTGTCATTTCAACCGGACCCATTCCTTCCTGGACCAAGGAATCCTGAATATCCTGAGACAGACCCAGAGACTGTAACATATGGAGACAAAGTGTGGAGCAGAGACTGAAGGCAAGGCCACCCAGATACTGCCCCACCTGGAGATCCATCCCACATACAGATACCAAACCAGGATGCTATTGTGGATGTTGGGAGATACACACTGACAGGAGCCTGATATGGCTGTCTCCGGAGAGGCTCTGCCAGAGCCTGACAAATACTGAGGTGGATGCTTCACTGGACTGAGCATGAGGTCCCCAATCAAGGAGTTGGAGAACAAGTAGCTGATGGTGTTGGCAGCCTCATTTCGGGGAGCAACAGTGTCAACTGGTCAGACTCCCCGGATATCCTGGGGACTGGACCACCAACCAAAGAGTACTCATGGAGGGACCTATGGCTCCAGCAGCATATATGGCAGTGGGTGGCCTTGTTGGACATCAGGCTATTGGGCCTGAGGGGGTTCAATGCCCCAGTAGGGTAATGCCAGGGTGGGAAGATTGGGAGTAGGTGAAGGAGTAATAAAGATGATTCAGTGAAGGGGAGTCGAGTCAGTGAAGGAGTCAGTGAACACGGACATGGTATAGAATAGAGTTTATTCAGAATAGGGGATGGGAGTTAGTGGTAGAGAGAGAGAGAGAGAGAGAGAGAGAGAGAGAGAGAGAGAGAGAGAGAGAGAGAGTGGAGGCGGCCGGCCATGACCACGTGGAGAGGGGGGAAGAGCCCCAGGGGCAGAGAGGTAAGAGTATGGGAGAGCGGTGAGCAAAGAGGGAGAGGAGGAGCAAGTAGCCCTTCTTATAGTGGGCCAGATCTCTGGGGCGGGGCATACCTGGCTATTACCAGGTAGGTGTGGGGTGGAGCTTACACAAAACCCCAACAGTCCCCAATGTTTGGTTTATTAATAAAAGAAAAAGAAAAAAGAAAAAAGAAAAGAAGTGACGGCGCATACGGCGAAGCAGGAATAGGGTCGTTGTTGTGATCTGGCTGCTTCATGCTGACATTGGGGCGGCATGTCTCTGGGGAACCTAGAGAAAGGGGTATGGGGGGTGATTGTCCAGTCCCAGGAGGATTGGCTGCTTCTTTGCTGTCCAGGGTTTGTAGAGCCATTTGAAGATAAGTCAGGAGAACAGGTCCAGTAGAAGCTGTCTGCGTCTGGAGAAGCTGAGAGGAGATTAGAGCATCTGAAGGTTGCTTCTCTGGAGCTGTCCTGGATATGGCAAGGGCCTGGACTTGACAAGATGTTGGATCACATTAGTATAGTTAGGGAATAAGACTAAGTACATTTGGGAGAAAGGAAATTTTTTCTTAAGGTGTACAATTGAAACCCAGAGGAATCCCACCCTTTGGAAAGGTAGTAAAGTGGAAACTTGGGCAGATGTACTTATCTGGATGGAGCCTACTTGGTCCATGAGCAGTAGATTTGGGTAGGTTTCCTGTAGCTAACAAGTTTATTAAAGAGATAACATGAGTTAACCACATGAACAGTCTTTAAGATGAGCCTTTGTGGATCAGAAGGAATAGAATTAAAGGTTGGGAAAGTGACAGAGCAAGAAGAGGAAATATGAAGCATTTAATGGAAACAGAGTTTGGGTAAGGAGATAACTGTCTAGCTGTCAATGTAGTCAGAAGTCTGAGGAATAAACAATAACTTAGCAGTTATATTATTAAAGAATGACAGATTCCAGTGGCCAGCAGTTTTTTGTGGTCTCTGGTCTCCATGGCGGCTTTGGCTGTCAGTGTGGCTTTCAAGCACAGAAGATGCACGGCTTTTCTCTGTGGAATGGATACCCATGACATGAGAAATGGCTTACCTTTGTTTAGCTAAGTCATTTGACTCAAGGTATCTGGTTTTGTCCACTGCACTTTTAGGCAGCATCCTGTGGCGGTGTCCATCTTTCTTCTGAGACATCCTGTGGCGGTGTCCATCTTTCTTCTGAGACCTCTTGGGAGAAGCTGTCAGGCCTTTGGGAATTCTGTCTGTCTTAAATCTAATAACAAACTTCTGACAAGATTGAGCGCAAGATAGGAGAGTAATAGTTAAAGAGAGACTAGGAATGGAAGGCTTAAGTAGCTTTGACAGGTTGTATAGGTAGAGGAAAGTATATTGTCTTGGTTAGTAAAGATTTGACAGGTTGTATAGGTAGAGGAAAGTATATTGTCTTGGTTGGTAAAGATGTTAGGATCACAGAAAGAAAGCTGGCAGCAATGGATAAAATTGTGTCTAGGCAGATTTAGGCTTGTTAACATCAACTTGAGCACACAGCCTATAGGAGCAAATGAGCTAAGGGTGTGGGAACACAGATGGGGAGCAGGCAGGGCAAAGAGAAGGCTTAGACCAGAGATAGATAAAAGCTTAAATGTATAGGATTCGGTCCCATTTACCGGATTGCTGACAGTATGTATTAAGATCCCTTAAAACAATTAGATCTAGGGTGCCATTAGGTGGCCATTTTGAATTATTATCTAGTTTATATTGAGTCCAGACCTTATTGTAGAGGTTAATTAGTTTGAGACTTGAGATTTTCCAGGAGGCATCACAGTAGGGTGCCTGGAGGTATCGGCGAAGATGCTATTACCCATCAGGTGTGGGGGGAGCTTTGTTATTACACAATCGGCGTCCCGAAGAGTGTTTAACAAAGAACGGCAGCTAAGCCAGAGAGTCCGGACCGTCGTGAAGACTTCTGGGAGCTGGGGCAAAAAAGCCGGAAAAAAAGTAATCCACCTGGGGCCCAGGGTTTTCAGAACGGCTGGAAGCCAATGAGGGGGAGTCAGGATTACTTCTGGAACGGAAAACACCCGTGGTAGAGCATCATAAAATGAGTGTTAGCTCAGGCAGCATCTAGCTCTAGAAGGAAACTGGCCAGGTCTCTTCTGAACTTAAGAAACCGCCCAGCCAACCGAAAGACCTTACCTTATTGGGCCGATGGTATTTGCTAAGGAAGTGCAATCCGATATCAGGGAACGTGGAAGTCAGTGTGGACTGCTTGGCTGTGGGACCCGGTCCCCCAACCTTGCTTCACCTGCCTGTGCGTGGCTGAAGACCAGTCATGGACTGCTGTAGAACATTGGGAGACCACGCAATGTAGAAGAGGGAAGACAGGGTGATAGGGAGAAGCTGTAGAGTTGTGAAAGAATCGGGAAATAGAATTGATGGGGACGTGGGCTGTGGCTAGGCTTTTGCAGGTAAAGGCCCTAGAAATCTGCACTGTAGCCAGCAGAGTGGGACAGTATGGTGGTGGGGGGTGGGGCGCAGCCACTGGAAAGGGTGCAGGCTTGCTGAGGCGAGGAGGCAGCATCGCTCGGCAGGGATGGAGTGTAGCCGATTCTGAGAGCCTGGAGACCGCGCCATGTGTAACAGTTGCGTTACCAGAACCTGGTTTGGCTCTGATGGTACACTGTCAGCGAGAAAACTGTAGCAGGGAAAGTTAGTACGGGCTTGTTGCTGCGGTCTCTGAGAGCCAAGGAGGCATCAGTGATCGCGCATGCGCGGGGCGGAACTTCCTGTCAGCAGCTGAAGTAGGAAGTTAGCACAGTGGCTGGAAATAGTTTGTTTCGTATCCTAGCAACGACGCGGGAGGGGCGGAACTGTTGTAGAAGCTGCAGCGGTGGCTTCGGCAGCAGTTCTGGAGCGGGAGGGGGCTCTGGCATGGGCTGCATGGGCCGCGGGCTGCAGGGCTCGCGGCGGGGGACCGCCCCCGGCCGGCGAATGGCCGCCGCCGGGCGCACTTCCAGGCGGGGAAGTTGGTGGCTGTGGCTCTGGCAGCCAGCGCCATGAGCCCCACGGACCGACAAGCCAGCGCGGGGCATTGCGGCCCCACACCTCTGAGTTCCAGCGGGGAAAGAGGGAGGGAACAGAACACCAGCGTCTTGCAGGCAAACGCGGGAAGTGCCAGACTTACCCATTGATGGAAGAGGCTTAATATCCCAGGTGTTTCTCGTATCCGGGCCAACAGCACCAATGAAGGAGTCAAGCAGGATGATGAAGTAGTCAATGAAGGAGTCAGTGAACACGGACATGGTATAGAATAGAGTTTATTCAGAATAGGGGATGGGAGTAAGTGGGAGAGAGAGAGAGAGAGAGAGAGAGAGAGAGAGAGAGAGAGAGAGTGTGGAGGCGGCCGGCCATGACCACGTGGAGAGGGGGGAAGAGCCCCAGGGGCAGAGAGGTAAGAGTATGGGAGAGCGGTGAGCAAAGAGGGAGAGGAGGATCAAGTAGCCCTTCTTATAGTGGGCCAGATCTCTGGGGCGGGGCACACCTGGCTATTACCAGGTAGGTGTGGGGTGGAGCTTACACAAAACCCCAACAGTAGGTGGGAGAGGAGCACTGTCACAGAGGCAGGAGGAGTGGGGATAGGATAGGGGGTTTCCAAAAAGGGAAACCATTCAAAATGAAATGAAAATATCCAATAAAAATTTACATGAAGAAAAAGAAACAAAACAAAAACAAAACAAAGAAACAAACTGAAGCTACCCTGAGCTATTCTAGAGGGACATCCATGCTTCCACCATACCTTAACATATACTAAATCTCCTTCAAGAGAAAGTGGACAAACTCTTTAATGCTCTGGAACAGGGGACAATTTACTGAACAGAACACCAATAGTTCAGGCTCTAAAACAATTAATAAATAGGAGTGTAGGAGACTGCAAGGTAAAGGCCGTATCAATAGTACAAAATGGCAGCCTACAGTCTGAGAAAGGATCTCCACTAACCTTATATCTGACAAAAGGCTAATATCCAAAATTTACAAAGTCAATAAGTTAGACACAAACAACCTAAATAATCCAATTAAAAAGTGGGTTACTGAGCTAAACAGTGAATTATCAATAGAGGAATCTCTCATGGCCAAGAAGCACTTAAAGAAATGTTAAAAGTCCAGAAAAGAGGAAATCATTTGAAATATAAATAAAAAATATATCGAATAAATAAAAAAAGGAAAAGAAAAAAAGAAAAAAAAAGTCCTTAGTCATCAGGAAATGCAAATCTAAATAAGTTGAAGAAGTTTCCATCATAATGGCTAAGACAAAACCTTAAGAGATGGCACATCCTGACCAGGATGTGGAGCAAGGGGAACAGTGCCTCATTGCTGGTGGGAGTACACACTTGTGCAAACAGTTATGAAATTGATTTGGCATTTTTTTCAGAAAACGGAATAGTTTTACCTCAAGTCTCTGCTTTACCACTCCTGGGCATACCCACAACAGATGCTCCAACATTCCATAGCGACACTTTCTCAACTATGTTCATAGCAGTGTTACTTGTGATAGAGGAAACGTGGAGGGAGAGGATGTCAGGAGGAAAATAAGGATTCAATATCAGTGTGGAGAAGGACAGGAGAGATGGTGATATGACTGAACAGAACACCAATAGCTTACACTCTAAGATAAAGAATTGACAAATGGGACCTCATAAAATTACAAAGTTTCTGTAAGGCAAAGGACTCTGTCAAAAAGACAAAATGGCAACCAACAGATTGGGAAAGGATCTTCACTAACCCTATATCTGACAGAGGGTTAATATCCAATATATACAAAGAAATCAAGAAGTTAGACCCCAGAGAACCAAATAACCCTATTAAAAATGGAGTACAGAGCTAAACAAAGAATTTTCATCTGAAGAACTTTGGATGGCCGAGAAGCACCCTAAGAAATGTTCAACATTATTAGTCATTAGGGAAATGCAAATCAAAACAACCCTGAGATTTCACCTCATACCAGTCAGAATGGCTAAGGTTAAAAACTCAGGAGACAGCAGGTATTGGTGAGGATGTGGAGAAAGAAGAACACTCCTCCACTGCTGGCAGGATTGCAAGATGGCACAACCACTCTGGAAATCAGTCTGCCGATTCCTCAGAAAACTGGACATGACACTTCCAGAGGACGCTGCTATACCTCTCCTGGGCATATACCCAGAGGATTCCCTGGCATGCAATAAGGACACATGCTCTACTATGTTCTTAGCAACCTTATTTATAATAGCCAGAAGCTGGAAAGAACCCAGATGTCACTCAACAGAGGAATGGATACAGAAAATGTGGTATATTTACACAATCGAATACTACTCAGCAATTAAAAACAATGAATTCATGAAATTCTTAGGCAATGGTCGGAACTGGAAAATATCATCCTAAGTGAGGTAACCCAATCACAAAAGAATACACATAGAATGCAATCACTGATAAGTGGATATTAATTAACCCAGAAGCTCTGAATTTTCAAGACACAATTAGCATATCAAACCATACCCAAGAAGAGGGACAGAGGACCCTAGTTTGATAAGAGTTGATCCAGCATTGTAGGGGAGTACCAGGACAGGGAAATGGGAGGGGGTGATTGGGAAATGGGCAAAGGGAAGAGGGCTTATGAGACCAATGGAGAGGGTGGAACTGGGAAAGAGGAAAGCATTCGGAATGTAAACAAAGAATATAGAAAATAAAATTAAAAAAAAGAAAAATGGTTATCTGCAACTGACAGGAGTATGAATGTGGGAAGCATCTCTATGAGACAGAGACCTGGGATATGATGCTACCCAAGAATCATTGGAGATGACTTTCGGTATGACATACTACATTAGGGATATGGAATCTGAAGAGGCCACCTCCTGTAGCCAGGCAGGAACCCCAGTAGAATAATAGAAACACCAACCTAAACACAAAACTTTCAAGGCAAAATATATCTTGTCTACAACAAATAAAGTCAAGGGGAATGGAACAGAGACTGAGGGAATGGCCAAACAATATCAGGCCCAACTTAAGACCCATCCCATGGGCAAGCACCAATCCCTGACACTACTAATGATACTCTGTTATAGTTGAAGACAGGATTATGTTGTCCTCTGAGAGGCTACATCCAGAAGCTGACTCAGATAGGTATAGACATCCACAGTTAAACAGTGGATGGGGTTTGTGGTCCTTATGGAAAATAGAAGGAAAAATTGATTGTCTTGAAGGGGAAAGGAACTCCATAGGAAGACCATCAAAGTCAACTCACCTGAACCCCTGGGGATCTCTGAACCCCCAACCAAAGAACCTACCAGGGGTGGATGTAGACCTCCCAATACTTATGTAGAAGATTGCAACATGGTCTTTATGTGGTTTTCAAAAACTGGAGTGGGCACTATCCCAAAAGCTGCTGTCTGTATATATAAGGGATATGTTCTTCAACCTGGGCTGCCTTGTCTACCTTCAGTGGGAGAGATAGAATCTAATCTTGCTGAGACTTGAAATGCCTGGATGCAGATACTCAGGTGGACCCCCACCTGCTCAGAGAAAAAAAGAAGAGGGAAGGGTAAGAATTGTGGGAGGTTGTGACTGGCAGGAGGGCAATGAGCAGGAAGTAAAGTAAATACATAAAGAAATAAAAAATAAATAAAAATATTTTTAAACTTAATGAACATTATTTAACATCAATGTAACAATTATACCTATCTACTGATGAAAACGTTTCCTTGTTTCTCTAATGAGTCTCTAGCAATGTCCTTTAATTTAAATCCATTATTTTTTCAGTAAGTGCTTTAAGGAATCTCTGATTGGGTAAGTCACAATCACACAGTGTGCAGAAAACATTTCACCATATAGTTTGTCCACTATGTTTTTTAAGAGTGCCTGTGTTTTCACAGTCATAAATCAATTAAGTAGCATTTCTTTCTCATATGATATTAAGATATAATCTTAAAGAGAACTAAACCTTAAACATCTGGATAAATATAGTTTCTTACTCTCTCTCTCTCTCTGTCTCTCTCTCTCTCTGTTTCTTTGTCTGTATACATACATACATACATACATACATATACACTTACATTCATGGAATCTGATTCTATCTGTATCCATAGTCAAAATGCACATCCATGATATACATTCATACACACACACACACACACACACACACACACACACACACACACACAGAGAACTATTATATATATAAGTATGGCATATCTATCTATCAATCTATCTATCTATCTATCTATCTATCTATCTATCTATCCATCCATCCATCCATCCATCCATCCATCCATCCATCCTACCTACCTACCTACCTACCTACCCACCTACCTGCTAGGGCATGCACATACACATAATGCATATACACATACATTATAAATGTGTGTATATTTACATAATATATACAAATATACATATATATATATATATATATATATATATATATATCACATACATATGTATTGTGAGCTTTTAGGTCTTAGATAAATGTAAAACCATAGTCTCTTACCCTTAGCTAAATGAGAAGCAACTTAAAAACTGGTTTAACATTTTACTGAATTCTTTGCTTAGAAGCATATAAATTAGATTTCATCTACAAATAAATTTTTTAGTACCATCCTAAAATTAATGATAATTTCTTAAGAAAAAAGAAATATACTGGAAGAGAGACCTATGGTAGAAATTATGTCCTACACAGATTATTAAATATATGATCTTGCTGTTTGAGAATGCCCGTGTCCCCAAATTATATCTAGTTTGCTATATATCACAGCACGATTGCATCACTTTATCAAATGATACATTACATAGGATTATTAATATTTGGGTATATAAAAGTTTCTAATTCTAGAACTTTGGAAATAAAAGACAGTAGGAAATGAAGTTCAAGGCTATCCTTGGCTACATAGCTAGTTTGAGGATGATTTGTTCTACATAAGACTTTGTTTTAAAACAATTGAGGAAGTAAGTACTATTTTTATTACTCACCAAGCTCAAATGAAAAATCTTATGGCCAGCATGAAAGTCAATTTGCCACATTCATATGACCAGACTATGACATTAACAGCTGTAGAACCCAGATTTTTAAGATTTTCATGCTAGTGTGTACTTAGGCAGTACTTCTTCAATTATTTTTCTCTTTTCACAGAACAACAACTCCCTCCCTTTGAAATTGCTGATTAATCTGTTGCAAAGTTAACCTTTAGAAATTCCATGGACACCATTTTTATTTTAATATTTATTACCATCAAAATTAGTGAGTTAAGGTTTACACAATAACCGCCACCATAGAATCTATCAAATGAAAGCTGTCTTCTATATGTGTGATAAAGCTTTATTCCTGTTCAAAAATAAACTATGTTTAATATATAGATGCTTGTACATGCACTGGAATGCACTAGACAAGGAAATTCATGCAACATAGCAGACAATTCTGAAATATCATCTTTTATTTTCTAAGTTTGACCTGAATTACTGAAATGTGATGAATTCACATCATCATATGAATAACTTATGATCAGTAAGGAGTCAGTATTGCACATAAAGCCTGGACAAACCCAAGTTTCTTTTTATGAGTTTTTTTTTTTTTGTAATATGTGCTTTGCAAAAAGTCTTTCTAATCTAGATGGCATTGCCAACACATTATAGTTTATATGTCTCCACAGTTCAGTCTACATGAGCATTGCACATTGCCCATATGAAGGATAAGAAAGTGTTCCAAGGATTAAAAAAATATTTATAAATATACAGGTGGTTATTTGGTACTAGATGTTTTAGTATGCTTGTCTATTAGTGGTGACTCACATGAAAACCAAATAATAACAGGATTTATTGTTATCATGTGATATATAAAAGATTAACAAGCATAAAGCAAGGTACTAATTTCAGCATTGTGTTCTATTTGATAGTACTAATCGTTATGTACCAAATTAAATTGATAAACTGTATGAATATCTTCTTTAGTAAGGTAGTAAAGTAGGTTTTCCTTCTGATTCATGAATATTAAATATGAGAGGTCATACACTGATTGGATCACATGAACAGGGAACTTAAATCTAGTAACTCACCATGATATCAAACAGTGCAAAATAATATTAGTGATTCTAAACTGAAATTTGAATAAATACCAAAGAAGTTCTACATTTGTAGAAAGCAAAGCAGGATATAACTTCATGATTTCAACAGCTTATCTGAAATCAAAGTGAGTCAAAGGAGAGAGGTCTTGTGCTTCTGTGTTTAATGCAAGATACAAAGCTCTTTGGTGTCTAAGCATAAACTTAAAAAAGCACTTTAGGAGGTTGTGCTTTCAGTTTTCATTTCTATGCCATAGCACTTAACTGAAAAATTGGTGATCAAACAGTTCTATTAAATCATTGTGTTGAAGGTTGGCTAAGGGGAAGGAGATTTTTCTTGGCAGAGGATAAGATACAAAAGTAAGAAAGAAGATGCTACATCCACATTGGCATAAAGCTTGTGAACATGTAGATTAGGAACACTACAGGGAGGCATGAGAGTCAGTAGTGAAGCAACAGACAGGAAGTACCCGTATTGATACAAAGTTTTGTGCTGCAGTTTCAACCTCCCAGTGTCTGCCTGGAGTCTATCCAAATTAAAGCTACTTCACTTATGCACAACTTAGAAAATGGAGCCTGAGTTTCAATGAATTTTTAATTTTGTTCAATCTTGAATCTGTTCAACCAAAAACAATTTAAAGAGGACTGTAGCTATCAGCCTCAGTGTAAGGGAGATCAGCTCCTCATTAGAGAGTTCTTGAATTTCCCATAAAAATCAACAGTGTGCATCTAACAGCATTCTTTTAATTTGCCCATCAAAATGTGAATCACCACATCAAATATTCTTCAGGGCCCCTTTGGCTTGCAGATTAACCATGTCATTTTGCCACATTTTCTAAATTCTCATTTTAAATAATCATAAATAGCAAACCCTTGATATTCTTTGGCATAGCACAGCTGTTTGATTCAGCCGAGTCTCTAAGTCTTGAAAATTGCACTTGTTCCTCTTTAGAGTCCCCAGTAGTCTCCTAAGGCTTCAGCTGAAAGATTCTTTATTGTATTCAAATTTTGTCCCATATGGGTTGTTCCGGTTACTCAAATTATGAAGAGTCTTGGAAATAGAACTGGGTCCACAGCAGAAAACTCCAACTGTTTTCCTGGAAAGAGAAGAAAAGAAGTGGGAAATCAGGTACAAAATTTTGCAGAACACGACAAGCAACCTACTGTATAAACATGGGTTTAAGGTATTTGCAAATTTAATTTCTTGCTGTTTTACATTTTAAAACAATTTTCCAATTATGATACTCATAGTCAAATTCAGAAAAAAATGTAACTATGGGCATAAATTGGCTGCTAGAAATTATGCAATGTGTTTTGTGTTATCCCTACATGCCACTGGTAACCATAGGAAGAGAGAGTGAACAGATGCCAAATCTTTTTTTTTTATTCGATATAATTTATTTACATTTCAAATGATTTCCCTTTTCTAGCCCCCCCACTCCCCGAAAGTCCCGTAAGCCCCCTTCTCTTCCCCTGTCCTCCCACCCACTCCTTCCCACTTCCCCGTTCTGGTTTTGCCGAATACTGTTTCACTGAGTCTTTCCAGAACCAGGGGCCACTCCTCCTTTCTTCTTGTACCTCATTTGATGTGTGGATTATGTTTTGGGTATTCCAGTTTTCTAGGTTAATATCCACTTATTAGTGAGTGCATACCATGATTCACCTTTTGAGTCTGGGTTACCTCACTTATTATGATATTCTCTAGCTCCATCCATTTGCCTAAGAATTTCATGAATTCATTGTTTCTAATGGCTGAATAGTACTCCATTGTGTAGATATACCACATTTTTTGCATCCACTCTTCTGCTGAGGGATACCTGGGTTCTTTCCAGCATCTGGCAATTATAAATAGGGCTGCTATGAACATAGTAGAACATGTATCCTTATTACATGGTGGGGAGTCTTCTGGGTATATGCCCAGGAGTGGTATAGCAGGATCTTCTGGAAGTGAGGTGCCCAGTTTTCGGAGGAACCGCCAGACTGATTTCCAGAGTGGTTGTACCAATTCAGATGCCAAATCTTTAATTCACATTTTATAAATATTCCTTTAAATTTTTCACAATGAGTTAAGAGAGAGAGAGAGAGAGAGAGAGAGAGAGAGAGAGAGAGAGAGAGAGACGGACAGATAGACAGACAGAGACAGAGACTGAATACCAGATGGACTTTTATTATTATGTAATATAAAACTTTCTTCAGTAAACAAAAACATGTATCTTTAGCAAATAGGAAAAATAAAATCCAAAAATTATATATTTAGAATTGACTTCTTCCAAGGTTTGTTGATATGCACTGACTTCCTTTTGTGATAACAAATGACTAATTCTTCTCATGCCAATGTAGCCGAATGCAGTATGGTCTCATTACCTCAGCATAATTGGGAGCAGAAGACAAAGATCAGATTTCATTTAAACTCTTATAACCAGAAAAAACATTTTATTAAGACATTTCACTTCAAAAATTAAAGGAGAACCATGAAAACAGAACATTTTCTTACAGTCACGATGGTTAAATGGAGATATCCTCTTCCATTAGAGAAGACAGAAAGGGCTCCAGGTGCATCTCAGTGTAAGTGCTCTTTCCTAGCATGTGAGAAGCCCTGACTTTGACCTTCAACCCTGCAATTATGACAAACCTACTATTATATGCACTTCCCACACATGCCCACAAGTACATTAATGTAAATGTTAATTGTTGTTACTACACCCAGGGGATTATGCATCTCCATGAAGCCACAGAATGGCAAATAAAAAGCTTAGAATCAGGTATGGGCAGCTTTTCTTGAAATGTTGTACAGTGCTGTTCGAGAGACTATCAAACCATGAATGTTACTGTCATTCTCCTTGGCTCCCCACTAGAATCTGATAGTAAGACATTATTACTGAATACACTATGTGCTTGTCATGGGACATAGAGAACTCAAGTTGCTCCTGATGAGAAAGATTGCATCTTCATAGATATATTCATATTCCAAAATGATTCTATGTAGGCTGTGGGACATAAATGTGATCAAGAGTCTTACCCAGCTGTGAACATTGAGAATAACAATAAGAATCAATGGGCAAGATATGCACATAGGTGCCAGTGGCAAAAATATGTGAAACCAACTGCTTTCTGATTAAGTTTAAGACCCACTTCACAGGAGAAATTCATGCCTTGTACTGCACATATGGGTAAGAAGACATGGCAGGGAAAGTCACAGGCTCTAGGGGTGAACTCACCACAATTATTCTGCTAAATGGACATAGTACTAATCTGTCCACTAAGTTGATATCTTTATACCCATAATTAGTTCAGATCTGAGAACTCACCAGACAATAGTGCAATAGGTGGTAGTTAATGGAGAAACTTACAACTTGTCAAAGTGCAGAAAATTAGTGTCTCTGGAATGCGCTTCCACAAATGGGGCTTCTATGTAACACATCTACCTAAGTCTCAGGGACCATGATGGAAGAAGGGATTATTTTTAAGTACCAGAGTACAGGAAAGAGTGTAGTGAAAAATCTCTGAACATGGCAGGACTGTTACACTCATGATGACATCTGTGTTTGTCTGCATAAGACCTACACAAGGACAGGAAAGTCAGCCTAGCTGCATGGAGGGAGGGTTCCAGAGGTACCACCCTGAACTGAGGAGTTATTGGCAGTCAGTGGATGCTAAGGAGGGAGAGACAGTTTTGTGAAGGGTCTGGCTCCTTATAGGTCACCATTCTACAAATTTGTATGAAGATAGTACAAACTGGATTTTGTTGTTGTTTTAAAATGATGTTTAGTTGGGAAGTGAGAGGAAGGAAAACCCAAGAGAAGTTAGGAGTCAGAGGAAACTGTGATCAAAATACACTTTATAGATGTACAAAACTCTCAAATATTATATCTATATCATCTATCATCTATCTATCTATCTATCTATCTATCTATCTATCTATCTATCTATCTATCTATCTAATATCTCAAAAATATGTGAGGTAGGTATTTCAGAAATTGAACACATACTATGATCTCTTGGGGAAAAAATCAAGAAAACAAACTAAACCTACATTTTCCTTCCGTGTTGCCTAGCAACAAACTGTATGCCAAAGAATAGTGTGCGAAATCACAAAAGTATTCCTGAGTTAAAGGGACCAAACAAACAAAATAATAACAACAACAACAATAACAATAAAAATAACAATAGCAAAAATGAGTTGGTTGAAGCCAAAGCAGCTATAAATTATGGGAGAGATTAAAGAAGAGAGGGGAAATACACATCAAGAAGTCCCAAAGTTCTGCAAAGAAGAAATCTCAAGTCCTTGGCAGGAAATAGGGTCATATGAAAAAAAAAAAAAAAGGAAACCACATAATTTGGTCAAGGACTAGAAGAGATCGATAGGTTAAATTCTTTTGAAGAATTTTAAAACCACATGACCTCACTGTCCCTAGTTAGTGTTCAGTGTTCATATAAGTGTCCCCTTATTTGTAAAGGGTAGTTAGTAGAGATGTTAAAATTAGCAGTAGACTGAAGCTGATCCAACTCTATAATATGAAATCACAAAGCAGGTCTTCCTTTTAAAGAGCAAACTGAACCAAAGTAGTGGAGCTTCATGGGATAACAAGCTCAGTACACTTGAGAATAATTTAAAATTGGCCAAACCTTAAAATAGGTAGGCATTTAAATGTTATCAGAAAGGACTGCATGTGTAGGTAAGTGTATAACCATGTATTCAACATGGACACCCTCCTTCTCTCTCTCTCTCTCTCTCTCTCTCTCTCCCTCTCTCTCTTTCTCTCCCCTCCCTCAGGAATCTAAAAGATATTACCTGACCAGGAGTATTTTTAGACTGATTTGTTTCCCTCCATTCTTATGTTGTTGTCATAACTTCAAACTGATATTACTGAAGCTGGGCAGTAGTGGCACATACCTTTAATTCCAGCATTTGGGAGGCAGAGACAGGCAGAGGCAGATTTCTGAGTTCGAGGCCAATCTGGTCTACAAAGTGAGTTCCAGAACAGCCAGGGCTACACAGAGAAACCCTGTCTCAGAAAAAAAAACCAAAAAAAACAAAAAAACAAAAAAACAAAAACAAAAACAAAAACAAAAAAAACCCCTGTGATTATTATTGGACATGGGACACTTAAGATGATTAAGTCAAAATCAAATAGGATACAATAAGTAGGATAATAAGAAGGAGACTGAACGCTAGTATTGTGTGTAAATAGAAAAACAAGGTCATATGAAGGGGCAGAAGGAGGTCAGCTGTCTTCAAAATGGGGAAGGAAGTGCATTTCTTTAAAAGAGAAAGGGAAGATGTGTTTAAAAGGCATAGTTACATTTCTAGGGCTAAATACAATTTCTAAGTGGTTAGTGAACTAGATAGGTTAATAATATAGTAACAGGCATTGACAAAGAACAGAGAAATAAACTGGAAGACATAACAGAATCTATCCAAATCAAATTCTACAAAGACTGAGAAAAATATTTCCAGCAGTCTTGTGGATAGCAACAACTGTTTTAACATGTGTGCAACTGCTATCCCAGTGGGAGTGAAGACAGAATTTGAAAAAGCTGAGGGGTTTTCTAGAAAACATCTCTCAAATTTGATGTAAAAGCCTCCCAACTCATAAATCCAAGAATTTCCTGAACTTCAAGAAAATGTTGGAAAGGTACAACAAAGAGAAAACTTGAGAGGTACCTAGACAAGGATAAAACCCATATATTATTCATGATAAAGAGAAAATGAAATGTGAAGTCGGTAACAGGCATTTGCCTCAAAATAAACATATCAGGAAGTAGGAGAGTGACAGACATCCGAAAACGCCAACAAAGCAAAATGCCAACTATTGGGTAATAAGCTGTATCTACACAAGAATGTCTTTGAAAGTAAAAATAGAATCAAGTTTTCTAATAAATCCCGAATTTACTGAAAGAAAACTACAATTACAAAGAATGTTATATGAAATTCTTCACGAATAAGAAAAATGTTATCGGATGGTATTCTGGTTAGCTGTAATTGTCAACTTGACGTAGCAGAGTGTTGGCTGAGAAAAAAAGGCACAGTATAACAATCATCTAAATTAGATTTAGCAGTGGGCATCATAAATTCTGGATGGATCAGGCCACATAAATATATGGATAAATGTAAAGTTTGTTTTTGTATAATTTCTAATCTCTTCAACACTTTATTAACTGTTGAATCAAACAAATAAAACATTACTATGAATGAGGTTTATGGCCTGGTAAAGTAAGTGACAATAACAGAAAAATGAATGAAGAGGAGGATGGAAGTACTTAAAGGGATACAAAAGGATTGGAGTAGAATATGTGAGAAGATTCCAGTACTCAATGGGAGTGACCTTAGCCTAAGTGCCCAACAGTGAGGAGGAGATGGGAACCTGAAAAGACCATCTCCAGTAGATAGATAGTAGAAGGATGGGGTCACCAACTCACCTTTAAAATTTTTGATCCAGAATTGTTCCTCTATAAAAGAAATGCAGGGACAAATTTGTAACAGAGATTGAAGGACAGGCCATCCAGTGATTGTTCCATCTTGGGATCCATTCTCATAGGCAGGCACTAATATCTGAAACTATTACTGATGCCATGTTGTGCTTGTAGAAGGAACCTAACATGGCTGTCTTACAAGAGACTCTACCAGCAGTAGACTGAGATAAATGCAACAACCAACCACTGGACTGAGGTTGGGGACCCATATGGAAGAGTTAGAGGAGGGCATGAAGGATCTGAAGGCAATCACATCCCCATACCAACAGTGTTAACTGACATGGCTCCTGGATATCCCAGAGACTAAGCCACCAACCAAAGAGCATATACAGGCTGGTCCTAGGTCCCTAGAAAATATGTATCAGAGGACTTCCTTTTCTGGCCTAAGAGGGAGAGAATCCACTTAATACTGTAGAGATTTGATGTCCTAGGGAAGGGGGTTGCCCAGGTGGTGATTAATACCCTCTCACAGGTTAAGGGTATAGAATTCTTGAAAGATGAAATTTGGGGGGGGGGGAATTTGGGATATAAATAAATAAAATAATTAATAAAAATATGACAAACTGTAGTGTACATCCATATCAAAATTCCCCAAATTTTGACTATTACAACCCCCATATAGTCTTTATAGAACTTAGCCCTACAGATCCAAGAGCTTCTTTTTTTTGATTTTATTATATATTTTTATTTTCTATATTCTTTGTTTACATTCCAAATGATTTCCCCTTCTTTTTTGATTTTATTATATATTTTTATTTTCTATATTCTTTGTTTACATTCCAAATGATTTCCCCTTTCCAAGTTCCCCCCTCTCCATATGTCCCATAAACCTTCTTCTCTCCACCCACTCTCCAATCATCTCTCTCCTTTTTCTCTGTCCTGGTACTACCCTCCAATGCTAGATAAAGCCTTTCCAGGATAAGGACTGTCTCCTTACTTCTTTATGGGAGTCTTTTGTTATGCTAATTGTGCCTTGGGTATTCAGAGCTTCTGGATTAATTAATATCCACTTATCAGAGATTGCATTCCATGTATATTTTTTTGTGATTGGGTTACTTCACTTAGGATGATATTTTCCAGATCCAACCATTTGCCTAAAAATTTCATGAATTCATTGTTTTTAATTGCTGAGTAGTATTCCATTGTGTAAATATACCACATTTTCTGTATCCATTCTTCTATTGAGGGACATCTGGGTTCTTTCCAGCTTCTGGCTATTATAAATAAGGGTGCTAGGAACATAATGAAGCATGTGTCTTTATTGCATGCTGGGGAATCCTTTGGGTATATGCCCAGGAGAGGTATAGCAGGGTCCTCCAGAAGTATCATGTCCAGTTTTCTGAGGAACCACCAGACTGATTTCCAAAGTGGTTGTACAATCTTACAACCCCACCAACAGTGGAGGAGTGTTCCTCTTTCTCCACATCCTCTCCAATACCTGCTGTCTCCTGAGTTTTTAACCTTAGCCATTCTGACTGGTGTGAGGTGAAATCTCAGGGTTGTTTTGATTTGCATTTCCTTAATCACTAATGATGTTGAACATTTCTTAAGGTGCTTCTCAGCCACCTGAATTTCTTCAGGAGAAAGTTCTTTGTTTAGATATGTATCACATTTTCTAATAGGGTTATTTGATTCCCTGGGTTCTAACTTCTTGAGTTCTTTGTTTATATTGGATATTAGCCCTCTATCAGATGTAGGTTTGGTGAAGATTTTTTTCCCAATTTGTTGGTTGCCGTTTTGTCCTTTTGACAGTGTCCATTGCCTTACAGAAACTTTGTAATTTTATGAGGTCCATTTGTCAATTCTTGATCTTAGAGCATAAGCTATTGGAGTTCTTTTCAGGAACTTTTCCCCTGTGCCTATGTCCTCAAGGGTTTTCCCCAGTTACTTTTCTATTAATTTCAGTGTGTCTGGTTTTACATGGAGGTCCTTGATCCACCTGGAGATGAGTTTAGTACAAGGAGATAATAATGGATCAATTCACATTCTTCTGCATGGTGACCTCCGGTTGAACCAGCACCATTTGTTGAAAAGGCTATCTTTTTTTCCACTGGATTTTTTGGCTCCTTTGTTGAAGATCAAGTGACCATAGGTGTGTGGATTCATTCCTGGGTCTTCAATTCTATTCCATTGGTCCACTTGTCTGTCACTGTGCTAATACCATGCAGTTTTTAACACTATTGCTTTGTAGTACTGCTTGAGGTCTGGGATACGGAGTCCCCCAAATGTTCTTTTACTGGTGAGAATAGTTTTAGCTATCCTGGGTTTTTTGTTATTCCAGATGAATTTGAGAATTGCTTTTTCTAACTCTGTGAAGAACTAAGGATTTTGATGGGGATTGTGTTGAATCTGTAGATTGCTTTTGGCAAGATGCCCATTTTAACTATATCAATCCTGCCAAGCCACAAGCATGGAAGATTTTTCCATTTTCTGAGGTCTTCTTCGATTTTCTTCTTCAGAGACCTGAAGTTCTTGTCGTACAGATCTTTCACTTGTTTGGTTAGAGTCACATCAAGACACTTTATATTGTTTGTGGCTATTGTGAAGAGTGTCATTTCCCTAACTTCTTTCTCAGCCTGCTTATCCTTTGAGTATAGGAAGGCAACTGATTTGCTTGAGTTGATTTTATAACCAGCCACTTTGCTGAAGTTGTTTATCAGCTGAGAGAGTTCTCTGGTAGAGGTTTTAGGGTCACTTATCATGTCATCTGCAAATAGTGATAATTTGACTTCTTCCTTTCCACTTTGTATCCCTTTGACCTCCTTATGTTTTCTAATTGCTCTAGCTAGAACTTCAAGTGCTATATTGAAAAGATATGGAGAGAGAGGACAGCCTTGTCTAGTCCCTGATTTTAGTGGGATTGCTTCAAGTTTCTCTCCATTTAGTTTGATGTTGGCTACTGGTTTGCTGTATATTGCTTTAACTATGTTTATGTATGGACCTTGAATTTCTGTTCTTTCCAAGACTTTTAGCATTAAAAGATGCTGAATTTTGTCAAATGCTTTTTCAGCATCTAATGAGATGATCATATGGTTTATTTTTCTTTGTGTTTGTTTATGTAGTGGATTGCATTGATGGATTTCCTTATATTGAACCATCCCTGCATCCTTGGGATGAAGCCTACTTGATCATTTTGATGTGTTCTTGGATGCAGTTGGCAAGAATTTTATTAAGTATTTTTGCATCGATATTCATAAGAGAAATTGGTCTGAAGTTCTCTTTCTTTGTTCGATCTTAGTGGTTTTGGTATCAGCGTAATTGTGGCTTCATAGAACGAGTTGGGTAGTGTTCCTTCTGTTTCTATTTTGTGGAACAGTTTGAAGAGTATTGGGGTTAGGTCTTCTATGAAGGTCTGATAGAATTCTACACTGAAGCCATGTCTGCCCATGCTTTTTTTTTGCTTGGGAGACTTCCTATGACCCCTTTTATTTCTTTAAGGGTTATGGGACTGTTTAGATGATCTATTTGATCCTGATTTAATATTGGTGTCTGATATCTGTCTAGGAAACTGTCCGTTTCCTCCAGACACTCCAGTTTTGTTGAGTATAGGCTTTTGTAGTAGGCTCTGATGATTTTTTGAATTTCCTCAGTTTCTGTTGTTATATCTCCCTTTTCATTTAAAATTTTGTTAACCTGGATACTGTCTCTGTGCTCTATGGTTAGTCTGGCTAAGGGTTTATCTATCTTGTTGGTTTTCTCAAAGAACCAGCTTCTGGTTTTGTTGATTCTTTGTATGTTTTTCTTTGTTTCTACTTGATTGATTTCAGCCCTGAGTTTGATGATTTCCTGCCTTCTATTCCTCCTGGGTGAAATAGCTTCTTTTTGTTCTAGGGCTTTCAGGTATGTTGTTAAGCTGCTAGTGTATGCTCTCTCCAATTTTTTTTTTTTTTTGGAGGAACTCAGGGCTATGAGTTTTCCTCTTAGCACTGCTTTCATCGTATCCCATAGATTTTGGTATGTTGGGTCTTCATTTTCATTAAATTCTAAAAAGTCTTTGATTTCTTTCTTTCTTTCTCCATTGACCAAGGTATCATTGAGTAGAATATTGTTCAGTTTCCACATGTATGTGGGCTTTCTGTTGTTTTTGTTGCTGTTGAAGACCACTTTTTCTCCATAGTGATCTGATAGGAGGCATGGGATTATTTCGATCTTTTTATATTTGTTGAGGTCTGTTTTGTGACCAATTATATGATCGATTTTGGAGAAGGTACCATGAGGTGCTGAGAAAAAGGTATATTATATTCTTTTGCTTTAGGATAAAATGTTATATATATATATGTAAAATCTAATTGGTCCTAAGCTTCAATTAGTTTCACTGTGTCCCTCTTCAGTTTCTGTTTTCCTGATCCATCCATTGAGGAAAGTGCAGTGTTGGAGTCACCCACAATTATTGTGTTAGGTTCAATGTGTGCTTTGAGCTTTAGTAAAGTTTCTTTTATGAATGAAAGTACCCTTGCATTTGGAGCATAGATGTTCAGGATTGAGAGTTATTCTTGGTGTATTTTTCCTTTGACAAGCAAGAAGTGTCCCTCAGTCTCTTTTGATGATTTTGGGTTGAAAGTCAATTTTATCTGATATTAGAATGGCTACTCCTTGTTTCCTGAGACCATTTGCTTATAAAATTGTCTTCCAGCCTTTTACTCTAAGGTAGTGTTTGTCTTTGACACTGAGGTGTGTTTCTTGTGTGCAGCAAAATGTAGGGTTCTGCTTACGTATCCATTCTTTTAGTCCATGTGTTTTTATTGGGGAATTGAGTCCATTGACTTTAAGAGATATTAAGGAATAGTGATTACTACATCCTGTCATTTTTGATGTTATTTTTAAAATTTGATTGGTTATCTTCTTTTGTGTTTGATTAAAGAAGGTTACTATTTTGCTTTTTCCAGGGTGAGGTTTCCCTCCTTGTATTGTTGTTTTCCTCATATTATCCTTTGTAGGGCTGGGTTTGTGGAAAGATAATGGGTAAACTTGGTTTTGTCATAGAATATCTTAGTTTCTCCATCTATGGTGATTGAGAGTTTTGCTGGGTATAATAGTTTTGGCAGACATTTGTGTTCTCTTAGAGTCTGCATGAGATCTGCCCAAGATCTTCTAGCTTTCATTGTCTCTGTTGAGAAGTCTGGTGTGATTCTGATAGGTCTTCCTTTATATGTTACTTGGCCTTTTTCTCTTATTGCCTTTAATAGTCTTTCTTTGTTTAGTATATTCGGGGTTTTGATTATTATGTGACGGGATGTATTTCTGTTCTGGTCCAGTCTTTTTGGAGTTCTGTAGGCTTCTTGTATATTCATGGGCATCTCTCTCTTTAGGTTAGGGAAGTTTTCTTCTATAATTTTATTGAAGATATTTGCTGGCCCTTTAATTTGTAAATCTTCACTCTCATCTATGTCTATAATCCTTAGGTTTGGTCTTCTCATTGTGTCTTTGATTTCCTAGATGTTTTGGAACACAAGCTTTTTGCATTTTGCATTTTCTTTGACTGTTGAGTCACTGGTTTCTATGGTATCTTCAGCATCTGAGATTCTTTCTTCTATCTCTTGTATTCTGCTATTGATATTTGCATCTATGGTCCCTGATTTCTTCCCAAGGTTTTCTATCTCCAAAGTTGTTTCCCTTTGAGATTTCTTAGTTGTTTCAACTTTTGATTTTAGATGGTTTTGCTTAGTTCCTTCACTTCCTTGTTTGTGTTTTCCTGTAATTCTTTAAGAGATTTTTGTGGTTTTTTTTTTTTTTTTCATGACCGCAGCCTGTTGACCAAAGTTCTCCTGTATTTCTTTAAGTGATTTTTGAGTTTTCTCCTTATTGGCTTCTGTATTCTCCTGAATTTCTTTCAGTGATTTTTGTGTTTCCCTTGTAATGGCTTCTAACTTTTGATCCATTTTCTCCTGAATTTCTTTAAGAGATTTATTTATGTCCTTCATGTGATCCTGTAATAGCATCATGAGCAGTGACTTTAAATCCAAATCCTGTTTTTCTCGTGTGTTGGGGTATCCAGGACATACTCTTAATGGAGAATTGGGTTTAGATGCTGCCATATTGCCTTGATTTCTGTTAGTAACGTTCCTACGTTTACCTTTTGCCATCTAGTTCTTATTGGTGTTAGTTGATCTTGTTGTCAATGCTGGACTCACCACTGCGAGCTGCCTCTTCCCAGATGGCCTCCAGATGCACAGCTGGCCTCCTGCACTGCCTAGAGACTGGGTGCTGTGGTCCAGGCTGTTCAGGACTCACCAGAGCACGCTGCCTCCTCCCAGTGGGCCTCCGGGTGCATAGCTGGCCTCCTGCACAGTCTGGAGATGGGTCGCAGTGGCCCAGGCTGTTTCATATCCCGAAGTGGAGACAGGAAGGCTCCGACCAGAGGCCTCAGGACTGGATCCTCTTGCTCTGTAGGGCCGGACTCACCAGAGCACACTGCCTCCTCCCAGCCGGCCTCTGGGTGCAGAGTTGGCCTCTTGCAAGGCCTGGATGGAGACTGGTGCTGTGGCCCAGGGTGTTCCCGATTCCGAAGCGGAGACCAGAAGAGATCAAAGAGCTTCTGTTGCGATATTTTCCAACCCAATTACCCAGCTGAAATCTCAACTCAATAAATATCAATATAAGCTATATGCCTAGATTGGGCAGATCTCCTACTACACTATTTTCTATTCCCATCTATGTTATCCCATATCACTTGTGGTTTCTCCAGGCCATGAGCTTCTCTCTGTTGCTCCTCCCCCTTCCCCCATTGATCCTTTTCTCCTCCCCCAAAACCTCTCAGCTCCTTCTCCTTCCTCCTGCCCAATCCATGTCTCTAGGCTTTATTTGAAATGTTAATTAAGTTAACTTAATTTAAAAGTTAAGAAGGTACAAAAGTCACCTGTTTATGTGATTAACTCCACATCTGCACCCCCTTCCAGGAGTGGAATTAGCATCAAAATACAAGCCCAGGGCTATCTGTAACAGGCATCAATACTGGAGACTTGGGAATGGACTCAAGAGCTTGGGTGTTTAATTACTCAGGCTCAAAGAAAAAGGATGGGAACCACCTGTCCACAGCTGTTATTTCAGAAAGGAAAAATACACAAAGATTTGACAAATACATCAATACTGGAGAAAGGGCTCTCATAAAAATAATCAATCCAGAGAAATGTAGATGATGTCAAAATGATGAACAAATGAACATGCTAGGATTAATTGATAGGCTGAAACCCAACCTTATCTCTCTTACATTCAAAATGAAGACTTAAAGTTTTAATGTACTTTAAATGAAAATATATAGCATTTCAAGGACCCATAGACACAAAACTATAATTGATTTCAACACATTGAGAAAACAGGAAGGCATAAGTATACTAAAATCTTGAACACTATCATTAACTAATTAAAACTATTGTCATCTGTTATTTATGATTCAGCTAGTCAACAACAGTTAAATAAAAAAAAAAAAAGTCATTTCAAATGTATACACCAAATGGACCATATCCTCGGCAACAAAACTGAACTCAATAAGTTTTAAGAAGTGAATATTATTTTTCAACAGTGTTTCCTCTTTCCCATATAGATTGTGGGTATAGTAAATTCTGGTAGGAAAGGCATAACTGTAGGAGCATGAGGTGGTTAATACCATCATGCCCACAGTCAAGGATCAGATAGCAATGAATGTGACTGCTCATCTCTGTTCTCCTTTTTGTTCATTCTGAAACAGCAGCCAAAAAAAATGGTGATGCTTTCACAGTGGCTTTTTCCACATTGGGTAAACATCTCTATAAAAACCCTCACACAAATGTCTAGAGATTTATCTCTACAATGATTCTAAATCCTGCCAAATTAACAGATGTACAAAGTGGAAGTAGAAGTTTTTCACTCCAATATCAAGTGAATTCACAGACAGACTCTGTCATTCCTACTTGCTTTGCCCATCTTAAACATGCTCCTAAACGAACTAACTTTCTTATGCTTGTCCCTATATTATAAAGGTTCCAAACTATTCTGCTAGGGAGTGGGAAGGAAGAAGATGGGGAGGAGGGAAATATGGAAAAACAGCTAAAATTAAGGAGCAGTTGAGTGGTAGTAGGGAAACTTAATACAGGATGTGTGATAGTCCAGAGACATGGGGTAAAACAAAATACTACTATTCAGCTAAAGAGATGTATCAATAGAATGGCTCCCAATGACATTCTGTTATGTTCACAGATCAGAGCCTTGCTGAGCCATTATCAGAGAAGCTTCTTCCTACAGCATATTGGAACAAACACAGAGACCAAAGTCAAAGAATATTCAGAGTTGACAGACTCTGGAAGACAGGTCAAAGAATATTTAGAGAGTGACAGACTCTGGAACACAGCACTAAATGGGTTGTCTCCATCAAATCCCTCCACTTAGGTAACCCTGAGAAAGAACATGCAGAGAGTGTGTAAAATCCATGAAGGAGGGAGGACACCAAGGAAAGAAAGCTGCCTAAACACAACACAACTGATGCACATATGAACTCATGGAGACTGTGGCAGCATAAGTAGGGTTTGCATGGGTCTGCACCAGATTGGGTCCTAGAGGAGAAAGTAGTGGACACATGTCCCTACCCCTTAATAGAAGTCATCTCCAGTTAATAACAGCTTGCAAATGAAGTTTTAATTTTCTCCAAGGGTGTCTCACTGGGGAAACACACTAATCTTGGAGATAGTCTGCATGTTCAGGAGTAGATGGCCATGAGAAAATAAATTCAATAGTAGTTTTGGAGGTTGTTTCATAACGCCCCATCAAGGATTGTTCTTTATTTTAATTACTACTTTTTAAATTTAACTTACAAGTAATTTGTATATATACAGTGGCTTTCAGTTAAGTCTTATTTATAGGATTCCTGTGTATTTGAAAAACTGGGTCTCTGCAACTGTTCCTCTTTATTGTAACTTTTATTGTGTGCTTTTCCTTCTGTTTGTTTTGTCTTATTCTAATTTGTTTATCTTTGTTTTTATCATGTCATGTCATATTATATTAGTTATTATACCTTAGAAGCCTATTTGTTTTTTAATGAGACACAGAAAAGGGTGGTGGATCCATATGGGGAGTGAAGGTGGCAGAACTTGGAGGAGTAGAGAGAAGAGGACCCATAATCAGAATATGCTACAGAAAAAAATATCTATTTTCAGTAGAAGAAAGAAGTAGTGTGTAAATTTTTATATATAAAAATTTGACAGGTTGTGCCCTTCTCAAGTTTAAAGCTTAATCAGAAGATTTTCAAACAAATCTGTATAAATAATCAAAATAAAATTGAAAAATACCTGCATATTTGGAAGCTCATCACAATCACTCTAAATATGGCAAGAACAAGGTAAAATGATGTGAGCCAGGCGGTGGTGGCACACACTTGTAATCCCAGCACTCTGGGAGGCAGAGGCAGGCGGATTTCTGAGTTCAAAGCCAGCCTGGTCTACAGAGGTGAGTTCCAGGACATCTAGGGCTATACAGAGAAAGTCTGTCTCAAAAAAACCAAATCCAAAAAAACAAAAAACAAAAACAAAAACAAAAGAAAAATAATGTGAAAATTAACATTTTCATTTACAATAATGAAAAATGTAACTAGTGAGATACAAAGTGGTGTCATAGAGAAAATTTTAAGATTATATGAAAATTGTCCATGATCAAAACATCAGAGTAGCATTAAAAGTTATTTGAAGAACAATTTGAAAATATTTTTAAAAGATAAAAAATTGCTAGCATCTGCCTCTGTATGTGTAAGGCTCTGACAGGGCCCCTCCAGAGACAACCATGACATGTTCCTTTTGGTATGTACTTCTTGTCGACCATAATAGTGTCTGGGTTTGGTGACTGTTTATAGGATGGATCCCCAGGTAGGCAGTCTCCGTGTGGCCTTTCCTTCAGTCTCTGCTCCACACTTTGTCTCCTTTATTGTTCCTGTCAGTATTTTGTTCCCTTTCTTAGAGGAACCAAAGCATCCCCACATCAGTCCTCCTTCTTCTTGAGCTTCCTGTGGTCTATGTCCAACCATTGGACTGGACGTGGGGTCCCCAACAGAGGAGTTGGAAGATGGACCAGAGTAGCTGAAGGGGTTTACAGTTCCATGGGAAGAACAATGATGTTGGCCACCCAGGACTCCCAGGGACTAAACCATCAATCAAGGGGTACACAAGGTTCCAGCCAAAAATGTGGCAGAGGGATGCCTAGTTAGGCATCAGTGGGAGGAGCAGTCCTTGGTCTGGTGAAGGCTCAATAGATGCTCCAACAAAGGGAAATCGAGGAGGGAGGAAGGTGGGAATGGGTTGGCTGGAGAACCGTATACTTGGAGGAAGGGGGTGGAAGGGGAGGGGTTGGGTGTTCTCGGGGAGGGGGAAACAGGAAAGGTTTTAGCATTTGAAATGTTAATGAAGATTATATTCAATAAAAAATAGATAATTATCTACTGTAGGAGGAACACTGCTTACTGGATTGATCTCAAAGGCTTGTTTAGGTGACCATTTATACATCCAGTGCCATCTGCTTAGGGGTGGCACTGCCCACAGAGGCTGGCCAGATAAATCATTAGTCAAGAAAATGTTTCTTATATGAATATATCTCAGAAGGGGGCTGCTATTTTATTGTTATGAATTCTTAAAAACAATTTGAGAATCTGTGCATTTTCATACTAAGTAGGGTCATCTGGGAAGAAGGAATCTCAGTTGAGTAAATGACTCTATAATATTGAACCAAGGCTAATCTGTGGAAACATTAAACACATGTTATGAACTTAGAACACCAGTGGCTTATGATTTAAGATCAATCATTGACAAAAGGGATCTCATAAAATTGAAAAACTTCTGTAAGTCAAAGGACACTGTCAATAGGACAAAATGGCAACCTACATATTGGTTGCATTTGAAATGTTAATGAAGATTATATTCAATAAAAAATAGATAATTATCTACTGTAGGGTCAATATATTTTTTGTTTAAAAAAATTAAAGCTTATATTTCACGTGTTTATACATCTATGAATTTACACACTATTCATAGAAAAGATCTTTACCAACCCTGCATCTGATAGAGAACTAATAGCCACAATATACAAATAACTTAAGAAGTTAGATTTGAGAGAATCAAATAACTCTATTTAAAATGGGGTACAGAGATACACAAAGAATTCTCAACTGAGGAATACTGAAAGGCCAAGAAGCACCTAAGGAAATGTTCAACGTCCTTAGTCCTCAGGAAAATGCAAATCAAAATGACCCCGAGATTCTATCTCACACCAGTCAGAACGGCTAAGATCAAAAACTCAGGTGACAGCATATGCTGGCAAAGATGTGGAGAAAGAAGGAACATTCCCCCATTGCTGGTGGGATCTCAAACTGGTAGAACCACTGTGGAAATCAGCATGGCAGTTCCTCAGAAAATTGGACATAGTCTTACCTGAGGACCCAGTTATACCACTCCTTGGTGTATACCCAAAAGATGCTTCAACATATAACAAGGACACATGTGCCACTATGTTCATATCAGCCTTATTTATAATATCCAGAAGCTGGAAAGAACCCATATGTCCCTCAACAGAGGAATGGATACAGAAAATATGGTACATTTACACAATGGAATACTTCTCAGATTTAAAAAAAAAAACAATGACTTAATGAAATTCTTAGGCAAATGGATAGAACTAGAAAATATCATCCTGAATGAGGTAACCCAGTCAAAAAAGAACACACATGGTATGTACTCACTGATAAATGGATATTAGCAAAAAAGCTTATAATACCTATGATACAACTCACAGACCATATGAAGCTCAAGAAGAAGGAAGACCAAAGTATAGATGCTTAAGTCCTAATTAGAAGGGGGAACAAAATAATCAAGGGAGGTAGAGAGAGGGAGGGATCTAGGAGGGAGAAAGGATGGGGAGGGAAAAAGTTGGAAGAATCAGGTGTGGGAGAAGAAGAGGGAGAATTACAGAGGGTCAGAAAATTGAAAGGAGGTATGTAGAAGTGAGAGAAGAGGAACTGAGGAGGGCTACTGGAAAGTCGCAGATGCCAGGAATTCAGAAAGCTCCCAGGACCCAACAGGTATGACATTAGCTGAAATACCCAACACAGGGGAGATAGAACCTCTAGAGACCAAATCTAGTAATGATGCCCAATTAAGGGATGGGGCCACCAGCCCATCTCAAAAGTTTAACCCAGAATTGTTCTGGGTTATCTAAGAAAATGCAGGGACAAATAATGCAGCAGAAACTGGAGAATAGGTCATCCATAGACTGTCCCACCTAGGGATCTATCTCATCTGCAGACACCAAACGCAGACACTATTCCTGATGCCAAGATGTGCTTGCTGACAGGAGCCTGGTATAACTGTCCCCTGAGAGGCTCTGTCACCACCTAAGACAGATGCAGATACTGATAGCTAACCATCAGACTGAGCACGGGGATTTAGGGAAGGACTGAAGGTGCTAAAGGGGATTGCAACACCATAGGAAGAACAACAATACCAACTAAATTGACTCCCCCCAACCCCCGCCCCAGAGCTCCCAGGAACTATACCACTAACCAAAGAGTATACATGCAGGGACCCACGGCTCCAGTTACATATGTAGTAGAGGACTGCCTTAGTTGGCATCAAAGGAGGGGAGGCCGTTGGTCCTGTGGAGGCTGGATACTCAGCAAAAGGGGATGCTAGAGCAGTGAGACAGGGATGGGTGGGTGGGTGGGGGAGGACCCTCATAGAGGCAAAGGAGAAGGAATAAGGACTAGGGGATTTGTGGAGCAAAAACCAGTAAGGGAGCAACATTTAAAATGCAAATCAGTAAAATAATCAGTAAAAAAAAATCTTCATGTATACAGTTTTCAAATTTCTTGTAGGTATTTTATAGTTGCGGCTCTTCACTCTGATAAGTTGAGTGATCACAAATGGCCTGGTGTGTCTTCACCATAATGTAAATGCCCTTCCTTCCACTGTTACTTCTTCAGATCATAGACACACATTCAGTGTACTAATAGTCTTGCTAGAACCTTTGTTCTTAGAAGAAAAAAAATACATTTTGGAAATACTCCTGACTTAGACAGCTAATGTTAAAATAAATGGTCAAAAATTTTCAATATGATAATAAAGTATAAAATTAACGAGAGTATTGCTCAATACATTGGTGACTTTCTCTTATTTACCCAAATCAATGCTGAAAATCATTTATGCAGATTGTCTGATATATACCATGAAGATAAATATCAATGTTAATCCAGGTGGTGGTGTTGTATACTTTTAATTCCAACATTTGGGAGGCAGATGGATATCAGTGTTTGAGGCCAGCTTGGTCTACAGAAAGAGTTCCAGGACAGCCAGAGCTACACAGAAAAATCCTTTCTCTACTCCCAACCCCTTACCCTCCAAATAAATATATAGATAAATAATTCCAACAATTGAGAGGCAGATGAATATCAGTGTTTGAGGCCAGCTTGGTCTACAGAAAGAGTTCCAGGACAGCCAGAGCTACACAGAAAAATCCTTTCTCTACTGCCAACCCCTTACCCTCCAAATAAATATATAGATAAATAAGTAAGGAAAAATATAGATGTAAAAGTGAGTACACAGTTTTAAAAGTAGGTAGGTAAGTCTAAATCACAAATATGTAACTGTCTAACTATCATTTTTTATTTATTCCATGTTACAGTCTTTTATAATGGTTACTATTTTACTTCATCTTTTGATTGAAACTGAGTGTTCAAATGACTTTGTGATAAACATATTTGCAATTCATCTTTAAATATTTCACAGGGTGACCCAGGAAATATTTTAATTTGATCTTTAGCCATATGTTAACTTTGTGAGCTACATTACTTACCCTCTGTTACATTTTGCTATTTCATCAAATAAAAGCTTCCACCGAGGACGTCCAATAAAAAGTCTTGAATTAAGTGTGTGATATTTTTCTCCGATTTTCTTCTGTCAAAAGGAAGGATATATTTTATAGAATGCAGCTTTGGATAAACAGCACATTTCTCTTACATGAATTCACCTGAGCTAGCATCTCCTTCCAAGTGGCTGTGACATAAGGAACAAATTAGAAATCTAAGAAGGACAACCATTGCAAAGTGTCATGTTCATTTTCTTTTCCTTTAAAATTTGGTATTACGTTGAATGTCATTTTCACAAATTGCTGACTTATCTTGATTTTAATTAGTTGCTTCATTTTTAAATAAATTCAATGTAAGATGAAGAACACACTCCAGATCATGACATACCATTAAGTGGGCTCAAAATTAAATGTCATTGACATATGGTTGTACCTAAGTACATTTGTCATATTAAGCACAGTATATAAGAAAACTAACACAAATTTTCATCTTACATTAGGGGGAATAACACTAGGCATGACTTCCAAAGACTCCAGATATTTAAATCTATTCCCTATCAGACAGGGACTGGTAATGTGCTCATCCTTGCAAAGAATAAACACTTGTTCTTAATTGTCAGTGAACAATCAGAGGGAAATAAGAAAAGAGAGTGTCCAACTTTCAGTTAGGCAGACTCAGTATCAGATATAATTTATCTATGCTTATTTTACTATTATATTATTGTATAAATATATTTATCAATATTATCTATAACCTAGTTACAATTATATCAGAAAGAAATATATCTTCTTACTTCACAGTTGTGGTAAAATGAAATAAAACAATTAAATATTAACTAAAAACATAAGAAACCTATTAGGATAGTTCTTAGGTAACTGATAAACATTTGTATTTTATCTGAAAAACAATAAAAGGTGATGAAGAAAAAGAGTTTAAAAATCTAGGGGCTTATTCAGTAAAACTCTTGCCTTTTAAATTTGAGGATTTGAGCACAATCCCTGGAAGCCACAAATTTGCTGAATATGATAATGTGAATGTGTAGTGACCATAACAAAGTGAACTTGTGGGTCTTCGCAGCTCACTAGCTAGGCAGTCTGGCCTAATTGGTGGGTATTTGGATAAACACCTTGTCTCAAAGGAGGCATGGAACTTAAGGATTACTTTCAAGATTATACTCTGGGCTCTCTAGGAAGTGCACACATACACTTGAGTGCACACATACAGACACAAACACAGTTTTTTTTTTTAAAATATGGAAAAACATTTGTACAAAGATTCATCACATTATGAAACTATTTGGTATTTCTAAATGTTAGTTTGCCTCACATTATAATAAAGAGATTAATAGTACACACTGCACAAATTAGTTGAGATTACATAAAATGATGCATGGGATATTCTCAGCGTAGTCTCTCTTACAGTAAACAAGTACAACGGCTCATACTGTTTCTATAGCAGAATCCACTGGGATGGAATATGTTTAATTGTGTACAACTTTATCTTTTCTCATCACAGAAAACCTTCCTTCTATGGAGGTAAGATCGCAAGGTTATTCACTTATTACTTGATGTCTCCCTAGAGACATGGAACTTGGAACAAATCCAGAGAAGAAAGATGGAATCAAAAGTTTTCTTTAGCTTGCTGTGAGGAGAACTGAAAGGAACAACAGAGTTGAGTTCAAGGACGAGCTATGAGTTTTCTGGATGTATCCCAAGAGAGGCTTTCCTTCAGGACACTTCTGCTAAAATCCCATGCAGAAATTTTCTCCCAACACAGCTCTTACAGTAAATCTTCTATTATCAGGAGGCTCATCTAATTAACAATAACATCTAGCCACATACCTGAATCCCATCTGCTTGACTGAGGTACAGCTGGATGTTCACAAAGTCAGGTCTGTTTTCTTGCCAAAACTGAGAGAACATAAAAATGAAAAGACTCATTTAAATTCTTTCTAAATATTCAGAATTTGTACCTAGCATATGTGATTCTATAATGCAGTAGATAATTTGGCTTATCCTAGTAAATAGTTGTGGCAAAATAAAAGTAAAGAGATGATAGGTGATTAATAAATAGACAGACAGATGATAGACAAGTTCTCTCAACATAACTTGCTTTTGTGAAATTTAGTGATGATGGTTTTGATGAAAGAAGAACACAAACATCTGCATCTAAAGGTACATAAAAATTATGCTAAGCAAGATATTCCTCTCAGTTTCTTATAATCAACCTCTATTTTATTTGCCAAGATGCCTAAATTTTAACCCATGGCTTCACTCATCAATAAACATAATTTTCATTTAAAAAGAGACAATAGTGATGTAGGATATTCAAGATAGGAAAATAAATCCAAAGCATAAAATTAGACATGCTGTCTGGCCTTCTACTCATTCATTATGCATTTTCCTCAAATAAAAACACAGGCTATGTGAGACTAGAAGTACACCTACAAAGAAGTGATCTAGATAAAGTAGAACAACAGCTTTCCTTTCCCTCTTGCACCCAGAAACTATTATTCTACATTAACTAACTACAAAGTGAACTTTCCTTTTCTTTTTGGCCCAAATTGATATCTCAAAATCAGACATGCTGCATATATAGTGGTTTGGTTGTATATGTTACTATGACTACAAGAGAGATAAAAAAACAACAACATGTTTTTTCCTATATCTTAAGATCCTAAGACAGATCCTAATCCTCAGGAGACAATTAATGATATTTTCCAGCTGATAACATGCTTAGTTTCATGAAAAAATATGTTTTAAAGAAGCATGTGAACAATCACTGAAGCACTGGGTACAGATACAAAGAGCCAATATCAAGGAACTAAAAAGTAAATCAGATACAATGAGCCCAGGATTTCTCCATATTAACAGAGACAATGAATTGATTTTATTCTCACTCATAGAAAAATAACATTTAAGATGTAGCAATAAGCTTTAAAGTAATGTAAAGAAAAATATAAATAATATGCTAAAGCTTTCATTAATTCTAGTGTCATAGACTTGGTAGGTAAAGCAATAACAGACTTTAATTTCCTAGTGAACTGGTCCAAGAGCATTTTTGATTTTTAAAACATTATAGTGGATCAAGAAACCTGCTGACTACAACATATTAAAACAAGAATTTGAGGGAAATTTATTATAACAGAGGTTAGAAAATGCTGTTGTGTTTTTGATGATCACTTTGTCTCTCTTTCCCCATTGTCTCTACTCATGTGCATATATATCTATGTTATTTTTTATGTTAAAATGCAGAAATGCCTGTCAAAATATGTCAGAGAAAGACATATTTCATAAATACATCTGAAAACATGTACATTCATTTTTATTTGATGTTACCTCTGGTTTTGGATTTAAGAGAGTCTTCTGTTCTATAGTGAGCATTTCTTACTTTTAAAATATACTAATAAATATTATTAAATAAATGATAAAACTAAAAAATAATAACCACATTATATTACCTTGTTATGCAACACACAGAGCAAGTCTGCAAACCACTGGAATGAATGGATGTCTCTGCATACCCAGATAAAGTACAGTCTTCTTAGCTTGTATGGTTTCCAGTCATCCCTTTAAAATCATTGTAATGAAGTTGTAAGAGGAACTGGATACACAATACAAAGTCTACATATTCATGAACCTTTGCTCTTCATTCATAAACAATCAATTAAAAAATAAACAGATCCCAAACAGCCATTTCCATGCCAACATTTACCATAACTCTCAAACAGATATAGTACACAATATGGTGACTAAGATGTCACAGACTGCTGTATTTGTCAGTATTATACATATCACCTGTTTCAACTTCCAGATCAAAAACTGAATTCTTGGATCATGAGAATATTGGCTTATGAGTCTTAGAAAAACAAGCTCTCTATTTCAGTGAACTGTATCATTGTGCAGGAATCAAAAGGTCATTCAGACTTGCCCTCACTTTTAGGTAATACCAGTCCAGAAACTTGGTTGTTTATCCTTTTCTTAATAATCATTTAAGAAAGATTTCACAACCACACACTATGTAATACATTCCAGCCACTCACAATTCCAAGTCTGGATGCTTACTTATGACTATGAGGTAGACTTGAGGTTAAGAAAATGTTCCCTGTTTAATAATACTAAGTATCAAAATAACTTGTAATGCGTTGTCTGAAACAAATGATTTCTGGATCGGAACATGCTTGTTTATGTAAGTGTCTCCAACATGTCCCCAAGTCACATTAAGTATAATATTAGAAAATAAAATAAAATATTCAAAATATCATTCCTTTTTTTAAAAATTTTTGAGACAAGGCCCTAGCTTATCTTGAACTCATGATTCTCCCAAATAAGCCAAAGGAAAGTTTTATTTCTTCTTCTTTTTAGATTTCCCCTCACACATTTTAATGAGACTCTGTCTACTTGAGAAGGGAATGGAAGCAATCTAGGAGCACCATCTTTCTGTCATCTTGTTTGTGTTTTATGGTGATGAATGAACTTACGTTTATAATCCTGGAATGAAAATGCTGAGACTATTTCCCAGTTGGGCAATCTCAATCTTGACATTTGTTTTCTTCAGTCTGCTGCAAACTTGTTAATAAATGAAGGAATGAGGTGATGATATGTTCATCATCTTCTCATAAAAGTGTTCCCTGAACATATTTTTACAATCAATCCAGACACTTGCTTTTATAATCTATTCACCTATTTTTTACTTCTTTTTATTTTAATTTCTTTAAAATATAATGCATTCTGATTACTCTCCCCGAAATCCTATCTTCTCTCCTTCTATCACCATAAGCCAACCTTGTTACCTCCCTATTAGTCCCTTTCCCATATTTCCCAGACCCAGATTTTTGGGTTGCTCTCTGACTCATTTAATATAACCAGGGCTATTTATGTTCACAGGGTTGAACTAAACATTGGAGACTGGTGGGGTCACCAGTCAGAACAAAACTCAAGTCAATGAATGAGTCTCCCTATTCCTGAGCCTATCAGTAGCATATACTTTAGCAATGAAGGGTAGGACCACCAGATCCCCTCCTTCATCTATATAGTTCATTCTTCTTCAGACTCAGAGACACCTTGATTGCAATGGTTATGCATCAGAAGATGGCATTTAAAGTCTTTTCTTTATAATCTGTTTATTTTTGCCTCCTTCTACTAAAATAGCCTCTGATTCATGGACATGTTGTGTGTGTGTGTGTGTGTGTGTGTGTGTGTGTGTGTGTGTGTATGTGTGTGTGTATGTGTTTTATATTTTCAGATTTAATCTATTTTATAAATTTATTACTTCCTTTTAACTTGCCTCAATTAAATGTGAAGTTTATAAGGGTATAGTCTATGCTTTTACATTCATTGCTTTATTTCCAGTAACTCAAAGAATATTTAGCACAACAGCACCTCAGAATACTTGTTAATCAAATATGTGAACAGGGAAACCACTGTGAGGAGATCAAGAAAAAAAGCCTGAGGGCAAGTAAATATTGATAGGAAAAGAGAATGGTTTTGTTTTTGCAAGAAGGATGCTAGGAACTACAGATCATGCAATGAAAATTACTGAACTATTTCTTTTGCCAACTAGAAAATGTCCTTTCTTGAAAACTGAGTAGGAAAACTCTCTAAAGAATTATTTTAGAGGTTAACTAGATGTATTTGTATATTTCTCTATTTGGAGTAATAAGATTGACCAAAATAACATACAGAAGAGTGTTTAGTATCGATGCAAACGGAGTGACCCCAATGCCTCCAGCCACACAGAGACTAACTTCATAGTTCAGCGACTCCTCAAACGGGCTTCCAAATGGACCATCAACATATAACCTATAGAGAAGACAGACAAAGTTTGAAAAGATGAAAAATTAGTTTTCTATATCATGTACCATTTGTGTTGAATCCAAATTCTATGCAATGTGATGGCCTGAACCCTATCTAATTGTTTCTTAGTCGTAAGTCCAAAGGAAGAAACAATTTGTTTTGAGCTATTGAGAGTAAAACATGAACTTTCTCCCATTTCTAAATTAATTAAAAATCTAGGAAACTATAGAGATAACAAAATGTTAAAGCTTGATCATATTTCATTGTTTTAACTGACAAAGTGAAAATACTGGTTGATTCAATATTTGAAACTGGATAGTGTATCTTTCAGTAGTGTGTGCTATGGCAGACATATTTAGTTTCATATGAACTATGGAAATAGAAAATCATAGGAAGAAAGAGGAGGAGGAGGGAGAGGAGGAGGAGAAGGAGAATCTAATATTGTGCCTTTTCATTTCCTACTTAAATTACTAAGTATAAACACTACTGGAGAACTCACAAAAAATTGTTCTTGCTCTGTGTGTGCTATTTAAATATGTGTGTATATGTGTGTTTGTTATACAACCATCCTTAACTAAAAACAGAAATTGTGAATTGTCCACTTAATATCCACCCTCCTTTTCTTAGTAACAGAACATTAATTTTATTGAGGGAAGCAAATGTCTAGCCAGAACAGCACATTTCCCAGATTCCATTAATCTGTTTTGACTGTGTGGCTACTTTGGCAGATGTAAGAAGCTGTTTCACTTGGATGCTGTGGCTCTCTTGCACTTCATCTTTCCTTCTCCATCCCTAATGTCTGAAAACATTCATTTTATGATCAAAAGAGTTATCTGTGATTACAGAAGAATGACCATACTTACACCATTTGTGTCATTTGAGACATCTTGATAGACCCTATATATAAGACACTGCTGTTTTATAATTTTTTTCTATTATATCTTCTCAAATAGTATATCTTTATAGCATGTCTACATGTCATTTATGTTTGGAGGCCACTTAAATAGAAGTCCAGGAAAGACAATATACTTGTGAAGTTAATAATTAGGCATCTGTTAAATGTCTGTAGAATAAATTCATTAATAGGCATTTCTTTGAATGTGGGGCTTCATGGTATTTAGTCACTGCTTATATTTTGTTTTTTACCTTTACACAAGTGACTTTATGTTATTTCAATTTACTGGGTTCCAAATGTGAGCAATTTGCTGTTTCTTGGACATGCAAACATCATTTTGCATCTTTGGTAACTAAAAACCATGTGCTCACCCAGAAATGGGAAACAGACTGAATTTCGGCATTGTTGCTTGAATGATGTCATACTAGAGATTTACTTCACCCACAGAAGATACTGTATATGCGGGAAACACATTCCTATAGTGTTTCACTACACTGAAACATACTGGGTTGTTATTTAAGGTTAACTGTTTACAACAAAAAATGTAGGACATTCTAGGAAATAATATACCTAGACAGAAATTAGCTAGACAGAAAACTTGCAAAGGTTGCTTTTGGGAAATACTGTATCCAGTCAAGGAAGGGGAAAATGCTTTTATCTGAAGAAAAAAAATAAGCAACATTAATATGCCTAATATAGTATTTTAAACATGGAAAACATTCTACTACTAAATACTTTTTAAATTATATATATATATATATATATAATCCTTTCTATGTAACCCCTGTTTTTATTAGCCAACAATTGGAAACTATGTGTGAATACTTTGCATGCTTCAAGACCAACAATGACTTGAACTCTACCCTATAAATTTTGGTATCTTCTTCTGAAAGCCACACCAAGTAAACTAGATAAAAAAATAAATTAATTGAATGTAATGATATTTTAAGAGACCTTCAAACACTTCACCAATAAATTTTATTTTATTTCATCAGCAGATGAGAGGAACCATGAAAAATTTGCTAATTATTTGCTTCAAAAACAACACATGCTTTCCTTCCCCACATAGCTATTCTCTGGTGTTTTGTAATAGCTTTGAACAAGAACACTAGAACTTGGAGTTCCAGCCATTTACTAGGAGTGAGATCACACATGAGCTAAATGACCTCTCTATGCTCCATTTACTTCATGTATAAAAGAGACAAGATGGGATGACACAGAGAAAACCTGTTAGGAATGGAGAATGCAATACAAACATCAGAGATACTTTATTAATGAGATCAGTGTATCTAAGTTATGCCACTGCGACATAGACAGAGAGGTGTATAGAACCCAAAACAAGATAGGGATAGCATTGATTTGCTCTGATGGATCTCTGAGAATCAACTGCTTTTCATTTGATAGACTTTTATTAAATTGTTATGAATTGATAGATTTACTCATTAAGGACATACATAAATGAGCTCTTATGTAATATTTTGAAACCTGCATTTACTATGAAATATTTAAATCAGCTTAGTCTATAACTCAAAGATTTATTATTTTTATGTTATTAATATTGCTACTTGTTTTGTTATTTTAACTATATTCAGAATCATTTACAATAGTGTTAAAATCATATACTCCATGTTATTTAATGCCACCAGACTGTGCAAGAGCAAAGAAGTGTCTCTGACTCCAACTATAACCTAGTATCAACTTGTCAGTCTTCAGCCTCTATACTCTAAACACACACACACACACACAAAGGACCCAAGACCCAATCAATGGTTAAGGGAAAAGATAATCACAAAATCACTAGTGACAAGACCTAGATTTTATGAAAAGTAGAAAGAGGAAAAAAATCACTTAGATATAATTTTTTGTACATTAATGTGAATAATGTAAAATTTTCCTTGGCTTTCATTTATGAATGGCAGTGGCAAAACTACAGAGATTACATATAATTGTTCACTTCTTCAAAACTGCAATCGGTCCAATCAAAATAAGAACATATTTTTAAACTTCAGTAGATAAGTGTTAAAAAGTTTTATTATGAAAAACAGCATATCTAAGAGAAGGAGCCATGTATTTGCAACACTCACCACAAACTATACAATCATTTTCTACATTTTAATAAATGTTTTTACCTTATGACAATTTTCATTCATATTTTCTCAATTGTTTTAGTTAATAGTTAAGATGGAGTTGATTAACCTGTCTTTTGAGTATTTAATAGAGAAATTAATCAACTGTAACTTAATCCAATTATATGAATGACAAAAATATATTCAATAGTTCTTAAAAATCTTCTGTCTAGCCTTTCCTTTCTGCTGGAACAGACTCTTCAGGGAAGACTCCAAATCCTGACCCATCCGAGAGGACCCCTACACTTAAGCAGTTTGTAAGACCATCCCCTGGCTCCTGCCCTCACCTCACCCCTACCCCAACCCCCATCCCCAGCTCTGGAGTCCCAGAGCTACTACTGTGAGCCTGATGGACTCTGGACCCACCAAAAACCCTGCCACTCCCCTTCAGTCCCTTCTGCTCCTTCTGCTTGTTCCAGTCTGCTGGAGCAGACTCCTAGCTGGTCTGCTCCCAGGAAGACACCATATCCTGACTCATCCTAGAGGACCCACTGTACTCAGAGCAGTTAAAGATCCGCTGCACCCAGAGCAGTTGGATAACAGCTTGACGGCTCCACTGAAGACCAAGCAATCTAAAGGCCTCCCAGGAGATCTACTGCAGCCAGGACAACAGATAAGCAGCTTCTCTGCCCTGGTGAAGAGGCTGGCCCCACAGGTGGTCTGCAACAGCCAAGACTGCAGGCCTACCAGGAAACTTGAAGGAACTCAGAGACAAAAGAGGCAGTCTCCAGAAAGTCACCCAGACCAGCTAACACCAAGGATTTCCAGATGGAGAAAGGCAAATGCAAGACCATAAGCATCAGAAGCCAGAATTCATGGGCATTATCAGAACCCAGTTCTCCCATCACAGCAAGCCCTGAATACAACAACACATCTGAAAATCAGAAATCTTTCCTAAAATTCTATATCATAAAGATAATAGATTTCTTTACGTAGGATATCAATAACTCACTGAAATAAATAAGGAAAACACAGGTAAACAGGTGAAGAAATTGAATAAAGCAATACAAGGCCTAAAAGGGGAAGTAGAAACAATAAAGAAAACACAAATGAAGGCAAACCTGCAAACGAACAACCTAGGTAAGAGGTCAGGAATTAGAGATGTAAGTATCACCAATAGAATACAAGAGATCGAAGAGAGAATCTCAGGTATAGAAGATACAGTAGAAGAGATAGACACAACTGTCAAAGAAGATTCAAAACCTAAAAATATTCTAACTTAAAACATCCAGGAATTTCAGGACACAATGAAAAGACCAAATCTAAGAATAATCAGAATAGAGGAAAATGAAGATTCCCAGCTCAAAAAACTTGAAAATGTCTTCAACAAAATCATAGACGAAAACGTCTCCAACTTAAAGAAAAACATGGCTATAAAGATACAAGAAGCCTATATAACACCAAATAAATGGGACCAGAAAAGAAAATCCTCTCATCACATAATAATCAAAACATTAAACACACAGAACAAAGAAAGAATATTAAAATCTGCAAGGGAAAAGGGCCAAGTAACATACAAAAGTAGACCTATCAGAATTTACACCAGACTTCTCAACAGAAATGATGAAAGCCATAAGAGCCTGGTCAGAGGTCATACAGACTCTACAAGAACACAAATGCCAGCTCAAGCTACTATACCCATCAAAACTCTCAATCAACATAAATGGAGAAATCTAAATATTCCAGGACAAAGACAAATTCAAACTACCAATACATCCCTACAGAGGATTCTAGAAGGAAAACTCCAATACAAGAAAGGTACCTACAGCAAAGAAAGGGCAAGATATTAAGCATCTCACAACAAAGCCAAGAGGAGAAAGCCACAAGTACATAAAGCCACCTATAAAAATAACATATCAGGAATCAACAGCCATCTCTCTTTAATATTTTTTAATATTAATGGACTCAAATCACCTATAAAAAGACACAAGCTAGCAGAATGCATATGCAAACAAGGTCCAGAATTTTGCTGCATCAAAGAAACACACTTCAATAACAAGACAGACACTATCTCACAGTAAAAAGATGAAAAAAAGGTCTTCCAAGCAAATGGTCCCTGGAAACAAGCAGGAGTTGCCATCCTAACATCCAATAAAAAAAAGGCTTTCAACCAAAAGTTATAAAGAGTAATGATGGATGGACACTTCATATTCATCAAAGAGAAACTCCATCAAGATGAACTCTCAATTCTAAACATCTACTCCCCAAATGCAAGGGCACCCACATTCATAAAAGAAACTTTACTAAAGTTCAAAACAAACATTGAAACCTACACAATAACAGTGGGAGACTTCAACACTCCACTTTCACCAACAGACACATCATTGAAAATAAACAGAGACACAGTGAAACTAAGAGAGGTTATGAACCAACTGGATTTAACAGATATTTATAGGATATTTCACCCTAAAACAAAATAATACACCTTATTCTCAGCACCTCATGGTACCTTTTCCAAAGTCAATCATATAATTGGTCACAAAGCAACACTCAACCAATACAAAAATATTAAAATAATATGCATTCTATCACCATGGCCTAAGGCTGGTCTTCAAGAACAGCAAAAACTATAGAAAGCCCACATTACACATGGAAACCAAACAACTTTTTACTCAATGATAGCTTGGTGCGGGAAGAAATAAAGAAAGTAATTAAAGACTTCCTGGAATTTAATGAAAATATTAAGACATCATACCTAAGCTTATGGGACACAATGAAAGCAGTGCTAAGAGGAAAGTTCATAACACTAAGTGCCCTGATTAAAAAACAAAACAAAACAAAACAAAACGAAAAACAAAAAAACTGGAGCGATCTTACACTAACAACTTAACAGTACACCTAAGAGCTCTAGAACAAAAAGAAGCAAATACACTCAGGAGGAGTAGAAGGCAAGAAATAGTCAAATTCAGGGCCAAAATCAACCAAATAGAAAGAAAGAAAATAATAAAAAGAATCAACAAAACCAGAAGCTGGTTCTTTGAGAGAATCAACAAGATAGATAAACCCCTAGCCAAACTAACTAAAGGGAGGAAAGACAGTATCCAAATTAACTAAATCAGAAATGAAAAGGGAGACATAACAAGAGAAATGGACAAAATTCAAAAAATCATCAGATCCTACTATAAAAACTGGAACAAAACTAGAAAATCTAGATGAAACGGATGGTTTTCTAAACAGATACCACATACCAAAGTTGAATCAAGAGCAGGTAAACTAAACAGGCTCATATTTCACAAGGAAATAGAAGTCACTAAAAACTTACCATCCACACTGAAACTAATAGAAAAGAAACTGGGGAAGACCCTTGAGGACATGGGCACAGGGGAAAAGTTCCTGAATAGATCACTAATAGCTTATGCTTTAAGATCAAGAATTGACAAATGGGACCTCATAAAATTACAAAGTTTCTGTAAGGCAAAGGACACTGTCAAAAGGACAAAATGGCAACCATCAAATTGGGAAAGGATATTCACCAACCCCACATCTGATAGAGAGCTAATAACCAATATATACAAAGAACTCAAGAAGTTAGACCACAGGGAACCAAATAACCCTATTAAAAATGGGGTACAGATCTTAACAAAGAATTTTCACCTGAAGAAATTCGGATGGCTGAGAGGGACCTTAAGAAGTGTTCAACATCATTAGTCATTAGGGAAATGCAGATCAAAATAACCCTGAGATTTCACCTTACACCAGTCAGAATGGCTAAGGTCAAAAACTCAGGAGACAGCAGGTGTTGGCGAGGATGCAGAGAAAGATGAACACTCCTCCACTGCTGGTGGGGCTGTAAGATGGTGCAACCACTGTGGAAATCAGTCTGGAGATTCCTCAGAAAACTGGACATGAGACTTCCAGAGGACCCTGCTATACCTCTCCTGGGCATATACCCAAAGGATTCCCTGGCATGCAATAAAGACACACACTCCATTATGTTCCTAGCAGCCTTATTTATAATAGCCAGAAGCTGGAAAGAACCCAGATGCCCCTCAAAGGAGGAATGGATACAGAAAATGTGGTATATTTACACAATGGAATACTACTCAGCAATCAGAAACAATGAATTCACAACATTTTTAAGCAAATGGTTTGATCTGGAAAATATCATCCTAAGCGAGCTAACCCAATCACAAAAGAATACACATGGAATGCAATCTCTGATAAGTGGATATTAATTAGCCCAGAAGCCCTGAATACCCAAGGCACAAATTGCATAACAAATGACTCCCATGAAGAAGTATGGAGAGGGTCCTGATCCTGGAAAGGATTGATCTAGCATGGGAAGGGAATATAAGGACAGAGAAAAAGGAGGAAGGTGATTGGAGAAGGGATGGAGAGAAGAAGGTTTATGGGACATATGGGGAGGGAGGATCTGGGAAAGGGGAAATCATTTGGAATGTAAACAAAGAATACAGAAAATAAAAATATTAAAAAAATAAATGAAATACAAAATAAAATATATAATATAATTAAAAAAAAGAAACTTACCATCCAAAAAACCCCAGAGTCAAATGGATTTAGTGAAGAATTCTACCAAACCCTCAAAGAAGACCTGATACTAATTTTCATCAAACTATTCCATAAAATAAAAAGAGAAGGAACACTACCTAACCTTTTCTATAAGTAAAGCTATTTACTGCAAACCAACAGTCAATATCAAATTAAATGGAGACATACTTGAAGCAATCCCACTGAAATTTGGAACAAGGCAAGGATGCCCACTTCCACATATCTATTCAATATAGTATTCAAAGAACTAGCTAGAACAATAAGACAAAAAAAGAGATCAAGGGGATACAAACTGGCAAAGAGGAAATAAAGGTATTACTATTAGCAGATGATATGATAAGAGACCCCAAAACTTCTACAAGAGAAATTCTATAACTGATAAACAACTTCAGCAAAGCGCTGGATATAAAATTAACTCAAATAAATCTGTAGCGTTCCTTTATACAAATGATAAACAAGCTGATAAAGAAATTATGAAGAAACAACTTTCTTCATAATAGCCACAAATAATATAAAATATTTTGGGGTAACTCTAACCAAAAAGTGAAAGACCTATATAACAATAACTTCAAGACTCTCACGAAATAAATAGAATAAGATCTCAGAAAATAGAGAGTTCACCCATGGACATGGATTGACAGAATTAACGTAGTAAAAATGGCCAACTTACCAAGGGCAATCTATAGATTCAATGCAATTCCCATCAAAATCAAAACACAATTCTTCAAAGACATGGAAAGAGCAATTCTCAAATTCATCTGGAAAGGGAAATAGCCCAGAATAGCAAAAACAATTCTTAACAATAAAAGAATGGCTGGGGGGAATCACCATTCCTGACCTCTAGCTTTACTACAGAGCAATAGTGATAAAAACTGCATGGTATTGGTACAGGGTGATCAGTGGAATAGAACCGAAGATGCAGAAGTAAAATTACACACTTATGGACACTTGATCTTTGACAAAGAACCCAAAAATATACAATAGAAAACTAAAGCTTCTTCAATAAATGGTGCTGTTCTAACTGGTTGTCTGTATGTAGAAAAATGAAAATAGACCCATATCTCCTTGCACAAAGCTCAAATCCAAGTGGATCAAGGACCTCAATATAAAATTGGTTACACTGAATCCAGTGTAACATAGAAGAGAAAGAGGGAAAGACTCTTGAACTCATTGGCACAGGGGTAAATTTTCTAAACAGAACGCCAATGGCTCAGGCTCTAAGATCAAGAATTGATAAATGGGACCTAATGAAACTGGAAAGATTATGCAAGGCAAAGGGCATAGTCAATAAGACAAATAGGCAACCTATAGATTGGGAAAAAACCTTCACTAACCCCACATCTGATAGAGGGCTAATATCCAAAATTTATAAAGAACTGAAGAAGCTAATCACTAAACAACCAAACAACCTGGTCAAAAAATGGGATATCAAACCAAATGGAGATTTCACAACTAAGGAATTTCAAATGGCTGAGAAGTAACTAAAAAAATGCTCAAAGTCCTTGCACAAAATGCTTAGTGATCAGAGAAATGCAAATAAAAAGACACCTTATACCAATCAGAATGACTAAGATCAAAACCTCAGGTAACAACACATTTCGAAGAGGATGTAGAGAAAGAGGAACACTCCTCCATTGCTGGTGGGATTGCAAACTGATACAACCACTCTGGAAATCTATCTGGAGGTTCCTCAGAAAATTGATCTATCTAAAGACCCAGCAATACCACTCTTGGGATTATACCCAAAAGATGCTCCACCATACCACAGGAGCCCGTGTTTCACTATCTTTATAGTGGCCTTATATGCCATATCCAGAATTGGAAACAATGTAAATGTCCCAAGACAGAAGAATGGATACAGAAAATGAGGTTCATTTATACAATGGAATACTACTAAGCTATTAAGAACAAGGGTATCCCAAGTTTTGCAGGCAAATTCACGGAACTAGGAAATATCTTGAGTGGATAACTGACCCAAAAGAGCAGAATACTCAAGATACAGTCCACAGAACTCAAACAGGTCAACAAGCTGAAATGCCCAAGTGAGAACACCTCAGTCCCTCTTGGGAGGGAGAAGCAAGCAATCACAAGTGAGAAGAATGGACCTGAGAGGGAAACTTGGCAGAGGGGTGGAGGGGGGAGAGGAACCAAATCTGGTATTGGGTGAGGAAAAGGACTGATGCCTTGAGAACCAGCAGAAAGAAAGCAAACAGGCAGCCTCAGGGGATAGGAGGTTAGGGGGACCCTTCAGAATGCACCAGAAACCTGGTAGGTAAGAGACTCTTAGGACTCAAAGGGAGGGACCTTAAATGAACTGTCTGACAGTTAGGAGAGGGAATTTATAGAGCATAACTCCAGCAGAAAGACAGGGCATCAATTGAGAAAAGGGGTTGCCATTCCACAGTCAAAACTTTGACCCATAATTGTTTCTAACTAAAAGAACTGCAAGGGAGAAATGGAGAGGAGCCTGAGGAAAAGAAGGTCAGGCAACAGGCTCAAAGTGGGATCCAGCTCAAGGGAAGGTCCCAAGGCCTGTCACTATTACTGAGGCTATGGAGTCCTCCCCAAAACAAATCTAGCATGACTGCACTCCAGAAAACCCAACAAGCAGCTGAAAGTGTCAGATGCAATATTTGCACCCAATCAATGGACAGGAGCTACTGATCCCTGTGGTTGAATTAGAGAAAAGCTGGATGAGGAGGAGGGTGACCCTGTAGGAGGACCAGCAGTCTCCAGTAACATGGATTACTAAGATCGCTCAGACACTGAACCACCTATCAGGCAGCACATACCAGCTGATATATGGCACCCAACACATACACAGCAGAGGAATGCCGGGCCTGGATCAGTCAGGAAGATGTACCTAACCTTCAAACAACTGGAGGCCTCAGGGAATTTAGAGATCTGGTGGAGTGGGTGGTGGGTGATGGGAACATCCTCATGAAGATGGAGGTGGGGAGGAGATATGGGATGTGGAACAGTTCAAGGGTGGACCAGGAGGAGGAATAAAATCTAGAGTGTAGTAAATAAATAAATATTAAATAAAAAGGGGAAATCAACAAGTATTTAAGTTTTATTTCAGAGCCTAAAACAGAGTATAAAAACTGTTTAATCAAAATTCATTCTGTTCCAGAAGCTGTAGTAATTATTCTACACATAGCTTCACTCTAGAGTCACAGAATAACTTAAAGTAGGGAAAATAAATTTTCATCTTATTTCAATGAGAACTTAAACTCCAAAACATCTAGTGATTTTCCAAAGACCATACCTTCTATTTAAATAAAAGATAATTGTTCAGTTTTTTTAAATCTATCTCCATTATTTCTTTCCTTAATTACCAGTCATTAACTGTGCCTGTCAATCATTATTTATTTTGGTTAGAGAAATAAAGGGCATACAGTTATAGATCATCTATCAGGTAACAGGTTCTTCTTCATCTGGTAGAAAAATGATTATGAATAACTACTCCCTAAAAGAAGATATTGCAGTTTAGACTACTCAGGAGACAATTACATCAGTAAAAGCCATAAAAAAGTCATCAGGGTGCATTAAAGTCTGACATGGTCTTCAAAATCTGTTTTGCTTTAATTAGTTGCAAACTAACATGTGTATCAGAATATCTTGGAAGGTTTATTAAAATACACAAACCAGGACCGTAACCTGGACTCTCTATTCAAAGTAGGTATGCCTAGATAAAGGCTAAGATATGAAACTCTAACAGTATCCTGGGTGATTCTGACATCCCCATTAGAGCTGCATTACTGCAGGAAGTTAGTTTACATATACTGATCATTGGATGTCCAGGAGGCCTATATAACATTTGGATTAAAACTATGTAGGGTGCTTCCTGTCTGCACCTCCTCCTGTAACAACAGATCAGTTTTTCTCTGTACCCCCACCCCAAGCCTGACCTACCTCCTAGGAAGCCTGCTCTACCCTTCCCTACTTCCTCCCCTCACTGGGACCCCACCAAGCCTTCCTCCTAGAAGATATGCTCTAAGACCTGGATATGCAGTTTCACCCTCCTCACTTGTAGCCTGCTTCAACCCAGGACAACCAGGATAAACAACATCAGCAACAATCAGATGGCAAAGGCAAGTTCAAGAACATAATTAACAGAAGCCAATGCAATATGGCACTATCAGAATCCAGCTTCCCTACTACAAGCCCTGGCTATCCTAATATACCTGAAGAAAAAGACTGTGACTATATCACTGTAATCATCTCATGAAGATGATAGATGGACTAGGAAAGAAAAGCCTTCCACTAGATAATAGCCAGGCACTAAATGTACAGAGAACAGAAAGAATATTAAAAGCTGCAAGGGAAAAAGGCCAACTAGAACACCTATCAGAATTATACCTGCCTTCTCAACAGAGCCTCTAAAAGTTAGAGGATTCTGGATAGATGTCTGGAAGACCCTGAGAGAACAAAGATGCAAGCCCAGATTTCTATGCCCAGCAAAAATCTCAATTACCATAGATAGAGAAATCAATGTATTCCATGCCTAAATCAAATTTAAACAATATCTTTGTACTTATCAAGCCTTACAGAGGATACTAGAGGCAAAACTCATACATGAGGGTCACTACAACAAAGAAAGCATACCACAGCAAAACCAAAAGAGGAAAATTACACACACACACAAAATCACAAAAAAAGAGGAAAATCACACATACAAGGTAATACCTCCAACATCCAAATAACGGGAGCTAACAATCATTGGTTATCAATATCTCTAAGCATCAATGGACTCAACTCACTGATGAAAAGACATAGGCTAAGAAGACTGGCTCCATCATTCTGCTGCATATAAGAAACACACCTCAACAATGATAGATACTACCTCAGCGCAAAGGGCTAGAAAAATGTTTTTCAAGCAAGTGCACACAATGAACAAGCTGGACTAGCCATTATAATATCTAATAAAATAGATTTACTTATTTACCAAATGATATGCGAAACCAATGATATGGGAAAATGATTTCAAAACTTACCAAATGATATGGGAAAGAAGGCCACTTCATACTCATTAAAGGAAAAATCTACCAAGATGTGGGTGCAAGGAAACACACATCCATCAAAAAAACCTTACTAAAGCTCATATCACCCATTGCCCCCACACAATAATAATAGGGGACTTAAACACCTCACTCTCACCAATTGGCAAGTCATCCAAACAGAAAATAAAGAGACAAACAGTGGAACTAGCAGAGATTATGAAAACAAATGGATTCAACATCTACAGAACACAAAACAAAACAAAACCTGAAACAAAAGAATATACCTTCCTCTCAGCACCTCACAGAACCTTCTCCAAAACTCATCGTATAATTGGACACCAAACAAACTTCAATAGATACAAGAAGATTGAAATAACCCCATGTATTCTATAAGATCAGCACAGATTATTGTTGGTCTTCAGCAACAACGGAAACAACAGAAAGTCCACATACAAATGGAAACTGACAAACTCTTGATTCAATGATGAATTGGTGATAACTGAAATAAAGAAATAAATTAAAGACTTTCTAGAAATCAATGAAAAGGAAAGCACAACATACCCAAACTTTTGGGACACCATGAAAACAATCCTAGAAGCAAAATCATAGCAGAAGGGCCTTTATAAAAAAAAAATTTGGAGAGATCTTATACTAGAAACTTAATATCAGACTTGAAAGCTCTAGAACAAACGGGAAGTAAAACGGAGGCAAGAGGATTTGGTGGCAAGAAATAGTCAAACTTTGGCTGAAATTAACCTATTAGAAACAAAGAGAAAGATACAAAAAATCAACAAAACCAAGAGATGGTTCTCTGGGAAGAGATAGATAGATCTTAGATAGATAAGCCCTTAGCCAAACTAACTAAAGGGCACAGAGACAGTTCCAAATTAACAAAATCAGAAATGAAAAGTCAGACAAAAGAATAGAAACTGAGGAAATTAAAAAAAAAAGTTTTACTTCCTAAGCCTATATTTCCACAAAACTTAAAAATCTAAATGAAATGGATGATTTTCTTTACAAATACCATTTACCAAAATTAAATCAAGATCAGATAAACTATCTAAATTATCCCAGAACTTCTAAGGAATTAGAAGCAGTCAATAGCAGTCTCCCAACCAAATCAAGTCCAGAGACAGATAGATTTAGTGCATAATTATACTTAGATCTCCAAAGAAGAGATAATACTAACATTCCTCAAACTATTCCACAAAATAGAAACAGAAGAAACAGTACCTAATTCATTCTATGAGGCCACAAGTACCCTGATACCTAAAACACACAAAGATTCTATAAAGAAATGGAACTTCAGATCTATTTCACTTTTGAATATCAATGGAAAAATACTTAGTAAAATTATCACAAATAGAATCCAAGAACATTCAAAACCATCATTCACCATAATCAAGTAGGCTTCACCACAGGGATGCAGCAATGGTTCATTATATGAAAAGCTATCAATACACTATATAAGCAAAGTGAAAGAAAAAATTCACATGATCATTTCATCATATGCTGAGAAAGCATTTGAGAAAATCCAACACCCCTGCGAGTTACAGGTATTAGAAAATTGGTGATACAGGAACATTCCTAAACATGATCAAACAATACACAGCAAGCAAATAGCCAAAATCAAATTAAATGGAAAATAACTTGAAGTAATCCTACTAAAATCAGGGAAAGACAAAGCTGCTGAATTTCTCCATATCTCTCAATATAGTACTTTAAGTTCTAGCTAGAGATATAAGACAACAAAAGGAGATCAAGGGGATACAATACGGAAAGAAAGATGTCAAGATTGTCGTTCACAGATGATATGATGCTATACATTAGTGACTCTCAAATTCTACCAGAGAACTCCTACAGATGATCAACAACTTTAGAAAAGTGGCTGGATATAAAATTAACTCGAAGGAATCAGTAGCCTTTTTTTTATACTTATGATAAAAGGGAAGAGAAAGAAATTTGGGAAAAAACACTCTTCAAAATAGCCGCAAAAATATAAAATATAAACAAGTAGTAATAATAATATGGAAATGAAAAAAATTATATGGATGTGTTAACTTAAAGCATGAAGTATTTAAAAGATATAGCATGTAGTATTAAAGGTGGGGTGGCTCAAATCGTTAATCTCAGCACCCAGGAGAGAGAGGCAGGTGCATCTCTCAGTTTAGAGTCCAGCCTGGTCTACAGAGTGAGTTCTAGGAAAGCGAAAGGAACACAGAGAAAACCTGTACTGAAACATGAAAAAACCCAAAACTTCAAGCCAAACCAAAATAAAAGAGCAAACAAATAAACAAAAACCCTCACACATAGTATAATCCCTGACACATAAAGATATTCTGTATGTTACTAATATTACTTTATTATTATTGATGATTATAAAAGTTTTACTCAAAACACATTTTATATATTTGACCAAAAATATTGCTGAAGAAGAAATGATAACTTCTAGAAATAGAATTCTGAATACACAGGAGAGAAAGGAGGATTATGCAGCAGAGATGAAACCTGAGAAGGTTATCTGAGGACTTGAGAGGTATTACCCAATATTATCATTTGAAGCCTCTTTTAGGCAGGCAATTGGAACTGAGAGTGCACTGAGACACAGATTTTTCTGTCCAAACAATTAAGGTTGTTCTTTGGCAGTGAATCCACATAACAATTCTGACTTCTGTCATAAATAATATTCCTCTTTATAAGCAATGGATGCTAGATGCTACTGCTCAAAGAGTTTAATCCTCTGAAAACAAAGTGGACATAAGTTCTTCCCGTTCTTTTTCAATTATTTGTACACATACTAAATCTTCCAGAGCCACTGGCTCATATTTGGGGGCTTGGTTGGTCAATTAAATCATGTCAAATGTCCTTAAATATTTTGCATATCTGAGCTGTTTGTATAAGGATAACATTATAAATACTAACATCCCGATAGATCAAAGGCAACATCTCTTCAGTCATAACCATTGTGACCTGAGCAGAGCTTATTACTGCTGCTTCATTCTCTAACTTCTAAATCCACACATATTTGGCAGTAAGTGTACTTTTCTTTAAGTCATCCATTTTGTTTTCATTTATTCACCCATTGAGAACATTCACAGAGCAATGTCTGCACTTGAATTCTGAAGAGGGAATGGACGGACCTGGTTTTGGCAATAGGTCTTATGAGAGCTCACCAATTTAAAAATGTGATTAGGGAACTTTGATATATTTTAGAACAATGATCCCCAAATTTATTAGGAAATGATTTTTGAAGGACTTTTCCTTAATATTTCTCTCTATGTGCTTCTGTCGCTCTCTCACACACATAAATGTAGCTTTCATTATTGAGTAATTTTTTCCTATTTCAGGAGTATTTTTACCTGAAGTTCACATTTTTATATTCTCTATTATTTGTTAGATTTCTCTTGTTCGGAGAATGCTAAAGATTAAAGGCAACCATGAAACCTGCTTAGAGTCTACCCTAAATCTCAAATCCCATAGCATAGAGTCTACCCATAGCATAGATTGGTTAGAATACAGTGAGTTTATGCTTGATATGGTATGCTCTTTAAGTTTTATTCTTTGTAATATGCAGCAGATAATTTGCTTTTTATCTTATGTTTTCTGTCATAAACATATTTGTAACTAAAAAGTTTATACCAATGGATCAGCAAAAAAATATTAGAAAACTAAAAGGGGAAAAAAAAGAAAACTAAAAGGATAATCTCTATGTAAATACTCCATTTTTAGTTTAAGTAGAAAATAGAAAATAGATGAGGAGCCACCCATCAACGAACCAAGAGGCTCATTGCCTGCGAAGAGACACAGCTGCCCGCTCACAGCTAATGGACTTAGAAGCCGAGCTTTCTGTCTCCCAGACCTCTTGCAAAGAGTAAATTATCACACATTTCAAGGGATACCCTAATTAGTTAGGATAGGTAACTCAGGACTTGTAAAAGTGCCAAAGAACAACGACATTACACCTTCCCGGCATCAATTTCTGCCAACATTTGACTCTTCCGTTTTCGATAACCAGTAAACTCCTCTTACTTACTTGGGGTAATTTCTAGATTGAATGAAGGGCAGAATCTCAGAGTCTTGGCTTGATGGAGGCAGTAGTAAATCCCGGAATCTTTCTGTCAAAAGAAATGAAATATCAACTGTGAAAAAATAAATAATGAGAGTAAGGTGAAAATAGGATTTGTCATTTTCCTATTGTCTACATACATTTTATAAACAAAATAATATCGTCACTGAAAATATTCTAAAAAGAATATTCTTTGATATGGACTTGTAATAATCATTGAGATCAGAAAACAGTTATATGACATTAAATATTAAGAGTTGTACACTGTTATTAATTTGGGTAACATGAGTCCCAAAAATATTTTAAGAATAGTCATAAAGAGAAATATCAACATTTCTCATAAAGATGAGCATGGGCACCCTGTTCTTTATCCATATAATAGAATACTTACAAATTAAAGTGAAACTGAATGCTTTCAAATGTAACTTGGAATGGAAACACATCAATATATACTCGAGGGTGGAAATTCTCAAAATATCATTTCATTGAGATAGAAAGCAATGAAGGCATGCATTGGTTCAGCACAGTGTATATAAATCCAAACACAGTGATGAGAAAAAGAATGATACTGTCAATTACATTTCATTATAGTTTCCAGGAAGTGGTAGAATGATTTAATAAAAGAAACAACAACACGATTGTGAGAAATTGTTAATGCTACATATGCACTAACTGTATTATGATGAATGAATACATGTTCATGTTTTAAATGTTCTGATTGTATTATCACAGTGACTAAATAAATGAGTTTAGAGGAATCAAGTGAACAGAGCTGGTCACAGACCTAAGCAGAATGGCCATGATGTATTGCTGAGCACAAGGCATACAGTTTACTTACATACGTACAGAATCAGAATCAGTTCTATGGTTTTAATACTATTTTTGTTCTTGTCACCCAGACAGTCTTTAGAACAGAGCTGGGGATGGTGAAGTAGCATCTAAGAATGGCTTGAGGCTTTCTTGTTCTATTCTCAAGTGTGGAGTTCCAAAGCTGTGGCACATACTTTCTCCATTCGTACTTCCTCTTTAATTTGAATCCACATTTTTGAAAAAGTAACTAATATCAACATCTGTTGCATTGTTATTTTTAATCTATGAAGTCCAATAAATGAATAAATTATTTGTTCCAATAAAATGAATGTCATTTTTGAAATTTGTATGTTTTATTCTTCCAAAATTATTTTTTATTATTTATGATTATCATGACAACATCTAGACTTTTCTTTCCCATACATAGGAGGCTTTCCCTCCAAAACCTCCTACACACACCCTTTTGCTCCCTTTCAAATTAATGGCCTCTATTTTTGATGATACATGATATTACTTTTAGGTTTACATGATTAGTTGGCAATGTTTACCCAAACCATTATTTTAGCCACTTAGTCCTTTTCCAAAATAGACCCTGAAAATAAAACTTAAGCCCAAAGAAATCAAGAACATTATGTACCAGATAAAAGAAGGTTCTGTCCAGAATATACAGTGATATCCTTGGGAGCTAAAAATATAGGTTGGAATTTGGAGAATGATTTCCAAATTTGCTTAAAAGTCAGCGGCAATGTGAATTCTTAATGCATACTATTCTCCTTTCATACATTATTCCCAGTGATGGGTTTGTCTCTTTTCATACATGCCCCAAAAATTTTTCATTGCAAAGCCAGAGTGAAAGTCTCTGGGTATCATATAGAAAAATAATAGTATATACATATATAAACACAGTGAATGTGAAGGAAAGCAAGTGAACATTTTTAAAACTTCTCCAGCAGTCACACATGACTGTTAAGAAAAGTAGACGGACACACAAAAAATACACAGTATTTTGAAATTTACTTTTCTTAAAATGCTTTTATCATTAGATGAGTAAGTCTCCAAACGTGATCAGTTAGGCTTTTCCTATTAATCACTTATTATTTTTGTTTACCATTTATGATAATAACGACCAGTTATACCCAAATCTATGGGACACAATGAAAGCAGGGCTAAGGGGAAAACTCATAGCCCTGAGTGCCTCCAAAAAGAAAATGGAGAGAGCATACACTAACAGCTTAATGACACACCTGAAAGCCCTGGAACAAAAAGAAGCAATTTCACCCAGGAGGAGTAGAAGGCAGGAAATCATCAAACTCAGGGCCGAAATCAATCAAGTAGAAACAATGAGAACCATACAAAGAATCAACAAAACCAGGAGCTGGTTCTTTGAGAAAATCAACAAGATAGATAAACCCTTAGGCAGACTAACCAAAGGACACAGAGACAGTATCCAGATGAACAAACTTAGAAATGAAAAGGGAGATATAACAACAGAAACTGAGGAAATTCAAAAAATCATTAGATCCTACTAGAAAAGTCTATACTCAACACAACTGGAGAATCTGGAGGAAATGGACAGTTTCCTAGACAGATATACGACACCAAAACTAAATCAGGATCAAATAGATCAACTAAACAGTCCCATAATACCTGAAGAAATAAAAAGGGTCATAGAAAGTCTCCCAACCAAAAAAAGCACTGGACCAGATGGCTTCAGTGCAGAGTTCTATCAGACCTTCATAGAAAACCTAACATCAATACTCTTCAAACTATTCCACAAAATAGAAACAGAAGGAACTCTACCCAACTCGTTCTATGAAGCCACAAGTACGCTGATACCAAAACCACACAAAGATCCAACAAAGAAAGAATTTCAGGCCAATTTCTCTTATGAATATTGATGCAAAAATACTTAATAAAATTCTTGCCAACCGAATCCAAGAACACATCAAAACGATCATCCACCATGATCAAGTAGGCTTCATCCCAGGGATTCAGGGATGGTTCAATAAAAGGAAATCCATCAATGCTATCCACTATATAAACAAACTCAAAGAAAAAAAACCATATGATCATCTCATTAGATGCAGCAAAAGCATTTGACAAAATCCAGTATCCTTTCATGCTAAAAGTATTGGAAAGAACAGGAATTCAAGGCCCATACCTAAACATCTTTAAAGCAATATACAGCAAACCGGTAGCCAACATCAAACTAAATGGAGAGAAACCTGAAGCAATCCCACTAAAATCAGGGACTAGACAAGGCTGTCCTCTCCATATCTTTTCAATATAGTACTTGAAGTTCTAGCTAGAGCAATTAGACAACATAAGGAGGTCTAGGGGATACAAATTGGAAAGGAAGAAATCAAATTATCACTAATTGCAGATGACATGATACTCTATTTAAGTGACTTGAAAACCTCCACCAGAGAAGTCCTACATCTGATAAACAAGTTCACCAAAATGACTGGTTATAAAATCAACTCAAGCAAATCAGTTGCCTTCCTATACTCAAAGGATAAGCAGGCTGAGAAAGAAGTTAGGGAAATGACACCCTTCAAAATAGCCACAAACAATATAAAGTATCTTGGTGTGACTCTAACCAAACAAGTGAAAGATCTATATGACAAGAACTTCAGGTCTATGAAGAAGGAAATCAAAGAAGACCTCAGAAAATGGAAAATCTTCCATGTTCGTGGATTGGCAGGATTAATATAGTTAAAATGGCCATCTTGCCAAAAGCGATCTACAGATTCAATGCAATCCCCATCAAAATCCCAACTCAGTTCTTCACAGAGTTAGAAAAAGCAATTCTCAAATTCATCTGGAATAACAAGAAACCCAGGATAGCTAAAACTATTCTCAACAACAAAAGAAATTCTGGGAGAATCAGTATCCCTGACTTCAAGCAATACTACAGAGCAATAGTGTTAAAAACTGCATGGTATTGGCACAGTGACAGACAAGTGGACCAATGGAAGAGAATTGAAGATCCATAAATGAATCCACACACCTATGGTCACTTGATCTTCGACAAAGGAGCCAAAAACATCCAGTGGAAAAAAGATAGCCTTTTCAACAAATGGTGCTGGTTCAATTGGAGGTCAGCATGCAGACGAATGCAAATTGATCCATTCGTATCTCCATGTACTAAACTTCACTCCAAGTGGATCAAGGACCTCCATGTAAAACCAGACACACTGAAACCAATAGAAAAGAAACTGGGGAAGACCCTTGAGGACATGGGCACAGGGGAAAAGTTCCTGAACAGATCACCAATAGCTTATGCTTTAAGATCAAGAATTGACAAATGGGACCTCATAAAATTACAAAGTTTCTGTAAGGCAAAGGACACTGTTAAAAGGACAAACCGGTAACCATCAAATTGGGAAAGGATATTCATCAACCCCACATCAGATAGAGGGCTAATATCCAATATATACAAAGAACTCAAGAAGTTAGACCCCAGGGAACCAAATAACCCTATTAAAAAATGGGGTACAGATCTAAACAAAGAATTTTCACCTAAAGAAATTCGGATGGCCGAAAGGCACCTTAAGAAGTGCTCAACATCATTAGTAATTAGGGAAATGCAGATCAAAACAACCTTGAGATTTCACCTTACACCAGTCAGAATGGCTAAGGTCAAAAACTCAGGAGACAGCAGGTGTTGGAGAGGATGTGGAGAAAGAGGAACACTCCTCCACTGCTGGTGGGGCTGCAAGATGGTACAACCACTGTGGAAATCAGTCTGGAAGTTCCTCAGAAAACTGGACATGAGACTTCCAGAAGACCCTGCTATACCTCTCCTGGGCATATACCCAAAGGATTCCCCGGCATGCACTAAAGACACATGCTCCATTATGTTTCTAGCAGCCTTATTTATAATAGCCAGAAGCTGGAAAGAACCCAGATGTCCCTCAAAGGAGGAATGGATACAGAAAATGTGGTATATTTACACAATGGAATACTACTCAGCAATTAGAAACAATGAATTCACAAAATTTTTAGGCAAATTGTTTGATCTGGAAAATATCATCCTAAGCGAGCTAACCCAATCACAAAAGAATACACATGGAATGCAATCTCTGATAAGTGGATATTAATTAGCCCAGAAGCCCTGAATACTCAAGGCACAAATTGCATAACAAATGACTCCCATGAAGAAGTATGGAGAGGGTCCTGATCCTGGAAAGGATTGATCTAGCATGGGAAGGGAATATAAGGACAGAGAAAAAGGAGGGAGGTGATTGGAGAAGGGATGGAGAAAAGAAGGTTTATGAGACATATGGGGAGGGGGGATCCGGGAAAGGGGAAATAATTTGGAATGTAAACAAAGAATATAGAAAATAAATATATTAAAAAAAGAAAAAAATAACGACCAGTTATGTATAGGTCTCAGCCTCTCAGATTTCTGCCATCAATTATTTGAGCTGCTATCCATTCTTGATAGGATTCTGGGAAAATGTGATTTGATTTTTCATTTGCTGAGAATGAAGAGTAAGATGCTAGTCCTAGTGTAGCAAAAGGCTGGACTGAATGTGGTTGGTTTCTCAGATATCACATAACTTTTGTAGAAAACAGCATTTTTTTCAGAAAAGCCTGGTGCTCAGGCTTTTCACAGGGCATCTTAAAGGAAGATGTTAAAGCCACAGACAAGAATCAAGGGACGTGCTGCAGTGATGCTGTGATGAGCTGATTAATGAGGTAGAGATGTCTGGATGTGATTTCACACCAATAGGGGATTCCTTAATTGACACAAGCTATTATAGACTTTCACCTTCTTTTTATTTTTCTCAAACTCAATCAACACAAGCCTAGAGGACATTCTATACATAATTACATTGATGTGTGCAACATAGACAATAAGTTATTATACAAAATAGCTAGTTATTCATGAAGAAAATAAAAAAAATACTTTTTCCCAATTTGGAATGATTTTCTTTTAGGTACATTTGCTATGACCCAGTTTCATGTAACTTTTGGAGGGGGAATAATCACTCTTCCAATTATGGGCAATGTAAAGTACACTAACCAGAACAGGCATTTATGTCATGACAACAAAGAACATGGGAATCTATTCATGTTGTAAGAATAAAATCTTCCTATCAATACAAAGAGAAAATAGAATTTATGAAGAAAATGACACTAATGAATGCTATTCCTTTATAACCTAAATGCCTCTCAATCACAGAACTTAATTAGTTTCTTCAGTAACATCCTAGGGAGAAACTTGTTTGCTGGAGGGAACCTGTCAGATTTAGGGAACTTCAAATTATTTTGTGTTAGGAGGTGGCCTTTTTTTTTTTTTTACTTCCTGTCTGCCTCACCATTATCTCCAATATAGAAATGAATGTTGTACTTATTTTGAATACTCTATGATCATAAGCAAGGAAAGACAGTCATATAAAACATCTCTATGAGTGACAGCATTGCCACAAAAATGAGACATTTCTTACATTTGTATTAATACATTAAAGTTTTTCTTTCTCTCAATATTTATATCACACCTAATTGGCCAGTTGTTCTTTTCAAAAAAGCACCTAAGTCAAATCCTTAAAGGATATTGAAGTTCTCCATGACACACGTGATCTTAGTTATAAAGCTAACTGGAATAAGCAGGCATGATGGGCCACACTTCCATAATAGCACTATAGAGCTTGAGGCAAGAAAATTCCAAATAAGAATTTTTGAAATTCTTATTTGCACAGTGAGATCCCATCTTAAAAATGAATAAGAAAACATAATTTTTAAAATTGAAAAATAAACAGAGGATATAACAGGTAGTTTTAGAAGGTGTGTTGCCAAGGAAACAGAAACTAGCCCTGGACAATACAAAATGAAATAGTAAAAAATGATTCTACCAAGGTACTTACAAGAGCTTACATTCACTTTATAAATCAGAAAGTACTCTTTGAGTATAGATATGTGATCTTTGGTCTTTGTGTTCAGCTCGGCTGCACTGATATATTTGTAGGATTGCTGAAATAGAGCTGTGTGCTTCAGGGCTCATTTCAGGAGAGGACCATGTGAGAAAATTAGCGGGTTTGTGGGGGAATGCATAGCTGTAGAGTGAAATCTCAGTGGTACTTTTCAAGAAGCTGGCAGCCTGCTATAAAAGAAGTTGGAGGAAAGCAGTGTTTAAATAGCCTGTGAGCCATTTCTGCCTGAGTCGGTTCAAGTTTTGCTGCTGCCACATTATTCCAGCTTCTTTATCCTTTCAGTGTACCATCAATACCAATAACTTTCCTGGGAGTGTCAGCCTTGGACTGAGACTGCTGAGCTTCCTGGAATGGTTAACTTCTTGATTTACTACTATAGTGCACAGACAGTAGTTATTGGATTACCTAGAACCAGTAGTGTAGGCCAGTGCAAAATAATTTCATTTTCAGATCTATCAATCAATCAATCAATCAATCAATCAATCATCATCATCATCATCATCATTGTCTCTCTTTATCTACCTATTATATATGAATGTACGTGTGTACATACATTGATACATGTATCCATGTATCTATCATCTATCTCTCTCTTTCTCTATCTTGCTATATATCATCTCTACCTTTCATCTATCATCTATCTAGTATCTATTAATCATTTATCAGTCTCTCTATCTACTTATCTATCAATCATCTACCTATATCTATATATTGACTATTATCTATTTAATGTTTTTCTATCCAAAATCTATTAATCACTTATCAATCTATCATCTATCAATCTATCTATGAATCTATCTACCTACTTATCTATCATATATCTACTAATCCATCATCTATTATCTGAATATATAGGTATATTATATAAAACACATTTTTGATTCTGTTTTTTATATCATGGTATGTTTTTTATTTTAAAATGATTTTATAATGAAAGTTAAAATTATTTCATAACACTAACAAATATTTCTCTGTGCATACTTTATAGTACTTAGAAGCAAAAGATTATAACAGAAAGAATATCTAACAGGAAAGTATACCTTAAATATTATTATGAATACATAGACAAAATAATGTGGTTATATGGAAATGTATGCATTAGGTTTGTTTTGGTGGTCATTTCACAATATATACCAAATATCATCTTATATAAAATGACTATATACAACTATTTTATTAAATAAATCTAAATAAAGATAAAATCTTCCTTGTTAAAAAGAATAAAGAAAACACCCTAATAAGAAAGCTTTAGTCTTAATTTCCAAAGTCAGGAGAAGCACATGAGTCAATGCTTTGGACAGCATGATTTATGCCTATCTCTTGACATCCTAATCAATATGGTGCTCATTTCATGTTTCTATCTTCTGATTAAATGAGAAAAAAATTAAAGAAAATGAACTAGTTATGATGTTGTTGGTAGAGAGATTTTCCTCATATTCCTCTTCAACAGTCTGGTTGCTCAGCAATGGAAAATGCTGTCACACAGCTATTGAGAGCCTTAATTTCCTTCTTGGTTGGCTTTATGCGCAAGGGCTATGAATTCCCCCATAACAGCTCACAAATACAAATGAAAAAGGCATAGACCTTTCAGCCCTACTCTAGCAGCTCTGATTATCAATATTTACTGTAAATCTTTTTGTCCAGGTATCTGTAAAAGATTGAGACTGTATAACAGCTGTTCAACATCTCCCTCTACCAGATAATTCCTTGTTCCTCAACTTAGGTAGTGATTCCTAATAAGCATGTTACACCACACAAACAAAACTCAGAATCAGCTTCATTGAAACCCAGCTTGTAAAAGATAATACTGTCACATTCCCACATTGTTCTGAAAGAATCTCTGTGAGGCTTGAATTAAAGTACTGGGTGAAAGCACATGTGTGTACCACTAATGAGGATCAAAGTCCAAAATGAACCATTTCCCATGGTCCAGATGGTCTATGACCTTCTCGATTGCACAAGTAGGTGCTCATTCTTAATATAAAGTCACATCAGAGACATATTTCTTAGGACAGGAACCACTACTTGATATGGCCCTAAGCAGGCACAATGCAGTTTTGTATACTTTTATACCATGATCCCAATCACTCTGTATACTCTAGAATCCTTGAGCATCCATTTGAGTCCTTTCTTAATTCCTTTAGTGGTCAGACTAAGAATCCCAAGAGGAGAGTTGAATTTCCATGCTGTAACATGTCTATTACTAAGTGAGTTAAAGATAAATTATATGAGACACAGATATTTCAAAAGACACCTAGATTATGAGTAAATGATAACTGTATCGTTTACTAGTCTGTAAGCTCTGAATTCCAAACATTGTTGAGCATGCTAGTAATTTACAAAAAGCAAGCACGTAAGCACATGCCAGTGTGTGTGTGTGTGTGTGTGTGTGTGTGTGTGTGTGTGTGTGTAAGAAAGAGGAGTACCCTTCTGTTTCATGGTACTAAAAGACAATCAAAATATATTTAAAAAGATTTTTCCTTTTCTCCCATATCGGAGAAAGGCCACCAATTTCTAATGGAAGACAATTTAGAATTGGACATAAGATCAGTATGAGTTAGAGGGAAGTTAGAGTTTTAATTCATATTATACTTTTTTCCTTGCTCAACAAAACATGTATTGAGTAGTTATTATTTGCCATGTGCAATGAATATAACAAATGCTTATCAAGGCAAATCTTCTTAATGAAAAAAGTGCTTAAGCCAGAAAAGAATTACAAAGTCTTTATAGATGCTCCTTCAGAAGGTTTTAAATAAAATTATAAAATTACCTTAAAAGGGAAAGAAGAGCATTATTCATAGTGACTCAAAATTTATGATTTTCAAGTTTTTAAATATTTTTTCTTAGGAAAAGAAACACACACATTAATCTTAGCAAAACAAATTACTTAAAATAAGAGAATTAAAGGGCAGACACAGAGACAGTCATATCAACTGAAAAGAGATGAATATAAATTCCCTTTTTTGAAAATTTTGATTAAATCAAATAACATTCTTCATTACCATAGTAACTAGTGTTGAATGACAATACTTTATATTTAAAGTATTACTTTCAAAACTGCTTTCAAACCATCCAAATTAGACTACTGTTGTTTGATCAAACCAGATACAGAGCAAAAATATCTTCTTATACGGCCAAAACTTTGGTAACAAAAACTAAAGAAAACAGACAACAATTTTAGAAGAAAAATGACAGATTCTTATATGGGTTTCCTATAACTTCCTTTCCACCGATATTAAGAGCAAGATGAGAGCACTACAAAAGAAAAGTTCATTCTGTCTTATGTACAGGTATAGAAAACAACCTTCTACAGATACTTTTCAGAAGACACCACAAGCACAATGCATGTATAACAAGAGCTAATGAATGAATATTACATGGGTAGAACTGTATTCACTTTGTCCTGATCATCTCTCCTGAATTACCTTCTTTTGAGAGTTTCTCAAATATACAAAATTTTATCTACCTTTATTGTTATTTTATACAGATTTGAATCATTTATTTTATATTTTACTTTTTTTTTACTGCTGCTCTATTTTTTTTAAATTTTCTATATTCTTTGTTTACATTCCAAATGATTTCCCCTTTCCAAGTTCCCCCATCCCCATAAGTTCCCTAAGCCCTCTTCCCTCCACCCATTCTCCTATCAACCCCCTCCTACTTCTCTGTTCTGGTACCACCCTACAATGCTGGAACAAGCCTTTTCAGGATCAGGGACATCTCCTTCCTTCTACTTGGGAGTCATTTGATATGTGAATTGTGTCTTGGGTATTCAGAGTTTCTGAGCTAATATCCACTTATCAGTGACTGTATTCCATGTATGTTCTTTTGTGATTGGGTTACCTCACTTAGGATGATATTTTGCAGATCTGACCATTTGCCTAAGAATTTCAAGAATTCATTGTTTTTAATTGCTGAGTAGTATTCCATTGTGTAAATATACCACAATTTCTGTATCCATTCCCCCAATTGAGGGACATCTGGGTTCTTTCCACATTCTGGCTGTTATAAATAAGGTTGCTATAAACATAGTGGAGCATGTGTCCTTATTGCATGCTGGGGAATCCTCTGGGTATATGCCCAGGTGTGGTATAGCGGGGTCCTCCGGAAGTGTCATGCCCAGTTTTCTGAGGAACAGCAGACTGATTTCCAGAGTGGTTGTACCAACTTGCCTTCCCACCAGCAGTGGAGGAATGTTCCTCTTTCTCCACATCCTCGCCAACACCTACTGTCTTCTGAGTTTTAATCTTAGCCATCCTAACTGGTGTAAGGTGAAATTTCAGGGTTGTTTTGATTTGCATTTCCCTAATGACTAATGATGTTGAACATTTTTTAAGGTGCTTCTCAGCTATTCAAAGTTCTTCATGTGAATATTCTTTGTTTACCCCATTTTTAATAGGGTTATTTGGCTCTCTGCATCTAACTACTTGAGTTCTTTGTATATATTTGATATTAGCCCTCTGCCAGACGTAGGGTTGATGAAGATCCTTTCCAAATTTGTTGGTTGCCATTTTGTCTTCTTGACAGTGTCCTTTACTTTACAGAAACTTTGTAATTTTATGAGGTCACATTTGTCAATTCTTGATCTTAGAGCATAAACTATTGGAGTTCTGTTCAGGAACTTTTCCCCTGTGCCCATGTCCTCAAGGGTCTTCCCTAGTTTCTTTTCTATTAGTTTCAGTGTGTCTGGTTTTATGTGGAGGTCCTTGATCCACTTGGAGTTGAGCTTAGTACAAGGAGATAAATATGGATCAATTCGCATTCTTCTGCAAGCTGACCTCCAGATGAGCCAGCACCATTTGTTGCAAAGGCTAACTTTTTTCCACTGGATGGTTTCAGAACAAGTGACCATAGGTGTGTGGGCTCATTTCTGGGTCTTCAATCCTATTCCACTGATCTACCTGCCTGTCACTGTACCAATGCCATGCAATTTTTTAACACTATTGCTCTGTAGTACTGCTTGAGGTCCAGGATACTGATTCCCCCAGAAGTTCTATTACTGCTGAGAATAGTTTTAGTTATCTTGGGTTTTTTGTTATTCCAGATGAATTTGAGAATTGCTCATTCTAACTCTATGAAGAACTGAGTTGGGATTTTGATGGGGATTGCATTGAATCTGTATATTGCTTTTGGTAAGATGGTCATTTTTACTATATTAATCCTGCCAATCCACGAGCATGGAAGATTTTTCCATTTTCTGAGGTCTTCTTTGATTTCCCTCTTCAGAGACCTTAAGTTCTTCTCATACAGATCTTTCACTTCTTTGGTTAGAGTCACCCCAAGATACTTTATATTGTTTGTGGCTATTGTGAAGGGTGTCATTTCCCTAATTTCTTTCTCAGCCTGCTTATCCTTTGCATATAGGAAGTTTACTGATTTGCTTGAGTTGATTTTATAACCAGACACTTTGCTTGCAGATGAAGTGATAGTATACTTAAGTGACCCAAAAAACTCCATCAGAGAACTCCTACAACTGATTAACAACTTCAGCAAAGTGGATGGTGAGTTGTGTCTTGGGTATTCAGAGCTTCTGGGCTAATATCCACTTATCAGTGACTGCATTCCATGTTTGTTCTTTTGTGAATGAGTTACCTCACTTAGGATATTTCCCAGTTCCAACCATTTGACTAAGGATTTCATGAATTCATTGTTTTTAATTGCTGAGTAGTATTCCATTGTGTACATATATCACATTTTCTGTATCCATTCATCCATTGAGGGACATCTGGGTTCTTTCCAGCTTCTTGCTATTATAAATTAGGCTGCTAGGAACATAGTAGAGCATGTGTCCTTATTGCATGCCAGGGAATCCTCTGGGTGTATGCTCAGGAGTGGTATAGCAGGGTCCTCCAGAAGTGTCATGCCCAGTTTTCTGAGGAAGCACCAGACTGATTTCCAGAGTGGTTATACCAGCTTGCAATCCCACCAGCAGTGGAGGAGTGTTCCTCTTTCTCTACATCCATGCCAACACCTGCTGTCTCCTGAGTTTTTAATCTTAGCCATTCTGACTGGTGTAAGGTGAAATCTCAGGGTTGTTTTGATTTGCATTTCCCTAATGACTAATGATGTTGAACATTTCTTAAGGTGTTTCTCAGCCATTCAAAGTTCTTCATGTGAAAATTCTTTGTTTAGCTCTGTACCCCATTTTTTAATAGGGTTATTTGTCTCTCTGGATTCTAACTTCTTGAGTTCTTCCAGTGGAAAAAAGATAGCCTTTTCAACAAATGGTGCTGGGTCAACTGGAGGTCACCATGCAGAAGAATGCAAATAGATCCATTCTTATCTCCTTGTACTAACCTCAACTCCAAATGGATCGAGGACTCTACATAAAACCAGACATATTGAAACTAACAGAAAAGAAACTGGGGAAGAGCATTGAGCACATGGGCACAGGGGAAATTTTCCAGAACAGAACACCAATAGTTTATGCTCTAAGATCAATCATTGACAAATGGGACCTCATAAAATTATAAAGTTTCTGTAAGGCAAAGGGCACTGTCAAAAGGACAAAACAGCAACCAAGAAATTGGGAAAAGATGTTCACCAACCCTATATCCCACAGAGGGCTAATATACAGTATATACAACAAACTCAAGAAGTTAGATTTTACTTCTATGAGAAGACTCTGAGTTTAACACCAATATCAAGCAAAAAAAAAGTGGTTAGAAACAATGTCCTGAAATCTGAATGTTGTAGGTGAAGAAACTAAAAATCAGATAGGATCTGACCAACCAGAGGCCAGTTGGCCTGCGAGAGATGCAAACAAAAATCAAATAGAGGAAATAAGCCCTGGTTGAGTGTTTTTGCTTTGTTTCCATTGTTTTCTTTAGAGAGCAACAGACTACTGGCTTGTCTTTTTCCCCTCCTGTTTTCCATTGTCTATGGATTATATAGTAACAGAAAAACAGACATGCCATCTACATGGGACTACATGTAAGTACTGCATGTCTGAAGAGAGACAATGTTGTGTTAGAAAAAGAAAAATACATTTCAATGGGCCCTTATATTTTTAAGGGAAGCAGTGATAAAATTCTGTTCCCTTGACACCCATTATTCTGCTTCCTACTTATTAAACACACCATTTTAAAATGTGAAATCCACTTTTGGAAACTATAAACAGACTTCTTGGCTTCTAAACACATCTCTGATTCACTGTCTATAACTGGCATTCTCCTAAAATATAAATTCTCCTCTATTGACGTGGAAGCTATGCAATAACAACAAAAACACTGACAAAAGAAAGGAAGGAAACACAGGTTAAAGCAAAGCAAAAGTAAATATCAAAGGCTGTCTTGGATAAACACATTATTGCAGCTAAGTTTTCTCTAATACAATCCACCTTTAAAGGAAAGAGCTATACTTAACAATTGTCACAGCAAATGCATTTTTAAACAGTGCTGGCACTGAACAAAAGAAACACCTCAGAGAGATCAAGGCTCAGCTTGATACTAATTCAGTTTCTGCTTTCAGCACAAACTCTAATACCACCTACACTCATATTCAAAATGGAAAAGGCAATTTTGTTCAGGTCTCAAAGAAAATACGTGGTTTTTGTGTATGTGTGTTTTTAAAGTATGCTCATTAAAACTTCAGCAATGAAAAGCAATGGCGTGCAATACACGGTCTTTTGAAATCTGTTAAAATCAACCCAGCAGTGAGTCTTCATTGTTCGTAAGTAGAGGACATGTTAGCCAAAGATGAAGCAAATGGACTAGTGCATCAGAGAAGGGCCTCCAGTAGATAATGCTGGCTGTTCCAGGAGAATAAACACCTTTCCTTAAACTCCTCATTTCCCTTTCATCTGCTTTTCTACTGTCAGGACCTCTTGCCTTTTACTCCAGGTCTTTCCCCAAGTCCTGCCCAAGATGTAAAGGCTAACTTGGAGTTTCCCTCTTTGAGAAGGCTGATCACACTAAGCGGAAAAGTATTTTCACTGAACTTCCTGAGCTCACATTTGATGTGAGATTTAATTATGCACATTAAAATCAGGAAATGGGGTAGAGAATCTTTATCTTCCATAGAACAGAATTTGAAGGCCAGTTTCTTTGGCTTAGCTCTAAAAATTTTATGAAATGCTAAAAGATCCTCCACTCATCACCTCTCAGCATCAACTTGAGCCTCATTAGCACAAGATCAATGTCTAATGAGCATGTATTTACTATTTCTCCCTATTCTTTTCCGAATTTCTCTATGTCCATAGAAGACATTATGCATGTGCTTTATGGGGGGGGGGGTCTACTTTTTCTTTTAAAGATCTTAGCATTTTATTTATTTTTATTTTTTTACTGTTCTAGCTTTTTCTAGTTATGTAATTCTAACATTACTACTGATCTGAATCTAGTTTGGATACTAGCATTGAATCTAGTTTGGATACTAGCTTTTTATATTCTAGAATTTTTCATTGTTTGCAATATGTAAGTTTTGAACCTGTGAAAAATCAAACATTAGTGCATTGATGCATAGGGTAGAAGAAGCAGCAGTCCATTGCTCTTTAGTAAGGTAGGTGTATGGAAGGGATAAAAAAAATGCAAGCTATTGTCTTTGATTCATTCTTGGTGTGCCAGTGAGCTTGAGCCTGGACACTGTGATGTGAAAAAGTGCTTCTTCTCTCCTGCCTTCGTAGCTTGAAAAGGAGAGAGAGCTCGTTGGAATGGGCCAGACTACTCAGTTTCCCACTTCTCAGGTAAGTTATGGTCAGTAAATTCCCATCTGGCTAGTCATTGGTAAAATTTATTTTCAAGACAAGCTACTGTGGGGGAGAATGCAAACTCTACGATACCTCCTACCACTCCTCCAAAAGCATAACTTTCATAAAGCTAGCCAGCAATTTATGATCATTGTTTTAGATAATCTTCTTCTTAGTACATAAGATTAAATTCTTCTTCTTCCTTAATAATAGTAGAAATACTTAATTTGTTGTTTTTGTTTCAAACTTGACCCACCTCATTTTTATCCTGAAGAAAAATGGCTCATATGAAAGTGATTCTGTTTTCAATTCCAACCTGAAATTCTGCAATATTTCAGCAACACCTCTATGAGAAGACTAGGTTATACCAATATTTACAATCCTCTCATGCCCTTGCTTCTGGAAATTTATCTCTCCTGACCTCCAAGCAGCAGGCATTCTAAAACCTATTCAAGCTATCTCTCCCTGGAATACTAGACTATATCTAAGGTGGTCATATTTATATCTAACACAAACTTTGACCCAGAGAACCTCCCAAGTCTGATGTAAAGCTTCCTCGTCATCTGTTATGGAAGACACACACTATCTTCATTTTTGCTTTGGACCACAAGTTGCTCTTGCTTATAAGTTTCCATGTACCATTTATTCTTTTCTTTTTTTCATTTCTCTTAAGAAATATTCACATTTACTAGGAGCATGTTCCTTCTCTAACACTTAAGTAGAGTGATAGGGAAAAGAAAAAAATCCCTAACAAGATACTGAGGACCCTATATTGGTAGACTCACTTGCTTACTATCACTACATTTGAGTTCTGCAGTTGCCAATGACAAGTGCTACGAGTGTATGATGTTAGCCTACACAAAATCACAACCCATACTAAGGTGCCTATAGATTTCTAAGAGGATTTGAATCATAAGCTGTGATCTAAGGACATTAAAGTCATGTTTGTTGGGGGTAGGGATCACATAGAATCATGGTAAGTTCTCTGGGTGTAGGTTAGGACATGTATATTATGGGATATAACAAGAGAAATTAAAGAAATAAAAGGTAGTATTGCTAATGGACACAAAAGCAAAATGAAGGTAGAGGACCAGAATTTGAAGGTCAGTGGTGATCAAAATGAAATTGGCAACTGTAAGCATTTGCATGCTTAGTCCCCAGTTGATGAACTATTTGGAAAATTAGAAGATGTGGGTTGTTAGGGGAGTTATGCCCTTGTTGTAGAAGGTGTGTCACTGGGAGTGGACTTTGAAGTTTCAAAAGCACTTTCCAGCCCTATTGTGTTTCTCTAGCTAATGCTTGCAGATCAGGATGTAAAGTTTTCAGCCAGTGCTCCACTGCCATGCCTGTCTGCCTCCCTCCTTTAGGATAATGAAGTAATTGTCTGAAAGTGTAAGCAAGCCCACAATTAAATGCTTTCTTTTTATAAGTTGCCTTGTTCATGATGCCTTCTCCCATCAACAGAATATTAACTAAGATCATTCTAGGACATGATAGAGAAAATTTGACCTTCACCCTAGAAGCAAGAGGAAGTTATTAAAGTTTTAAACAAAAAAGTCCCTTAATTTGATTGATGTTTTGGGGTTTCTAGAACATTGTATAAAGAATGAATTCAAAGTGGCAGATACGATATATTTTTTCAGAAGTGGACTGATGTCAATTAAAACCCAATTTACCACCTGCTCAACTACTAATTTGCAACAGTGAACCATAACGGAAAAGAAATTACAGTTATTCTGAACTATTGTTCTTCAAATTTAGAAACACACATCTCAGAAGACTACTTGGCACAGTTCAGAAGAGCCACCAGTATTCACTCATAAATTTAATATTGAATATGATCCATTCCTTCTCCTCAACATTATTGCACACATTCCACATCTTCATTCTTAGTGTGAATCCTACCATTTATCTTCATTTGAGACACGAAGAACCAAAGCAAAAATACTACTTCTTTCAGCCAAATCTACTAAATAATCCCCTCTCTCCTTTTATAAAGCAAGAAGTATACAGGTCACCTTAGGGAAAGTTCAAGCCGGTCACATACATATGGGATAAAATCTCTTTAAAGGCACTTTGATTTCATAACTGTAAATTTTTGTCTTTAGCAGTACAAATCTTGCCTTCTGTGCTTCATTCTAGTTACCCACATCACTCCCAGACATACATAAATGTGTGCAATTCTTACAATATAGTTACACCATATATACGTGTGTGTGTGTGTGTGTGTGTGTGCGTGTGTGTGTGTGTGCTGATTTAGCTAGTTGCCTTGTCCCTCATCCATTTCATTCTAATAGTAACTTAAATTTCTTAACTTTATTTAAAATAAGAAATGCTTAAAACATGTACTATTGTGTGTTCTGGCAAATATTCAAGAGACATGCCAAAAAACCCAAATGTATACAATATTAAAACATGTATTTAAAATATTTCAGATTGACTAAAACATTAACAAAAACTTATTTCTCACAGAAATTTGAACATTGAGGTACTTAGTCTGTTTGAATGTTTGGTGATTAGTCTGTTTGCAAGACGGAAGCTCTCTGCTATGCCAGGCATGAATAAAGACTTAAAAGGGGGTAAATTTTACTCCCTGCAGCTCTTACAATAGGCCTACCAATTGTAGTGATCACATTTGCAATTAAGTATCAGCATAGAAATTACTGGGAAGGCCTCATGTAACTCTGATGACACGCGTTAACTTCTGTGGAATAAATACCCCACTGTGAATGATGGGAAGTGGTTCTACTTGATTTCATTAGATAAATAACTGAGGAAAAAAATCTCCCTGACTTAGGTTGAACTGAGATGAACTGCAGCATCTCTCAGTATGTCTATCTGGTTTTTAAATTATGGGCTCATGAAGCTACTTCAATGTGGCTTTTATTTCAAGCATTCTCTAAAAAACCAAACCTTCTGATGTTCGTAACTCAATCTTCATTTTACCTATTTCTTAAAAACATTTGTTACAACTGGTCAACCCTGTTTTGAATCTTCTTCTTCTGATATGTAAATGAAATGATCTTTATCTTCTAGTCTAGTGGCTAGTGATTTTTTAGTCACCATTGCTGAACATAACATGTAGGAATGTCTCAGAATTTAGTTTTCCAATGTAGTTCTTCTTTAACTATGAAATCTTTAAGATGTGAGACAGTGCCACTTCTTATGGTAAGTTTAGTGTAACTATTACAACAATTCTTTTTTCTCAAAATGTTTATCAGAAATTACTGAAATCAAGAGGGATGGAAGAGGAACACTGGGTATTCAGCAATGTGGTGCAAAATATCATATTGTGCAATAATTCTCTGAAATCCTTTCACAGAATATGTTGAATTTATTGAATATACATATAAATTGAAAAATCATGTAAATTATAAAAAATGAAAAGTTTTGAATTACTTTAATTTGCAATTAAACTTCTAGGATTACAACTACTTTGTAAACTAAAGGGATAGTGTTCTTAACCGTTTCTAGAACAGAGTCAAAAGATGTACCTCATTATGGAAAACTACATTATAAGTCCCATGAACTGCATTTTTGCTCCTTAAAAAGTTTTGTTTATGTTCAGGCTTCTACAGGATCAAGATCCTGAGGTGTTAACCAATATCAAGGAGTTACCCTAAATGTTTATAGTTAAATAACAGTACTAAATGAAGTCAGCAAGATATATGTATATGGGTATATATGTGTACAATACATATAAGCACATATACACATAAATAATACATGGATATATAAAACCATATACATGCAAATGTACTTATACACATACATCTATACCTGCACAAATACATGTTAATAATAGTAATAATAATAATAATAATAATAATGGACAACAAGGCCACAAATTTAATAGAGTCTGGAAAGACCAATGGAAGGGTAGATTCTGGGGTAGAAATTATGTAAATACAGTATTCTTGCATGAAATTTTTAAATAAATAAATCAATAAACAAAAAGGTAAATGCTAGAAAAGAAAGAAAGAAAATCATATTAAAGCAAGTGGCATGATGGCTCAGCAAGTAAAGTTTTGTTTATGTTCAGGCTTCTACAGGATCAAGTAAAGGAGCCTGTTACAATCAAGACTGACAGCCTGAGCAATTGACATTGTAGAAAAAGAAAACTGACTCGTGCAAGTTGGCCTCCAACCTCCTCACACATTCTCCAGTGTACATGCGATAACATACACTTACATATAAAATAGACCAGAAAATAAATAACTAATAAATGTAAATTAAAAACAATGGAGTTACACAAAAAATGTCCTGTCTATGAAGGAAATGGGACAGGAAGCTGGATGATGCCACATGGCTCACTAAGTAATTGAAGCACACTGATAAATACTACTGCTCAGAAAACAAGATTCCTACCAAGATACTCCTGCTCATTGGCAATGTATCCAATAACCTAAGAACTCGAACAAAGACAGACAAACAATTGGCTTAATTTCAATTTTGTATCAAGTCCTCTTGCTTAACTAACACATCTTATAAGGCTACAGCTGCCATGCACGGTGATTTTTTTCCCTTGATGGATCCTAGCAAGTTCAGTTGGCAACTACTGTAGAGTATGATGGAAACAAATGAAACTTTGGATAATAGAATTAATAAACCATATGGCAGGAGATAACCACCATCAAAGAACCACAGAAATTATGGTATAAGTCCATTCCTAAGAAGCTCAGTATTCTCATAATTGTTTTCCTTTCTCATAAACTCATTCCCTTTAAATAAGTAAAACATGAAAACTGATAGGTATAGCCTATTAGGAACTAAGTAAAAATCATTCAGACAGATATGAAAACTATACCTGTGACCTGTCTGTAACACTAGCATCTCATCCTCTTATAGCCTAAAGTAGATGGTTGATACATGTATTTTTAGCCACAATAAACAAATGTTTAAAAATTATGTTCTACTGGTTGCTATCCAAGGAATTCAACAGTCATAGCAACAACAATCATAGAAAATATTCTCCGTGTAAATATCTTCTGGAAACAGCACATAATGACTTTTAGTATAAACTTAAATTACTTTTTGCATTGTATGCACATGAATTAAACAAACACCTGACACCCAGAAAAAATGTAAAATGTCCAAATAACTTTTAGATTTCCTTTACATTGTGATTCAATGGTAGCATTCAGGTTTACTTGTAATTTTTGAAGTAACTAAGAAACCCATCCTTCCATAAAGATCCATTAGCCGATAATGGCTGCTCAGGGAGGTAACATCACTTTCTTCAGTGATGAGCCCACTGATGAGTTGCTCATGTTCTAATCAGCCTCTACCGCGCTCATACAATCAACTGGAATTAGATTCATTGAGTCACACACTCAGAGAATACTTCAATGTAGGAAGATGGCTATTCAGAAAGAAATGTTTCATGGGGGAGATGAGGATAAAAACAGCAATAAAGTGAAACAACTACAAATCATTATATGCAATGTATGCAACTTAAAAAGTAAATAAGAACATTGTAGATGGTACCACAATTCTAAATTTATTAAAAACCTACCTGGATAAACACCAAAACAGGCAGTCAAAGTCATTTCTACTACATTATAAGTTATATAATTTCCCTAAATATGTTGTAGTCATAAATTATTATAATTTGGTGTTGTCATGTCTTATAAGGAAATGTTATAACTTATAAGAAAAATCCCAAATTTAAAATATATTTAACAATATAACACATATTCTATTTTCAACTCTTCATGAAAAAATCAGCTGGATGGTATCTGAAGTATGCATGCTTTATAGAACGCCACAGACATAGAGAGATACAATAATCAAGTGTTTTGTGGATGTCTTTGATTAAAATTGTATTTAATATTTCTTATACTGTGCTTACTGTGGATTAATGCTATAAAAGGTCATTTTCTGTCCTTCATTTACAGTTTGGATTCTAGAAGTTAACTATTTCTAGTAATTACTGCAATTATAATGGGCAGTACAAAATGTCATAACCAAGGATCAATAAAAAGCCATTATGTGACACATATAAGAGCTCCTTTATTTTATGTCTATCTGTGATTACATATCCATTAGTTGCTGAATTTATTCATTTCAAAAATATAGAATAATTGTGTTTGTATACTGTGTATATAACTCTTTAGTAGTGAAATTAAAAAATCTTTAAAACAATCTGTAATTTAAACTACTAAATACACAGAGTAAATTCAAATAGTGAACTAGTTCTATAATAACCATATCTATCACAGATAAGATGTTTTATACAGAAGTATAGTAATATTCATAATAACATCTTTGAAATAAAATATGATTAATTTTAGAAGAGAAATAAAATGCAAATTCAATTCTTTTGACTATCTTTACCATCATCATTGCAAGAGGGAGCAAAAGCCTGTCTTGCATAGTCCTCTATACTCAATGTGTCACTCATGTATTCAAGACATGAAATTCCTAAGAAAAATGCAGACAAGGATGAAACTAGGTGAGTCTCCCTCCAGAACTATGTAGCCATTTCATTTATATCTTTGTACACTGTATATTGCAGGTTACTCTTGAAAGGATCAGTATGGAACAGACCAAAGTCTTTTCTTTTCTATTATTGGACATTTTTACATTTCAAATGTTATCCCCTTTCTAGGTTTCTCCTCCAGAACCCCCTATAATGACCCATAATCCCTCTCCCTCCTTCTATGAGGGTGCTCCTCCACCCACCCACCCACTCCCACCTCACTGCACTGTCATTCCCCTACACTGTGGAATCTGAGCCTTCACAGAATCCAGGACCTCTCCTCCCATTGATGCCAGACAAGGCCATCCTCTGCTACTTACATGGCTGGAGTCATGGGTCCCTTCATGTGTGCTCTTTGGTTGGTGGTTTAGTGCCTGGAAGCTCTGGGGGGTCTGGTGGGTTGATATTGTTGTTGATAGGGTTGTAAACCCCTTCAGCTCCTTAAGTCCTTTCCATAACTCTTTCACTGGGGTCTCCGTACTCAGTCTAATGTGTGACTGTATTTGTCAGGCTCTGGCATAGCCTCTCAGGAGACAGCTATTATCAATCAGGCTCCTGTCAGCAAGTACCGTTCACTGCCCAGGGTAAAGCACACTTCACCGAAACAAAATCACAGTTTAAAATCCAAAATGAGATAGCTTAGCAGGTAAAAGTGATTGGATTTCAAACCACTTCTATCCTCAAGTATTGTGGAAGGTAAGAACTTATTCTCAAAAGTAGTCTGCTGACCTTGTCATGCATACTATGGAATATATGTAACTACATACGTATGCACACACACTAATGCACACATACACACACACATACACTCATCTCACAAACACAAGTATGCACACATGCACACACGAGCACATGCGCACAGACACACACACAGGTGCCTGCAGGCACACACACACACACACACACACACACACACAGACACATATACAGGTGCCTGCAGGTACAAGCGAATAAACAATATCACTTTTCAAAAAAGCTTCCAATGTTCACATTCTTAATCAGTTCTTCTTTGGCACTTCTAGAAATAGTACTGTTCATAATTCTAATTTTGGAGAAAAACTCAGTGATTTCTGATCTCAGGAGAATGTTCCTATTTTTCTTTCAATAATTTTAACTGTTGCTTCCTGAAAGCTAAATCTCCTTTTGAAATATTGTGTAGGTAAGTGACATAATTATTTAGGGCTTCATTACATGCACGTTTACCTCTATGATATGAAAATTTTCATTAGTTTAGACAGAACTTAACTCTGAATAGAATGATCTTGTATCTCTCTTAATGTTTTAGCACAATTTAAAAAGAGGAGACAAAATTGACCATATTAACTGCTCCAAGTAGAGGTAATTAAAATAAATATTGAAGTAATTATTTTTCAATGAGCTACTCATGATCAAAAATGACTCTGGAAAAAATCATATACATTAACTAGTTAAGAACTATTATAAAGTTTTTCCTTGCCTTTATGAATTAAATTATATTTTTGTGCTTTTCCTTTACATTCAGAATTCTATCAATTACTATTCATTGCTGAATTTAATTTGTGCTATATTAGAATTCTTACTGGAAAAGAATTTCCCCCATTCTTTATTTCCCAGACCGTGTCAAAATAAATTCATTTTTTCAACTCTTTCTGCTATCTTATCATAAGAAGTAACCTTTCCATGATACATGAAAATCTATTTATAGATGGACTGCTGTGATCTCTTTTGAATGCCAATGTATAACTATTATCTAATTAAGATTATATTTTGTGACTCCAAGAAGGTTATTACTTCTCAATCTTCTTTAATCAATCTTTGTAAACTGATTTGGGCTTTTATTCCCATTAAGTAACACATAGCATATATTCCCCATTTTTTTCAACTTCCATCTTCCACGTTCACTGCCTTTAAATGCAAAACATTTTATTCACATCATGTATTTTATTACATAATATAAGCTCCTAATATCAATATCCTTACTCCACATTCCTGAATATTCCACCTACATTCAAAATACCGACTTTCCTTGATTTTAAAACTATTTTCTTCCCTCCAATTCTAAACTTAACTAATACTTAACTTTTCTTCACAGTGATTTTTCCCACGTTTAATACAGAAGGCTCTGATTGCTTCCTTTCTGCTTCTAACAACACACAAGTCTTCATTTGCTAGTAATACATTGATCTAGCAGCTCATTAATGATCTGTTCACTAATGAGACTCACTTCTTTCAAAGGTTTGACAAAATCTATAGACTAGTGTGATTTCACCCCATCTTTTGCTAATCTGAATCCAAACAAATTCTTACTGCAACAAATTATTTGCTTTGATTTGGATGACACTGTTTTCCTTCATTTTGATTCATTTAAGTGTCTTATTTTTTGTTCATTTGATTCCTGAAAATTATTATTAATTAATTTCCCTGATTTGAGACATATTATCTTGTAAATTTTATATTTTTTTCTTCCACTTTTGTACATTTGCTCAATGTCCAAATTTCAAAAATTCTATCTTCTCTATGGATTTTGTTATTCTAACTCTAGACTACACTGAGTATCTCTAAAGGAGATTCCTCTTAATCATTTAATTGTAAATGTATTTTAAAGTACTTGTATTCTTTATTATACATACATTCATTCTTTTCTTTAGATAGCACTCTAAAGAACTAACGTGCCAATATTAACTAAGTGTGCATTTATTACCAATTGTGTTCGAGCCAGAGACTATAATAAAAAAAATCACTTATTTATTTGTTTGGTATTAGATATAATGCATCTCTCAAAGTGTATAAAGCTATTTTTAAGCAGATGTCTAAAATAACATCAAGTCTCGAATTAAAGAAACTTCAATTCTTGATTGGCAACCAACAAATTGGGAAAAGATCTTCACCAATCCTACATCAGATAGAGGGCTAATATCTAATATATATAAAGAACTCAAGAAGTTAGACTCCAGAAAACCAAACAACCCTATTAAAAATGGGGTACAGGGTTAAACAAAGAATTCTCACCTGAAGAACTTCGGATGGCGGAGAAGCATCTTAAAAAATACTCAACTTCATTAGTCATTAGGGAAATGCAAATCAAAACAACCCTGAGATTTCACCTTACACCAGTCAGAATGGCTAAGATTAAAAATTCAGGAGACAGCAGGTGTTGTAGAGGGTGTGGAGAAAGAGGAACACTCCTCCACTGCTGGTGGGGTTGCAAATTGGTACAACCACTCTGGAAATCAGTCTGGCGGTTCCCCCGAAAACTGGGCACCTCACTTCCAGAAGATCCTGCTATACCACTCCTGGGCATATACCCAGAGTATTCCCCACCATGTAATAAGGATACATGCTCTACTATGTTCATAGCAGCCCTATTTATAATTGCCAGATGCTGGAAAGAACCCAGGTATCCCTCAACAGAAGAGTGGATGCAAAAAATGTGGTATATCTACACAATGGAGTACTATTCAGCCATTAGAAACAATGAATTCATGAAATTCTTAGGCAAATGGATGGAGCTAGAGAACATCATACTAAGTGAGGTGACCCAGACTCAAAAGGTGAATCATGGCATGCACTCACTAATAAGTGGATATTAACCTAGAAAACTGGATTACCCAAAACATAATCCACACATCAAATGAGGTACAAGAAGGAAGGAGGAGTGGCCCCTGGTTCTGGAAAGACTCAGTGAAGCAGTATTCGGCAAAACCAGAAAGGGGAAGTGGGAAGGGGTGGGTGGGAGGACAGGGGAAGAGAAAGGGGCTTACGGGACTTTCGGGGAGTGGGGGGCTAGAAAAGGGGAAAACATTTGAAATGTAAATAAAAAATTATATCGAATAAAAAAAAAGAAAAAAAAGTATTTTCTTTTTATAGATATACATCAATGTCATTCAAACTTGAGAGTTGCTTGCTCTCAATTCAAAGTGTTTATTTAAACCTTTATATGGTGTGTGTGTGTGTGTGTGTGTGTAGTGTGGTGTGGTATGGTGCGGTGTGTAAACCAGTTATGAAATGTGTGTGGAATTCAAAGGACAGCTTGAGGAAGTTGATTCTTTCCTTCCACAATGTAATTTATTAGTCTCAAACTTGGGTCCCTAAGTTAGACAGCAAGCACCTTGCCCTTCTTAACTGTCTTACTCACAAAAATGTAGATTATTTTGAAACTCAATCCCATCATGAACTTTAAAGTCATACTTTCCAGAAATAGATTTAAGCATTCCTACTTTTTGCCTAATACAACTAACATTAAGAAGTTTATGATATAAACCCCATAAATAATGCATTATTAATAATCACTAGTACTCTATTATTCTGATTTCATAATCTTTTAAGAAAAAATAGGCATTAAAACTAAATAAAGAAAAAAATGAACTTCTTTATATATATATATATATATATATATATATATATATATATATATATATATATATATATATTTCTACACAAATGAATAGTTGTGTTGATACATTTTCTTCTACCACATTCCTCTCTAAGAATTTAAAGCTATTTAGTGGTACATACCTGTCCAGTCTCCTACTACTTTAAAGTGGACACCAAATGTTGCTTTGGTTTCAGTTGGACACTGAAAAAAATAAATACTAGCATCAATTCAGATTAATTGTTAAATAATACAAGAATATGATGTGATTAAAATCTTTATTCTTATTGCAAGCCCCAAGATTAACAACTAATGAGAAAGAACAAGATAAAATGTATATGCTAGATAAAACAATGTCATCTGATCACTAGGGTATTTGAGTTTCTCTAAAGACCAAGAAATATGCATATAAAAAATAAAAATATGCAAATAAAAGGTAACAGACTATTGTAGATAACTAAAAAAGCTATGAAGATATCTGTTGAGGATTTTCTGGCCTGCTTTCTGTCAGGCCTGCAGGCATCAGCAACAGCTCCCATGAGGCATACCCAGCCTCCTAATCATCCTGCCTCCTAATCTCTTTTTTCTGGCCTACTTTTCTGTTGGTCCACGGTCTAGTTTGAGTACATTTATCTCAAACAGCCTCCGGGTAGTCGCTAGGCTTCAGGGAAGCACTGAGACACTGCTCAGGGGTGGGAAAGCACAATCTGAGATGTGAGAAAACTGGAAGTAGTTAGGAGGTCCTGGGGTTCTCGGACTCTAGGATATCCAGGTACTGCTGGGAGTTGTGAAAGAACAGAGAATGAAGACAGTAAGGAATACAGTCTGGAGACTGGCATCTAGGCTGCGGCTGCAGGAAAGAGGAGCTTGGCTTATTTCAGCTGTCATTGTCCTTAACTTAGTGGTGGTTGTGTGGAAACATAGAAAGGCCTTCTACCAGAGAATTGAGTTGCAGTTCTGCTGTATTGCAAATAACTGCTAATATGTTCCCCATGGTGGTGGTGGATGAAACAGTCTATGGTTCTAAACTACTTATTGATTATTTATGGTGGAAAATGGATGCATATCTAACTTCCCAGAGTAGACACGAGATTAAACACCTTTTGCATGGAGGAATGTCTAGGAAGGGAAGTTATTGGCTAGGCTCCCAGGGCCTCTAGGTACCTCATTTGCATGGAGAACTCTTGTCCGGGTCCTTTGTGACAACAGGTCATGTTTTGTTATGTGGAGAGTGTCGCATGTATTCCAGGCTAAGAATCTGGCAGGGAGTGGAGAGTCTCCAAATCTCCAGGGTTTCAGACCTGCTCTACCTTACCAAGTTCTTTGCATGGTTTTACTGTCCCACGATGTTCTTCCTGCATTGCACCACACCTACCAGCAGTGTGCACAACCAAATAGGACCCCTGCCCCAAGCCCCTTGCTTGCCAGGCCTCCTTCTGGCACACCTAGCAGCAGCAAACTGCCCTGTATCCTGTACTCAATTTCTGGTCCACAACTCTGCCTGATTTCCTGGAAGCTCACTGGAACTAGGAACAACCAGATGACCAAAGGCCAGCACAAGGATACAATCAACAAGGCAGTTTTGTACAACCAGAGACCAGCTATCCTAGCCCTGGATATCCTAACAGAATTGTAGAAAAAGAAAATGACTTTAATCTAATCTTATGAAGATGATAGAGGCCTTTAAAAAGAAAGTGAATTAATCCCTTAAAGAAATACAGGAAACAACCAAATAGGTGAAGGAAATGAATAAAAAATATTCAAGACCTGAAAATGGAAAGAGAAGCAATAAAGAAAACATAAGCTAAGAGAATCCTGGGAAAGATAAACCTAGGAAAGATAACAGGAATCACAGACACAAACATCACCAACAGAATTCAAGAGATGGAAGAGAGAATCTCAGAATCAGGATTAGAAGATAGTAGAGAAGAAATCGATACACCACTCAAAGAAAAATTTAAATCCAAAATGTTTCTGACACAAAATATCTAGAAAATCTAAGACACCATGAAAATACTATATCTAAGAGTAACAGGAATAAAAGAAGATTCCCAGCTCAAATGCCCAGAAAATATTTACAACAAAATCATAGAAGATTCCCCAAATCTAAAGAACAAGATGGTTATACATATTCTAAAAGCTTACAACATACAAAGTAGATTGGACCAGAAAAGATAATCCTCCTACCTCATAATATTCAAAGCACTAAGTTTACAGAACAAAGAAAGAATATTAAAAGCTGCAAGGGGAAAATGACAAGTAACATATAAAGGCAGACCTATCAGAATTACACAAACTTTCTCAAAAAAAAGATTTTAAAAGACTGAAGGGCCAGGGCAGATATTTTGCAGCATCTAAGAAAACTATATCCTACCAAGCTTTCTTCTAATTTCTAAATAGACATTTAAGCAAAATTAATCAAAAGAGACAGGGAAGGATACTTCATACTCATAAAAGGAAAAAAATCTACCAAGATGACACCTCAATTCTTAATATATATGCCTCAATGCAAGAGTACCCAGATTTATAAAAGCTTAAATTACAAATTGGACGCCAGACATTAATAGTGGGAATGTTTAACATCTCACTCTTACCAATGGACAGGTCATTCAGACAGCAATTAAACAGAGGAATAATGAAACATAAAGATGTTATGAATCAAATGGTGCTAAGAGATATTTATAGAACATTTTTATATTCACCCAAACACAAAAGAGTATACTTTCTTCTCATTAGCTCAGGAAACCTTCTCCAAAATTGACCATATAACTAGTCAGAAAGCAAGTCTCAACAGATACAAGAAAAGTGAAATAACTCCATGTATCTTATCAGACCACTAGGAATTGAAGATGGACTTCAACAACAGAAACAACAGAAAGCCTACAAACACATGAAACCTGAACAACTGCCTACTGAATGACTTTGGGGTGAAGGGGGAATTAAAGAAGAAATTAAAGGATTCCTAAAATTTAGTGGGGATGAATGTATAACATACCAAAACTTATGGAACATAATGAAAGAAATGCTGGGAGGAAAGTTCATAGCACTGAGAGCCTTCATAAACAAATTAGAGAGATCTTCATACTAATAACAGTATTTCTGAAAGGTCTAGAACAAAAACCAGCAAATATCAAAGAGGAATAGAATGCAGAAAATAGTAAAACTGAGGGCCGAAATCAATGAAATGTAAACAAAGAGAATAATACAAATAATCAACAAAACCAAGGGTTAGTTCTCTGAGAAAAGCAACAAGATAGACAAACCCTCTGCAGAACTAACTAAAGATATAAAGATAGTATCCAAATTAATAAAATCAGAATTGAAAAGGGGGGCATATCAACAGACACTAAGGAAATCCAAAGCATCATTAGGCTTAACGTAAAAACCTATTTGCTACAAAATTGAAAATCTAAATGAATTGGACAATTTTCTTGATAGATACTGCTTAGTAAAGTTAAGTCAAGATCAGATAAGCTATTTAAATAAATCTATAACCTCTAAGGAAAGAGAAGCTGTTATTAAAAGTCTCCCACTCAAAAGGAAGACCCAAGGCCAGATGGTTTTAGCACAGAATTCTATCAGGCCTTTCAAAGAAGAGCTATCATTAACACTCCTCAGTCTATTCTATAAAGTAGAAACAGCAGGAACATTACCTAACTTATTCTATGAGGCCATAGACAACTTGATATCTAAATCACAAAAGTCTCAACCAAAAGAATTTTAGACCAATTATCTGAATATTGATGCAAAACTACTCAACAGAATACTCACAAGCCAAATTTAAGAATGCATCAAAAATATCATCTACCATGATCAAGTAGGCTTCATCCTAGCAAAGCTGGAACGGTCTAGCATATGAAAGTCCATCAATATAATATACTATATAAAGAAATATAGAGAAGAAAACCACAAGATCATTTCATTAGACACTATGAAAGTATTTTTCATATTTGTTTGATAGGCATTAAATTTTAAGTATGAATAATTTACTGATTATATATCAGTGGAACAAAATATTAAAATATATCTACTTAGGAATAGGATTTCACTATATATGTACTTACTAACCATCAAAAATTTAAGAAATAATATATTTTGTGTTTAAAACATGAAACGAAATAATCAAAATAATTGAAATTGATACCTAACTTTATTATCTAAAGTAATGTGTAACCTAATTTTTAAATCAGAATAATGATCATAGATCATAAAATGTCAAAGGATGTTTTTTAATCTTTTGTGATCTGTCTCTGTGACCCTATTTTATTTAGCTCCAATCTCTCACTTTTTTACTGTCTTCTAGGCAGTTCATTCTAAATTTAATTTAGCTGAAATTGTTATTACCTTACTTCTCAAATTATATTCTTTTGATTCTCATATATTTGTATAAGGAACCAAATTCTTTCCAGAGTAGGGACCAAATATCAAAATAATATCACATATTAGTCCTGCTGCCAGGTTCAATCAACCTTCAAACCCTTTCAAATAAGTTTCCGAGATAACTGTCTGATCATAGCAATCTCATATTGGTTGTGCTATATGGAAAAGTACCTACTTATTGATCGAAGTCTTGATTCTAAGCTAGTGATGCTACTAGGGTAATTGAATAAGGAGGGCAGTAACTGAATCAATTGGTTAATTCACTGATGACTGTACAGCTGAATGAGTTATGGGTACACAGGCCAAGTCAAAGAAATTGAGCACGGGAGGTCTAATACTAAAAAGGCTCTGCTCTGTGCCCACATCTCCCTTCATACATCCTCTGTTCCCTGGCCACTGGAAAAAGGACATTGTGCTCTACCATGTCCTTTTACCTTGATGCCCTATAGCACAGACATGTCAGCTGACCATGACCTCTGTTATTATGAACCAAAACCTTTCATTTAACTTACTTTCTTTGGTATCCTGTCACAGTAATGAAGAGCTGACTCAATAACATGAAAATTGTTTGTTTCTTATTATCAAAGGTCAAAATTAGTTGTTCTGTCTCTATTCTGCATGATTCAGTATCATTTGTTTTAATTCAATAAAACAAACTATCAATATCTAAACATCCCTGCCCTAATTTACTTATAGTCTGGTTATTTGTAACAAATTCTCTTCCATTCTGCTGGTGAGTCTTCACAATTCTTTAAGACTTATCTCAAAACCTGCATTTCATATGAAGAGCCTGAATTTCTTTTTCAATAAAATTCTTCATTTCTCTGAACCTAAACACTTTGTGCAGATTTTGTATCACCATTTCCTTTTTCAGTCTGTGATATTTTATATATCTTGTCCATATGAATATGTTTAAAATGTTTAGAAATCAAGATGTAGTTCAAAAATACTGTTAAATATTCTAAATATTTATAGAAAACTACACATACAGGAAGGAAGATTGAAAAAACATTAGTTGAATGAGGTATCACTTGAATAAAATATTAAAGAATGTATCTGAGAGAAAAATATGGAATTAAACATATGTCTTTCTTCCATGACTTCTTTATCTTCTAAACATAAATTTATTGGGGTTTCAAAATATTCCAGATACTGTAATAGGAGATCATATAATTTCACAAATGAAGAATATTCAAAGATCATGAGAAAGGAGAGTGAGTTAAAAGCAGAGTCCCTCACGTAATTGCAACATGGTGAGCTAAATATTTTTATACATATAAAATATGTATAAAATATATATAAAATATTACTGTGTACTTGAACATAAATAAAATAGTGCATATCTGTATATTTGAAAATTTTATACTCATTATTCAACAAAAATATGTAAATGTATTTTTTGATAATTGATTTGATGTCCAGTTTATTTTTTTGTTCCTTATAATAAAATATAGGGTCTGGAGAGATGGCTTAGTATTTAAAAACTCTTTCTGCTCATTCAGAGGATATGGATTCAGTTCCCAGGACCTACGTGGTAACCCACAACCATCTGCAGTTCCATTTCTAGGGAATCTGATGCACCCTTCTGATCTTTATGGGCACCAGGCACTTATGTAGTTCACAAACTCATGGAGGCAAAACACTCAAACCTCTAAAATTTAAAAAAGTAACTTAAAAAATATAAAATGAAAACAAACACTAAAATGACCAATTTAAGGTTACAAAAAAATACAAATGATAATGCTAAAAAAAACACAGCAAGTAATATGCACAATATGAAAATATTTGCCATGGGCCTTGGGTCAGTCAGAGCATGCTCTTTGGGGATGTAAATAAGTAAAATAATTAATTTCAAAAAAAGAAAATATTTGGCAAATTTTTGAAAGGAAGAATGATATTGTAGTGAGATTGTGGAAATGAGTAAGCTGAAACTAAAATTCTCCTGTATTTAAGAAGGGAACACCATGAAAACCAAATCCATCAGAACACTGGAGAATCTCAGCTCTCAGAGGCAGGAAGATCCAGGTGTAGAGTTCAAAAATATCTATCTGTTCCTATCTACATATGTATATGAGTTTCTCTCTCCCAAGATTTACTTTACCCTGACAAAAAATATGAGAAGTACCACTCTACAAACCCAAAACACAAGCAGATGTAAACCACACACAGGGCTTTGGGTCTGGAACTGCGGCCCTCTGAAAGCAAAAGGTAAGCTATCACTCATTTATTAAATAAAAAAAAATGCAAGCATGCTGCATAGTATGTCCAAATCATATGATTTTTAGCTGAGTTTCACAGCCTGGATGCTAACCCAGCCTTTCCTCTTTTAGTTAATAGAACTCTATTATTTTAGGCCAGAAACTTAGGTATGAACCTTCAGTTCTGAACATTTACGATCCAATTGCAGGAGAAAAACAAGTCTTGATCATTCAAACTTCAAAATGGATTCAGGAGCTGATACTTCTTGTCATGTATAGTGTCACCACCATAATCAAAGCCATCATAATACCTACACTGGATGGAACAGACTCCTAACTGCTCTCCCTGTTTCTACTAAGGTCATAACCAGAGCCAGACAAGGAACTGGACAAAGATTTAAATGTCTGAGAAACACTTCCTGATATGTACTGACATTTCAGATCTGGAAACACAGCTGGGTCACCACTGAAATACGCACAGCTGTAAAGTAACAGCGGTTTAAGCAACTGATAATATTGCCTTTTGGCATTCAGAGCTCATGGGAATCTAAAGGGAAATCAAAAGAAATAAGACTGAATCAAAAGTCGTCAAAAAAAAAAAAAAAAAAAAAAAAAGAAAGAAAAGAAAAAAAAAAAGAAATGGATGTCCTGGAAACAAAACTAAAATTGTAAACCGTGTTTCAGTAAAGCAAACAGCAGCATGAAAAGGTGCTGATCAATAAAGATCATTAATCAATGGGAAATGCTTACTGCATTTACCAGTCAGAGGCACTGTGCATCTTGGAAGTATCTTCATGGTATGCTGCTGTGGCCAAATTCAAGGGTAAGCACAGGAGAAAGAGGAAAATCTAATGAGCTGCAGCAGAAGCCAGAAGGGACAAGTCAGGAAAAGAGCATCTATATGATTTTCTCCTTGAAACCAGGAGGTGAAAGAAATATCAAAAACTATTAAATCAGAATAAATCAAATTAATATTAACCAGTCCTTGTTCTGAGTATGCTGCTTTATTTAGCTTACATTTATCACTGCGACTATCATTAGCCCCTTAGGAAACATTGCTTTTCTCCTGGAAGACAGCCAAAGTTCAGGAGTTAGGTGATGTTTAATTTTCAAAAACCTCAAACATTTTGTTGGGTTCTGTGTATACTAATCACTGTCTGTGGTTTTCAACACTGTGCCTGGAATACATAATGACAGATTGTGCCTGGCAAGCTACCTTCCCTCCATCTGAGTTTCTAGAGCGAAAGATCTGAGAAAAACAAGAATAAGACAAGAATTAAGGGCTAAGTAGAAGGGATTAAGACCGGAGATCAAAGCAGTTGACAAAGAATTACTAGTTACATTTAATAACATAAACTTTAACAAATAACAGCTGTAGCATTGTCTTGTTTTCATTTCTTTTAAATCTAAAAAACAAAAGATTCTCCAAAATAACTGAAACATAAAAACATGAAATATAAAAATAGTGGAAGAGCAGGCATGTTATGTGAACATGCAGAAAAAAAAAAGCAAGAGAACCACCAGGTTCTGACTCATGGAAAAAAAAAAAACAAAACAATACGAAATTGGGCTATTCGTGCTTCAAAATAATGAATCATACAACTGAAACTACAGATGTCAGAAAAGCCTGTTTATTTCTGAAGAAAATTAACACTAGAAAGACATGGCAGTATTTACATAGGCTTTATGGAGTTAATACTGAAAAAGAAGACTTCATTGCTTCCATAATTGAGAATTTATGGAAAAGAGGACAAAAACGTCTACCATAGCAAAAAAACTAAGAGATGCTGAATTTTGCAATAAGTATAACATGGTATTCGTTCTTAAATCTTGCCTTTTTAAAACTCACTTTTAATTTTGTTTTTTAAAGTATAAAACAAGCAGCATGATATGTGTGTCCCCCATCTCCACCCAAAATATTTGGTCATTATAGAACACAACTGGGAAACACTGAGTAGCATAGATACAAAGTGTAAAATTCTATTTATCTATTAAGTCAATAAATGTCTAAAAGGAAAAAGAAATATCATGAAAATTTGGTTCTGGTTCTGATGTTTGTCCCTTCAACAATTTAAAATTTTGGTTCTTCAAATAAAACTTAGACAGGAGATGTTGATCCTTAAATATATTATTGAATTGGATTTATATGTTTAATTTCAGATTGTAAAAGGGAATGAATCACTTTGCACAGAATAAATAGTACTTGAGATAAAATTTTTGATTGACATATACTGTTCAGACCCTTCACCTTCCTTCCAGTTCTTCTCAAAATTTACAATCTAAACTCTTAGAAAGCCTCCAAGCATTGGAGATGGCTGCCCAGAGCTGGCTTTCTACTGGGATGTTCCTGATATTCACTCAATATTTCTTCATGCAAATCCAAGGTCTCTGCACTGGAGGCATCTAAAATTCAAGGACAAGTCAACTGGGAGATAAAAAGCCTTGGGCCCTTGACATCAAGACAGGACAGTTGTGAAATAACACCTCATCTGAAGAGCTCTTGTCAGCCATTTTGAGATCTCTTCTGTTATTTTATCATACCATTAAAGTTCTAGTTCCCTTCTTCTCTGTCAATATGCTGTCCAGAGTGCAATTCCCAACAATTCAACATCATGAAATCTCTCTCTTGTTCTTAATTTTTGAAGATTTATGCTTTTATTTATTTTATTTTTAAAAAATTATTTTTTTATGTATACATGTGATTTGTCTTTGTACACACTAGAAGAAAGGATTAGATCCCATTACAGATGTTTTTGACCAATCAAGTGATAGCTGGGAATTGAATATGAGCAGGCAGTGCTCAGAACCACTGACCTATCTCTCCAGCCTTCCCCCATTTTTTTCTTTTTACATGTAACTAATTATCTTTACAAATTCTTTCATTATTGTGCTAGTTTATGTTATAGCTCTTTCTCTTCTCTTCAATAACTTTCCAGAATCTTCTGCTTTTGCCTCATTTAACCTTATTTCTCCTACATTTTCTTCAATCCCAGCTCCTTTGGTTACCCTAACATTCACACTAAATTATTTCAATTCCATAGCATGCTGTATATAATTTTTTTCCTTTTTGTTTTTCTTGTTGTTGTTCTATGGATAATAGATGCTACTATGGTTTAGGGTGATCTAATTAACTTTAAGTATGTTTCAACATACTGCTTGATTTGAGTTTTTGTTAACAACTGTTTTTTCTTCTTTCCTTTCTGAATGGTACTAAAGATTGAGTTCTCCAGAGTAAGCTGCTATGGTGTCAAAATGGTTCTTATTTAAGAGCACTTGTTATGTTGGCAGTGGACCAGTGTTCAGTTCCCAGCACCAATATGAAGTGGCTCAAAAATCATCTTATCTTTGCAGGCACTGCCACACATATATTCATACTTCATACCCACACAGAAGTTATACAGATACACACACACACACACACACACACACACACACACACACACAAACGCATTAGTCTTTTTAGACAAAAGAATATGCTGATCATTGAGAAGATCCCCAAAATTAAATGGAAGAGATAGGCAAACAATAAACACATAAATGGCAACACAAGAACACCAAATGACAGGAACAAGGCTACATCCCAAATATGAAAGATCATACTATGCCAATTATGAATTCAAAGACGCTACAATGAGAAAATTGCAAAAACTGATTCATGACAGTGTTCATTGGCCACAAAAATAACTGAAACAAGCAGACACAAGAAGAAAGGCAATCATCAGAAGACCTGGACTACAAACATAGTCCAACAGCATAGAATAGTAAGTCAGGGGGCAGATGAGAAAATTGTCAATATACATGAGAAATTTAATATCATGACAGAGAAATTCAGTAAGATAATTATGTTGGGGGGAAATGAAAACAGAGATTCTGGCAGTAAAATATCAAATTAATCAAATTAAAAATAATAATGAAAACTTCACAACAGTCTCAACCAAGTATAAGGGATGTGAAGAATGAAGATCAAAGTAGAGAAATTAACACATTCAAATATCAATAAAGGAATATAATAAATAAAAGGGCCTAATGACAATTTCCCAGAATACTGAGCTCTATCATGAAACCAAACATAAATATCCATAGGGCTCAGGTTATAAAGGCCTGACAAAACTACAGGAATAGAGAAATCTATGTCAATAAAATTAGAGAATAAGCATTCTCAAATCTAGGGCTCCCAAACAGAAATGAAACTAGCTGATTAAAGAGCAAAAGCTTCAAGAATATATTTTGGGTTCAATATAACAAATATATCATACTGAGCTATCTCAGTGGAATATGCTGATTTGAACTGTATTTTAAAATGCAGCTGATTCAAGGTCATGTGCAAGCTGAAAGCCCTTCAGGTTTATGCATTCTGATTTGTGTGTGTGTGTGTGTGTGTGTGTGTGTTTCAAAGTTTGCCTTGAAAAAGAAGCTATATTTTTAGTGAGACATTTGACCTAAAAGTCTCCACTCTGTATGTCAGGGGTAAACTCATGTCATTATTTTTGAGAAAACATACATATTTTTCTAAAAGGTGAAACAGCTTTTTTTTTCTAGAGCCATTTGATGCTTAATGGCATGTTATGCTATTTTTCCCATTTGGAAGATGTTGAAAAGTATTTTTGTGAAAAAATACTCTCCAAGCTTTGTAGTTGGCATTCAATTAATTGCTTCATTTCTTATAATCTATGTTCTTTGTTTAATACTTTCTTGATGAAAGAAATTTAAAAATAAATTCTCAAACAGAGATTCTGAAGGAAATTTATAAAGGTCTGCTCTCCTAAGGTCTGTAAAGTTACTTGTATATTTTCTCCCTTTTCATCTTCTACTTTTTCTCTGATAATAGCTTCATGTTTATAGATGTATAAAAGCTGAGATATGAAAATATATCTTAGAATTGTCAGCAAAGATCATGATTTAGATGCAGTTTTATTTTTGTTACAGTCAAATGTTTGTTAATCAAATACATTTCTGGTATCTGGTAAAACATGAGACACTCTAGAGGACTAATGTGTGTGGCACAGCAACCTGACTTCTCCTAACTGTCTCCTAGCTGAGCTGTCACTATTCCTCATGACAAATGCTTCCATTTCACGGTAGTCAAAGTCCATATGGCAGCAGATGAAGGAGTAGTCAGAGTAACTACTCATCACTACAGACAAAGAAACTATACATCCATACTGTTCTGGGCCAGTGCTGCCATGTTTTCTGACAGATCTAAACATAGCTCATTATCTCACTAGATGTCCAACAACTTTTCTTTGATGATTATAAAACAAGATTCACCCATATAGATGAAATACAAAATGTAAAGTAAATAAAGAAAAAAGGCATCATTTGTTTCTTCATACAACCCTTTTGAATATATGGCCTCTGATTTTATTCTAACAACTTGATACAAGCTTGTTGGTTCTTTTATTCTTTACGTATAGAATTATTTAGCTCAATTGTCAATGTTCAGGTGATTTCAAGATTAAAACTCAAACTGAAAATTAAAATCACAATGGTATTCACACAAGAGATACTTTCTGTACTTACAAGATTACTTTTTATGCTGTACTTGCAACTCGCTTAACTCCTACAAATCTATTATTCAGAACTGACTTAATCATAATAGTACACTGAAAGTGAAGTGGTGCAAAATGTAAAATAACCTATCTACTGGTTGTGAATTTTAAATCTAATCCATTTAATCTAAGAGTCATTTCCCAAACCCCAACCCAAAATATAAACATTTAATATTATTGATTTTTCTTTCTGCCTCCCTAATGTGTTCAAATTTACTTTCTGTATACACATTAAGTCTGTAGTCTTTATATTTTATCAGAAACATGAATGAGAACTAAACATCAGTCCTTAATGGAAATATTAAATAAGCAGTAATTCCTAATTGTGGAATATTATATAGGCATTGAAAAGAATGGGGTACATACAAACATAGTAGTAGAATGAGAAACTTTATGGTATAGTCTTGAAGGAAGTGATGTAGTGAGAGAACTATATGATCCAATAAGCAAACCCCAGAAATTTGCATATGCTGATATAAATGATAAAATATCTGGAATTATCTAGTTATGGAGGAAAGCATATGAAAATGAAAAACTAAAAATTCTTCCATTTTATCTTAGGTTTTTGAATCATGAGAAATATAAGTTGTATAAGCTGATACAGCCTTATACACCTCCTCCTCTGGGAGTAGACTGAGATCACAAGCTCACTATATACTCAACTATACAATCCAGTGTTTCACCTATACTACACAATGAGATGATCAACTTGAGGTCAGCAGATTAAGCACTCAGATGCTGGAAGAGGCATACTGAATATTTCTCTCAATTTTGGATCATTGATTTTTACCCAGAACATAAAATCATCTATATATGTCATGACAGAGTTCAGGAGAAATGGATGATGTCTGAGAAAGGGAGAGCACTGTAGATACACAAGGTCAAAATACATAATACGCTGGAATGAAATATATTTTTTGATCTTTAGTAATTTGCTATATGTATATAATGTAAATTTTTAGCATATATTGGGTTAAAATATTTTATCATCATACTAATGCAGGTTTCAACATAATTTTGGATAGTATGCAGACACCTCTGTTATTTGTCTAATTTTTTTATCCAACTTCATTTTCCGCATATATGAAGTTACCAGCTAAACTGTGTCTGACCTTCTCTTATCACTATCTGTAATTTTTAGGCATCTACATCATCCATAGTACCCTTCCTCCCTTTTTCCAGCTCTTTAATGAAAACTGGCCATATTTAATTTCTACACATAGTTTAGACATGGAATACCATAAATTTTTTTTGTTTATTTTCTCTTTTTAAATACAGAATCCCAAGCCAGTTACATTGTTCTTAAACTCACTCTGTTGCCATGATGACTTGAACATGGGAGTCTCCTGACTCTACCTCTGGAGCACTTGGATTGTAGACATGCAACAACGTGCACAGTGCACAGGGTTTTCAAGATGGAACCTGACAGGATCTCATGCATCCTAGGAAAAAACTCTATCATCTGACTAACATTCCGAAGCACATTACTCATATATGCAAAAGTGAAACTAAGCATTTTCTATGATTTAAAGAAATAAGCTTTAAAAAATTTTAAATAAACACACTGCATACTGAATAGTTAGGAATCAGCAAATAATGGAAAAACAATTACTCAAAGTCTCTGAATAGCAAACTACATTTCTTTGAAAAAAAGCTATTTAAAACATGAAGAAATTATGATCATCTAATAATTTTGAGAATGAAGTAAAACACACAGCCACAAATTTACACATGTGACTCACATAGACACATGTATTCAGACATGTGTGTATGTAAGACTCAAATATAAGCATGCACACATATGTATATACACATAGATAAACAAATTCATACAGCCATATATGCATGGACAAAGATGTTCCGCAATCTAAATTTTTTTTTAAAATTCAAGAAATATATGTCTTACCATTGTGAGAGTAAATGGGTGGTTTTCTAATGCTGAAACACTGGGGCAATGTAGAATAATATACTAAAAAAGCAACAAACACAGATAATGTTTTAAATGATCAAAAGAGAAATACAACTATTCCAATAAATCTGTCTACTAACTTTTAAAAATTTCTTAAGGATAAAAGATATTTGCAAGGACCCTAACCACTGGCTCACCTGGCCAGGTCTTGCTTTAAAGTTTTCTTTGACCATACGGAGTTCCATGACATCGGAAGGATGATTGATTACTGAGATGATGGTGACAGGTTTGTTGCTCCGGATGCATCGGTAAAGCCTCTCAGCGCAGTAAAGGCACAAAGGTCCAGAAATCCAAATCCAGGTCTAAAGAAAAATTTTCAAAAATATGCTTCATGCAATGCATGACTGGATTAGCAACTGAGCAATAATTAAAATGAAATATAAAAGAAAAAGTAATATGGAGCCATAATCTCAAATCTACATCCTAGAGAAAACTACTGTTACTATGTAAACATTCCTTCATACAATCATCTGTACACTGAAGTTTATGAAGGGGATATACTAGAACTCTCTGTTGTAGTATAAAGACAAGTTTAAGCATCATATGTTATCTGATGATGATTTAGAAAAATAAAACAATTCCAAGGGTTATTAAAACCAAAATGCCCTTGATAGTTAATGAATATAACATAGATATATAGACACATATCAGGTTTATATAAATGATATCTAATGTAAATGTATTTCTAGTTTTGAAAATACAATGCACCAAGCATGTTTGTATCACAAGTTTTACATAATATAATTTGGTTAAAATTACATTTTTATAAGAAATGTGAGTTTTGATGCCTCTGAGAACAATCTTTCCCCTACAACTGCCAATCTAATCTCCCCTTCTCTTCAAAGCTGTCAACTGAATTGCAATGTATTTATACAGATGTTTACTTTTTGTTTACCTAAGACAGAACTTCATTATGTTTGTGCAATTTCTTTTGGACTTGATATTCTACTGCCTCGGCCTCTTTATTTTATAGGCTTAGAGGTGTCTGCTAATCCATGCAGTTTTATTTTATCCTTCACTTTTATTTTAATGGCCCTTTGTAGAAAATTAATTTACACAGTTGTAGCAGACATTGCTCATTTACTGAAGACAGTTCCTGCTCTGTAGACTATGACAATGAACATGACACTCAGAAGATATGCAGGATGGGGGTAAGTTCTACAATGAAGTGACCTTGCAACTGTGGGCCACTTACTCCTAGATGATTAGGATACACATCAAAATAATAGATCTTGCCATATTTACCTTACATAATATTCATCATTATATGACACTCAGAAAACTGACCAGCTGACACCAAAGTCATCTAAAAATTCATTGATGTTTCTGTATTCTTTCTTTAAAATAGCATTTCCATTTCTTTATTTCATATGCAAAATAGTGGACTTCAGTTAGATGATGGCAGTTACTTCAGACAAGGGCAGACATAAGTTGGGGTAGAAGTTACCCAAGTATTTGTGGAGTAGTTGAAGAAATTTCCAAGATCAGTATTTGAGTTAAAGACCTACATCTACACACTTCCTCTTCCACTACCTGCTTATAAACTTTGGTCAGGGTACTTGTTTGGGCTCAATGTTTTCATCAGACTGTTGAGTTAACTGTGGATACTGAAAGAAATCCTACATACAGAAAAATCCTGCATAGTACCAAGAAGATTAAAGTAAACATTCAACAAATTAACTTCACTATTTATTATGTATAATATCATGTTGTAATAGAATATTATAACAATTAGTAGAGTTTGTTTGTTTACAGTTCCTTTTATTTAAATTTCATGTCTTAATAGCTTTAGAATAAATATTTGTAGTCTCTCTGAAAGCAAAGAATAGGAAGAGCATACTACACTAAAACTGTTTTTCTATATATACCTTTTGCCTTGGAGTATTAGATATCTGTCATACACACAAAACAAATAGTACTCCGCTGTCTAAACATCCTGAAATATCTTCTAGTACCTGAAAACACAGGTTCAGAGACACATTTGAATGCAATGTCAGACAGTCACACGAAACCACAGACTTGGCAGATCTGAAAGAGAGGATTAATCTGACCTGTGGGAAATGAGCTTGGAACTTGGGCTCTTCTAGGCAAATCTTCACAAGTGTTTCCTGGTAATGATCTTCTAATTTTGAAAACTCTCCAGACAAAGATCCATGAAAATGTTCTGATATGTAGTCTGGTACAGACATATTCTGAGACGGGGTCTGGTTCAGACTGATGCAGCCAGGAGGGTGAGTGTCTAAATTAGTTTGATACTTCAATAAGCCACTAAAGTTAAATTGGATAAAAACAAGAAGACAGAAAAGAGACTGAGTCAAAAGATGGAATGGATAAAGAGAAGCAGTTGTTTCTTTTTTTCTTGTTGACTTTTTATAGTATTTATACAAAGTATTTGTGGGTGATCTATTTCAGGAGAAATAAATATCCTAAATTCTTTACTAAAGAATACAGTAAAAATCTTTAGTTTTCCAAACAAATGCTATTTCTATGAGGAAGAAGAAAACAGATTCAAGTTTCTTGATGTGTTTTGAAAGAGCAAGCATAACTTCTGTTAGGCATTCATGCATTAACTTACAAATTTTCACTTCAACAAACACTGCGAAAGTAACTTCTTTGCTATACATCCTAAAGCTTAAAGGAAAAACACAGGGATAATATTTGATCAAAGTAAGACTAGATAAATCAGACTACATGATTCATATAGAAATAGTAAATAAAAACACCAGGCATCAAAAATTTGTTGCTTATATGAAAACAATGCTTAAATACCCAGCAAGTCCTAAAGCTGTTTGCTTTTCAAACTCTCTGTAAACACAGCCACACAAAAGCTTAAAATGAGCCTCTACAACGGCATCTCATTGCTTATCTTACTATATTCTAATTCCTGAGTTTGTTCATTCTTCTTCCTTCCTTCTTTCCTTCTTTCCTTCTTTCCTTCCTTCCTTCCTTCCTTCCTTCCTTCCTTCCTTCCTTCCTTCCTTCCTTCCTTCCTTCCCTCCTACATTTTATTTGTGTGTGTGTTTGTGTGCCCAAGTACACATTCATATTTGCACACATATACATATATTAAGAAGAGGTTACAGGACAACTGGCAAGATTTAGCATTTTTCTTCTACAATGTGGATTCTGGAGATCAAACTCAAGTTCTCAACTTTGCAGCTTGAGCCTTTAACCACTGAACCAACTCACTGGCCTGGGTTGTGCTATTGTATTCTCTGTCAAGACATGAAAGAAGCAACCATAGGCTTGTTGGGAAAACTCAGTGAAATACATATTAGTGGACTGCTGATATAGCTCAGTGAGAGAGTACCCACTTAGCTTGGCAAATGCTTAAAGCATGGGGGATAATCCCCAGTAATCACACACACACACACACACACACACACACACACACACACACAGAGAGAGAGAGTAGAAGATAGGTATTTAATATTAAATATGTTCAATGAGAAAAAAAGATGATGTGTTTTGAAAATTACCACATAAAATATAAATGGGAATAAATTAGGGATGAAGTATGGAACTATAGACTTTTAAATCTCTGGGTCAAGCTGTAATGAAATGAACTTCTGATATCAAAAGAAGAAACTGTATGGTAATAAAGGTTTTGCCACATCAGAATGAGCATTTTTAATAATTAGGAATTTAATCCATAAAGATACATGGATTCAGAAGCCAGACATACATTTGGGGTGACTATATGATGGACTCTGGAAAACCTGATTTAATCAATCGAGAGTGTATACTGTATTAAAACTCATATCTTTATTCATAAACAAACAATTAGCATCAGTAATTTAAATATGCAGTGAAAAGAGCTCTTCAATGAAAAGAGCTCTTCAGATGAGGTGTTATTTCACAGCTGTCCTGTCTTGATGTCAAGGGCCCAAAGCTTTTTATGTCCCAGTTGACTTCTCCTTGAATTTTAGATGCCTCCAGGGCAGAGACCTTGGATTTGCATGAAGAATTTTGAGTGACTATCAGAAAAGTCCCAGTAGAAAGCCAGCTCTAGGCAGCCATCTCCAAAGCTGGGAGGCTTTCTGGGTGTTTAGATTGTAAATTCTGAGAAGATCTGGAAGAAATGTAAAAGATCTGAACAGTACATGTCAATCACAAATTTTATCTCAAAACACTATTTTTTGTGCAAAGTAATTCCCTTTTAGAACCTGAAATTAAACATATAAATCCAAATTACTAATGTATTTAAGGTTCAACATCTCCTGTACAAGTTTTATTTGAAGGACCAACAATTTAAATTTTGAAGGGACAAGTCATTAAACATTGTAATTGATGACAAAAGTTAGAAGCAGAACCAAATTTAAATATGAAAGTTATTTGACATTAGGAAAAAGAAGCTAATTCAAAATATATTTGAAAATTCTCTGGCTAAACAAAACCTTACAAAATCACATGAAGTAATCAACCCTTTTCCTGTAAAATCTATGTAAGCAGAAAAGCCAGCCAAAAAAATCTAATCACCTCATCTATGAAGTCAAATCTTTTTTAAAGTTTCTGTTCATTGTGGATTCATCTATTCCCTGAATTGCTAGAATTCCTGTAAATAAATGATATTTGTATTTGAAGATACCATCTACAGCTCTGTATTGATTTTTTTCTTTATCTCAAATCAATTATATCTTGGGAGACTGTGATCCTACAGTATATTGCTCCTCTTAGCCTTAAGTATTGAACACACTGATGGTCAGGGGAATGGGTGCCCAGCAAATAGAGATTGTTCCCATCAAGCCTACAGTATATTGTTAAATAGAAATGTTAACACACATGCCTGAATTTTGCTTTGAACGACTCCATGCCCATCTTACTCACAAAAGACTGGAGCATGACATTATGTAGGAGTTTCAAGAATAAAGATTCACTCAAATTCCAATAATGACATAAAAGAAAATTTAAAATGATGTACATATACATATACATATACATAGACATAGACATATACATATATATACTTGTTAATTAAAAAATAAAATATATTTGAAAAATTGCAAAATTTTCCAGTAGTCATTTTCTTCTCAGAGACAGTCTATAATATTTTAGTAAAAAAATTAAGTCTGGGGCTAGAGAGATGACTTAGTCATTAAGAGCACTGACTGCTCTTCCAGAGGTCCTGAGTTCAATTTCTAGCAACCAAATGATGGCTCTCAGCCATCTGTAATGGGATCCAATGCTGTGTTCTGGTGTGTCTAAAGAGACCGATAGTATACTTACATACATAAAATAAATGAATTAATCTTCAAAAAAAGGTTCAATGGAAAAAACTATGCAGTATATAATGATTATTCATTGTGAACCTATTCAACAACATTTACTTCAGCATTATAGTAATTGCTTTCATTAGTAATTATGTTATAAATAGATTTAATATATTGAATTCTTTTGTAGCTATTCTGTTGGTTAAGTATATAAATGAAAATTATGGTCTGTCTATGATATTTGTTCTTCCAAAAAGGAGCTAAGTTTCAACAGATCTGATTCTTAAGGAAAAAAACCCTTAATACCATCCTTTTCTAAAGTAACTACTTTTAGCCCAGCACTATTCCTCCCTTTAATTCCAGCACTAGGGAGGTAGAGGCAGAGCAGATGGACCTCTGTGAGTTCAATATCAGCATGGTCTTCAGAGCAAGTTCTAGGACAGCTAGGGCTATATAACAGAAGTCAAATTATCACTATTTGCAGATGATATGATAGTCTACTTAAGTGACCCGAAAACCTCCACCAGAGAATTCCTACAGCTGATAAACAACTTCAGCAGAGTGGCTGGTTATAAAATCAACTCAAGCAAATCAGTTGCCTTCCTATACTCAAAGGATAAGCAGGCTGAGAAAGAAGTTAGGGAAATGACACCCTTCAAAATAGCCACAAACAATAGAAAGTATCTTGGTGTGACTCTAACCAAACAAGTGAAGGATCTATACGACAAGAACTTCAGGTCTCTGAGGAATGAAATCAAAGAAGACCTCAGAACATGGAAAAATCTGCCATGCTCGTGGATTGGCAGGATTAATATAGTTAAAATGGCCATCTTGCCAAAAGCGATCTACAGAGTCAATGCAATCCCCATCAAAATCCCAACTCAGTTCTTCACAGAGTTAGAAAAAGCAATTCTCAAATTCATCTGGAATAACAAGAAACCCAGGATAGCTAAAACTATTCTCAACAACAAAAAAAATTCTGGGGGAATCAGTATCCCTGACTTCAAGCAATACTACAGAGCAATAGTGTTAAAAACTGCATGGTATTGGCATAGTGACAGACAAGTGGACCAATGGAATAGAATTGAAGATACAGAAATGAATCCACACACCTATGGTCACTTGATCTTCGACAAAGGAGCCAAAACCATCCAGTGGAAAAAAGATAGCCTTTTCAACAAATGGTGCTGTTTCAATTGGAGGTCAGCATGCAGAAGAATGTGAATTGATCCATTCTTATATCCATGTACTAAAATTCACTCCAAGTGGATCAAGGACCTCCATGTAAAACCAGACACACTGAAACTAATAGAAAAGAAACTGGGGAAGACCCTTAAGGACATGGGCACAGGGGAAAAGTTCCTGAACAGATCACCAATAGCTTATGCTTTAAGATCAAGAATTGACAAATGGAACCTCATAAAATTACAAAGTTGCTGTAAGGCAAAGGACACCATTAAAAGGACAAAACGGCAACCATCAAATTGGGAAAGGATATTCACCAACCCCACATCTGATAGAGGGCTAATATCCAATATATACAAACAACTCAAGAAGTTAGACCCCAGGGAACCAAATAACCCTATTAAAAAATGGGGTACAGATCTTACCAAAGAATTCTCACCTGAAGAAATTCAGATGGCCGAGAGGCACCTTAAGAAGTGCTCAACATCATTGGTCATTAAGGAAATGCAGATCAAAACAACCCTGAGATTTCACCTTACCCTAGTCAGAATGGCTAAGGTCAAAAACTCAGGAGACAGCAGGTGATGGCAAGGATGTGGAGAAAGAGGAACACTCCTCCTCTGCTGGTGGGGCTGTAAGATGGTACAACCACTGTGGAAATCAGTCTGCAGGTTCCTCAGAAAACTGGACATGAGACTTCCAGAGGACCCTGCTATACCTCTCCTGGGCATATACCCAAAGGATTCCCCGGCATGCAATAAAGACACATGCTCCACTATGTTCATAGCAGCCTTATTTATAATAGCCAGAAGCTGGAAAGAACCCAGATGTCCCTCAAAGGAGGAATGGATTCAAAAATGTGGTATATTTACACAATGGAATACTACTCAGCAATTAGAAACAATGAATTCACAAAATTTTTAGGCAAATGGTTTGATCTGGAAAATATCATCCTAAGTGAGGTAACCCAATCACAAAAGAATACACAGGGAATGCAATCTCTGATAAGTGGATATTAATTAGCCCAGAAGCCCTGAATACCCAAGGCACAAACTGCATAACAAATGACTCCCATGAAGAAGTATGGAGAGGGTCCTGATCCTGGAATGGATCGATCTAGCATATGAAGGCAATATAAGGACAGAGAAAAAGGAGGGAGGTGATTGGAGAAGGGATGGAGAGAAGAAGGTTTAATGGGACATATGGGGAGGGGGGATCCGGGAAAGGGGAAATCATTTGGAATGTAAACAAAGAACATAGAAAATAAAAATATTTTTAAAAAAAAAGAGAAATCCTATCTTGAAAAGACAAAAAACAAAAACAAACACAAACACAAAGAAAAGTACTATGCTACATTTTGAATCGCAAAGAAAGTTTTTTTCAAAGATCTGATTTTATAAAGCATAAAGGCAAAAAAGAATACTTTGTTATACTAGTAAATGAGGACATGATTCTCTTTTCTCATAGAAAGAAGTGGGGACAGGGACAACGGGAAATAAACAATGAGGAGATGATGACAATGGGTTATAGTCTTGAGTCAGTGCAGATAAACTTTAGAGAATATAATAGAAAGTCAAATTGTGAGAAGCTCTCAAAAATGTGTATGTGTGTGACCTAGCAATAATAAAGACATTTTTAAATGCCTATGTCCAAATCAAGTTTAAATTAATTAAGTAAATTTTGCCAAGTTGCTGAATCTTTCTCAACTTTAGATTCCCACTTGTGTAGGTTTCAAAAATATTATCTCCACAAAGTCTTGGTCATTTCATGTCAGACAATATTTCAAATAAGTTGAATTTATATTTGACCTCTGGTGAGCAGTGCATAATTTTATTGTAAATTAGTGATATCCTAATTAGAATCTGTTGAGGTTAATATCTACTTGATGACCCCAATTTGGAACTTGCAAACTAGCCTTTTAAAAAAGAACTAGAAACTAGAAACTAGCCATTTAAAAAAGAATACATCGTGTGTTGATGGCATAGCTGCTTTCTAGAAGAAAATGCAGAGCAAAGTCACAGTACCCAGGGCTTTTGTTGTAGCTCAAAGGCTCCACAGAGAGCTCTCTGCTCTCTCCCTTATGAGCAGGAATGATTAGCCAGGGCCCATTATTATTATGAATAACCAAGTTTCTGATGCCTTACATTTCCATGTTCTAACTGGGTTACCAAAGAAAACTATCAGTCCAACTGCAACAAAGCTGGTTAATATCCCTGTCATTACTAATGGCCATCAAAACCGAGGAGAGGAGGGAATTTTGACATGCCAATGGAAATAAGTCAATAATATATATATATATATATATATATATATATATATATATATATCCTAATGCTTTGAAAATTACTTTGTAAAACAGTCTGAAGGAAGGACAATGGCTCTGTTTCTCTAAACTGGTCTTCCCTTGGGAAACATGAGGTGAGATAAATGGGAGCATGCCGTTTACATTCCCACCTAATTCTCTTTATGATTGTTGAAAGGTATCTAGACTAGAGACAGTGATTAAACTAAAATGTCATCCTGACACACAGATATCAGTTCTTGTAGATGGGATAATGATCGAAGTGAAGGTATCCCTAGTGAGCCCTGGGCTGCTAACAAAATGGTGGCTCATGCAGAGATTCACACTTCCCACAAATCCTTTCAGTCAGTTATGTGGGACAGGAGAATGTAGATTGTAGTTCAGACAGTTTTACTTACCCTGAAACATGCAACAGCAGCAGCATGTAGAAGACAAAGAAGAGGTTGTGAGTATACCAGAAGATATCATAATTAGAAACTCTGAAAAATAAATCAGTTTCCATCAGTGCGGCTTTACCTTCATCACGTGAAAGAAACATGCACTTTGAAAATACATATCATATTTGTAGAACATTGAAATGTCAATTGTCCAAGATTCATCTATTGATAACAAGCTATTAATTTACTACATAAACTGCACTAAGAAAACTCATAAATAATGTCATTTAAAAGTGATTGATATACACACATACACACAGACACACACAATGTTGTAGTCTGATTTATAGTGTTTCTGTCTTTTTAATAGCATTTTGTTTTTCTTTGCTTCTTTTTTGAGATGGGGGTCTCTCTATGGTACCCTCTCTATGGAACTCACTATGCAGACCAACTTGGCCTTGAACTCACAGAAATCCACCTGCTTCTGCTTCCTGAGTGCTAGAATTAAGCACCCCAATTGGTGGCAAGCATCACAATTCTCAGCTCATTTTTGGTTTACTTTTATATTGTCAGGTAATTTTCAGACTAATGTTCTGATTTAAAAGAATGTTTTTTAAAAGTTGAAAAAGAAAACCCTAAATGGAAAAAGATTAAACTATCATTAATTTTTCATTCTGTTTCAGTTACTACTTTCAGGTTTCTGCCCTGACTTTCTTTGACCACATAGTCTGATATGGAATAGTAAGCTGAAATACTTTTTCCCCTAAATCATTTTTGATTATTCTGTTTCATCACAGTCATAGAAAGCCTTTTGAAAACATAAATTAGTATCAAGAAAGGGCTATTTCTGTGACAGACCTGAGCATGTTCAGGAGTTGAAGCCTTTGTGGAAGGACTGGAACTTTGGGATAGAAAATTATTGAACGTTCAGAGTATACTGAGCTATTGTGGTAACTTAGATGGTAGAGATAGTGCAGATAATTTTGATTGGCCCTTAAGTTTAAGAGGGAAGATAAGAATTTCTTAAAGACTCTCTCTGTGGTGCTCAATACGTTGCACTAAGAATATACAGTTCTGGTCACCAGAAGATAAAGAAGTGGCCTTGCTTAAGAAGAGACAAACATTACTGAAAAGAAAACTTCCGGGAAGTGTTTCCTCTGGGTCAGTACTTAGAAGCTATGCTCCAGGGGTGCTGAAGTCCAGGCTGACAACTGAATTTGGAAATGTGTAAGAGTTTGCCTGGTGATACTAATCTTGAAAACGTGAAGGAGTCATAGAGGACATAGCACTGCGAGAGGCCAGAAGAAATCTTTGGTGATGGAAAAGCCTCAGTTGCAGTAGAAGCTCCAGGATTGAAGAAAGCTAAGGCTTGGAATCATGTGGCGATATCAGAGTCCCTAATTAGATCCCAGGAAAGGACACTGGTCAACGGGCAGCCCAGTTGCAGCAGATATTCCAGCATTTTGGAAATGCTAGTTACATGAGAAGACCTCCAAGGAGGTCAAGGAGGTGTAGAAGCTAGCCTGAGCCTATACAACAAGTTAAATGTGCTGTAGATGGTAGAACCAGTGAAGTGGAGCTTCTCTGGTTCAGAAAAGTCCAGAAAACCATGAGTCCAAGAAGTCTGACACCGAGCTTTGCACTGTTTAATTTTGGTTTTGCTTTAATCTAGTTTAAATTGTGCACAGGTTCTTCTTTTGTAATAAGAAGTATGTAACTTATTTTTAATTTTGTGGGAAAACACAATTAAGAGACTTTCGAGCAACTCTGAATGTGTTAAAGAGACTGAAATTATAAAGACAAAGACCTTTTAAATTAAAACATGTTTTATATTGAGATTTTTTTTTTCTTTCGAGACAGGGTTTCTCCAGGTAGCCCTGGCTGTCCTGGAACTCACTCTGTAGACCAGGCTGGCCTCGACCTCAGAAATCTGCCTGCCTCTGCCTCCCAAGTGCTGGGATTAAAGGCGTGTGCCACCACTGCCCGGCTATATTGAGATATTGATTTAAGATGAGAACTTGGGAATAAACAAGAAATGAAATTAATATAGTGTGTAATATATGGATGTGTCAAGTTGACAAGGGGATCAATTGTTCTAGGTAGTTTTTGTCAAACAATACAAGCTAGAGTTCCCTGGGGAAAAGAATCTTAATAGAAGAAAGATATCCATCAGAAGGCCTGTAGGCAAGTCTATATGGACCATTTTCTTGATTAATGATTGATGCAGAGAAGCCCGTCCTACTGAGGGTAGTATAAATGTTGGGCTAGTACTAAGTTACATAAGAAATAAGGCTCGGAAAATGATGAACAAGCAAGCAAGCAGCAGCCTTCCACAACTGCTATTTCAGTACCTGCCTCCAAGTTCCTTACTTGAGTTCCTGTCCTGACTTCCCCCCGTAATGGAGTATGACACCTGAAAACTACAAGCTGAAACAAGCCCTTTCTGCCTCAAGATGCTTTCAGTCATAGTGTTTTTTCATAGCATTAGAAATCCTAACCAGGATAGTGTTCTTGCTCTAGGTAAGCACAAAAGAATAAAATAATAAAGATCAGTTATTAATTGTAAAAATGACATATGTTTATTTTATTTTATGTGTTTAGGGTAAATGTTTACTTATTAAATATTAGAAGTAGAGAGTAGACATTTGGAAGAAGTTTTTTTTTTGAAAGACTCTAATATAAAACACTAACAACTTTTAAAACTCTTGTTTAAAATATTTATAATTTGGATTTGTACAGATCTAACTTGATTTTATTTCTAGATCAAATTCTACACAATTTTTAGTTTCAATACATTGTGTAATGCTCTCTGAAAAATAAGTTCACCAATTTCAGACCAAACCACAGGATAGAACGGCCTGTTTCCCAGAATGTAGATTTTATAATTTGTAGTTTTCATAAGAAGTTTAAAAATATCCTTACCATTCTGAGCTATATCTCTAAGTTTGTCCTTAGTCTTTTGGAGAGTGTTGAAAATATATGAAAACACACAGATCTGTAATTCATTTCAGAATTTACTACTCAAAACTATATGTTAAACCCCCAAACTCAAAATTTGTGGGTCTTGAAAAATAATATATGTATGGTGATCGATTGTGCCATCAGTAAAGAGAAAGATAAAATGTGTCTACATAGAAAATGTTTAAAACATCTATGTGAGGCCGAGTGATGCTGGTGGGATGACACATAGTAAATAAGAACATGAAGCTCTGTGTGTGAAAATAATCCACAGAATGACAGAACTAATCCTTTGAGATGATTGGGGGTGAATATAATTATGAGTAGATGTATATAGAAATACAGCAAGAGAATCATTTGAAAAACTATTTTCCAGTTATTTTCAAACCATATAAACATTTGTTTCTTCATTATTTTTCATATCTCAGCCGTATAGCTGAAGATTTTTAAATTATAAGAATGGTTATGATTTCTTTTTTTTTTTTGTCTCTTGTTTTCTTCAAGCAAAAAATTTGATCTTATATGTGAGATACTTCTATTCTGAAATGGAATGTGTTCACCAGAAAAAAAAAAAAGACATGGGAATGCCATTGAAAATGCAAATCTGAAACTTCTCCGGATTTACTTATTTGTTTGTTTATTTGCTTATTTATATACATTCACATATATACCTAGAGGTTGAGGTCAAGTGTCTTTATCTTTCTGAATCTTTTTGTTTTGTTTTGGTTTTTGGTTTTTTGAGTTAGAGTCTGACTGAACCTGAGGCTTTCTAATATCCCTAGACAGACTGTCTACCCTGAAAAATCACAGGTATTCATCTATCAATATGTTGGCAGGTATCTCCATCCTAGTACTACGAGGCAGATGTGCACTATGCCTAACTTTCACATTGATACTATGGATTTGCCCTGAGGATATTTTTGTGCACAAGCAATTTCCCAACTGGGTCATATCCTAGCCCCATCAAAATATTTTAACTAAAAAAATCAATATGAATTGGAGTGTTGCTAAACATTTAAGCATGTCTCAAGTTTGTTTCTGAGGCTTTATTTAGAACACTATTTTATTATAGTCAAAAATAAAATGCTATCATCAGGTAATCAGCTATAAAATATTTTTTAAGGTATACATTCCTCTCAAGGTTTGTGAGCATGCAGTAAAATTCAATCACATATCCACCAATCTTTTCTATAAAAGATTCTGAAATATTCCAATTCCCTTAGTATTCAATAGAAATTTCCATATATTATTCCATTTCTTATGACTAACAAAATGTAATTTTCCAAAAAGATACACAAGGGGTTGGAGAGATAGCTCAGTGGTTAAGAGCACTGGCTGATCTCCCAGATGTTTTGAGTTCAATTCCCAGCAACCACATAGTGGCTCACCACCATTTGTTATGGGATCCAATGCCCTCTTCTGATTTGTCTGAAGAAAGCTACAGTTTAGTCACCTATTTAACATAAATAAGTAATTCTTTTAAAAATGTAAATGAAATATTGGAATGTCTCTATTTCAGCTGTGGCAACCCAGAATAGCCTACTCACTAAATGCATGGTCTACATACTTTAGTTATCCAAGACTTTTTGCTTTTCTAGGAAAATGAAAATAAGTGGGAAAAAACGTGGACCACCTGGACAAGATAGTCTCAGTCACCAGTCTGACCTTACCTTATTGCATAGGTAGAAGCTGTCACCATGAGGAACAATACAACCACCATGCAGACACCTGTTAGACCCGGAACTGTAAGAATATTCACAAGTACATTTTAATTTAACTCATACTGGAAGAAAGTTAAAAAATTATTACCTTAAATTATGAAGCATAGTACAATATTTTATTTCTTTGTACATATACCCTCTCTAACGAACTGTTAGAAAATCAGCACAGCCTCAACTATTCAGACAAGGCAGGTTTCTTTGTTGCTGGAGTAGAGGCATCCATTCTTGTGTTGCCAAATGCACTATTCCTAACGGTGAGAGCATGGAGATTGTGTTGAAGCAGTCATATTGTTGAGGTGTTAAGGGAGTAGTTTCCCTGTGATATGTAGAAGACACTATCTTGAAACAGATGTTCTGGCCCTCTGGCTTTTATAATCTTTCTTTCTCATCATCTATAATATTCCCTGTCTGTGCTATTTGAAGAAAGCTTGTAGATATATTTTCTTTTCACATCAAAAGCAATCTAGGGTCTAAGAGATAGCGCATCAGGTAAAGGTGTTTACCAACAAGCAGGAGACCTTCAATTTCATCCCCATATTTCACATGGTGAAAGGAGAAAGGCAAGTCCAGAAAGTTGTCCTCTGATCTACTTCCCATACACAATACTGTAACACACACACACACACACACACACACACACACACACATACACACACACTGTGAGATACACACATGTAATAGTTAAAAAATATAAAAGCAGATGTGTGATATAGTATAAAATTAATTTAAATAAAAAAGAAAATCTGAAGTCATGTCTAAATTAATGATAATCTTTATACCTACAAGTTTAGCATTAGACCATACACTATGTCCAGAATGACAAGATGACATATCTAAGTTAAAATATAAATAGATCCCTACTATGTTATTACAAACACACACACACACACACACACAGAGAGAGAGAGAGAGAGAGAGAGAGAAGAAGAAGAAGAAGAAGAAACCAGTCCTAGCTCAGTGTTAGAACAGTGCTTGTGTGTATCATTCAGTTTGCAAAGTGATTAGAGCAAATGGTCAATAAAAATATCAGAATGCGCACTATGGTAAAAACAAATTTCACTTTACACAGACTCAGCGTCATCAGGTATCATCAATCCCTTGCCTGATAGTCCTAACACAAATCATGTCTTCTGGGCCATTTTTCCCCATATATAGTGTTTATTTCACAGCACCTTTTCTATTTTTTTCTAAGTAAGTGATTGCTTCCATGCCACATGGGAAGAAATTAATCCACCTCACACTGAAGGACAGAAATACACCATTTAAAAGCAGCTTGCCTACAACATGGCCTTGCTCTCGCAAGTAGTAACTTGAAAAAGCAAGCATATAGCAACACAAATACTATTGTTTGAATATTTATAGCTATTTTCAATGGTTATGGAATAAAATATTCACAAATTAGTAGATTTGGATTGAGTAAAAGAAGGTAAGTTCTTTCACCTTGTAAAAAGTAGAAATGTGATGATTAATTTGCACATGAAAATCTAGAAATTTCATGTCATCTTGTAATTAGAAAAGCAACTGTGGGTCTGCACTGCTGGAAGCCAGCAATGCCAGGCTGGGCAGAAACAGCCCTCTTGCTTGCTCTTGCACAGCCTGAGACACCACTGAAAGAAGAGAATGGCTGATGGAGAGATGGGGGTGATGGAGAAGTGGATTGGCGCGAGCACTGGGGAGAGTGGTTGCATGGTGGGTCATGTGAGGTCTGTGGGATGGTGTAAAGCATGCCAGAGCTTAAGCACATGCAGATTCTGCCCAGGATCAAGCTGCCCGTCAGTAGGATAATCTTATCTTTGGGAATTGATAGAGGCCCAGGATGAGGAATGGTTCACTTTGTTGATTAGACATTGTAGAACTACCATGTTCCCTGAGGGCCCTAAGTGTGACAGTGGCCCTAAGGCAGCCAGGTTCTGGGTTTATGCCCAAGGATTTTATTGATGATCACCTGATGACATGCAGATATTAATGGCCTATGCAGTAGCCTGAGTCCATGGTGTTGTCTGTGAGCTATGCTGGATGTGGGGACCATACTAATGTGAGTGGCCTGTGCTACCACCTGAGACCATAGTGATGTTTGAGTCCATGCTGCCAGAGAGGGCCATGATGATCCCTTGGTCTTAATGCTTCAGGGTCTGTGTTGATGTGCATGGTCTGTGTTATTCCTGAAAGTCATATGAATGTTCATGGTCTCTCCTGTAGCCTTAAACCATTGATGTCTGTTGGCAATGCTTCCACCTGGGGCCACAGTGATATCCACACCTGTGATGCAGCTGAGAGCCATGTCTAGGTTCAAGGTCTTACTGAAGGCAAGTCTGTGGTGATGTCTGTGGCCCATATTAGCACCAAATGCCTTGTGGTAGTTTGACTATGCCTAGCCCAGGGAGTGGCAATATTTGAAGGTATGGCCTTGTTGGAGTAGGTTTGCCCTTGTTAGAGTTGGTGGGCTTGGGCATTAAGACTCTCATCCTAGCTGCCTGGAAACTAGTCTTCTAGCTGCCTTCAGAACAAGAAGCAGAACTCTCAGCTCCTCCAGCTCTATGTCTGCCATGGTCCCACCCTAATAATAATGAGCAGAACCTCTGAACATGTAAGCCAGCTCCAATTAAATGTTTCTCTTTAGTCCCAGGGTACTACTGGTCAAAATATGTTACCTGTTGTAACTGCAATTACTGAAAAGGTAAGGATTAAGATCCCTGCTATGTAGCCCCAGGTCCTACTTAGTACAAATAAATAGGCAAGGCTGGAAAGCTTATTATGTGGGTAATTGTGTAGTTCTCTGCACATATAACATATTAACATATAAATATATAAACAAGTTCAATTAATTGTTAGTTGGCATTCAAAGTATATCATTAGATGTTATACATAAAATGAAGCTAATCTTAAGAGAAATCTCAGTCTAGTGGTACATCCAGGCAGGTAAAACAAGATAGAAAATAGCAGCATAGAGGACTATCAGTAATAAATATTGAATCATCCCTGAAACACTGAATGGTCCACAATGTCCCCTTGTTTAGCAACTAAGCTAAGGTCTAATTTATTAGCCATTTATGGATACAGTTTCTAAGACACAGTAAAAACAGACTAAAATTAATCACTAGTCCAGTTACACTGGACAAAGATAAACTTGCCTATATGATTTACACTTATTTTTTTCTTAAAGTTCTTTATCCTATCAAAAAATAAGACCAAATATGTCTTTTTATTTTTAGGAGAAAGAAAATTTGCATATGTATTTTTATTTATTCATACCTACTCATATGAAAGTGATTAATGAGTAGCCTTTACAATATACAATTGCACTGTACTGCCCAGTGTGATCCTTTACAATACACAATTGTGCTACACTAACTACCCTGTGTGAATGACTCTGAGACTCATTTGTTCCCTTACAGAATACAGTCAGAAATACATCATATTCTACTCATTATCCTACTTCTTTTAACTTAATTGAAAACATAACTGTGTTTGTTTATGCACATTTTTCTTATTCTAATTAAATGTCAAGTATTTTATGCTAGTAAATGAACATATTATTGAATTAGGAAATTTTTAGTATATAAGCATTTTTTATAGGATGTGTATACTCAAAACTATAGAATATATTGTATAAATTTTTACTTTTAGTACTCTTTTCATTTCCTAAATACTAACTGCAATTACTATATTGTACTTTTATGGCCATTAGTTTTAAGAAATAATTTCTTGGTATATTAAAAAATAATTAGGCACCAAGAGAGAAGACAATAGAAGACTAAACATACTACAGTACAAAAAAAAACCAACAAAAATATTGTCTACATTAGAACAACCTTATGATGTGTAAATCCCATGTCAATGCCTGTTGCTTTGTCTAGATGCTATTACTGAGAATATGAAAAGGTCACTATAGAATATAGTCTCTACTAAAATTGAAGTGAAGAACATAAGTTGATGAGGCTTTATCCTGGGTTTAGAGATCTTCTACATAGTCAGAAGCATTAATCATACTACTTTGTCTTGATATAATACCTAAATCAATATATTTTATATCTTTGAAACTAGAATTTTTGAAGAATGTCAAGAATTCCAAGGCATTCTTTCACTAAGCTGCCTTTAGTAGAAAATATTAATTAAAAACATGTTTTTGTTTTAAAGAAGCAATGCAGCATATTTTTGAGACTTATATATATAAAACATTCTGTCTGCATGTATGCCTTACAGGCCAGAAGAGGGCACCGTATTTCATTATGTGTTTATGAGCAACAATGTGGGTGCAGGCAATTGAACTCAGGACCTCTGTAAGAACAGCTAGTGCTCTTAAAATCTGAGCCATCTCTCCAGCTCCATAGAAAATATTCTTAACACACAGCTCTGTTCTTTCTCTTATTTAGTTCATGTGAATATAAAGTACATTTATTTGTACATAATATTTTGTTTTTATACTTTTTCACTTTTATTTTCCACCCAGTTACTAAAATTCAAATCAAAACATGTTATTGATGAACAAAATGCTAAGCAAAATTAAATTACATTCCTGAAGAGAGAAACATATGTGAAATACTATAACATGGTAATATAATAATCTTGTCATCAGAACAAAAACAGTTTATGACTCTTAAACATAGCAGGATGGATGTAAATTGTGTTACTTTTTCTTCATAAAACTAGTGCAAAGGAAAGGTGATATATATAATAGGGTAATATGCCCCGTCACTGTGCATGTTTTATTCTTACTAATTAATCACTGCTACTCATTTATCATCACAGATTGCCTCAATGACACAATCACCCTCATACTTGAACACTGAAAGCAAACTCATAGTGCAACTTTCTCTAGCATTAGGGTTAATTTTTGCGTTGTAAAGATGTGCATTTACAACAGAACGATCTAGACTAACATTTCAAATGAATATTTTTAAAAGGGAACAATTAAATGTAAAAGTAAAAATAATAGAGCGCAAATTCATAACTTATTTTAATAACTTTCCCATTCATGGGTTTTAAGATCACGTCTCGCATATCACTTTAAGATGACTCAATTACTAGAATTAGACTAACACCAAGAGTCCAATATTTTCCTCTAAACTTTGAAAGCAAGAACATGTAAATTACCTGCCACAATACCGGCTATAGGCACATCTCAAAGCAGGCATTCATGAGGCCTGAGGATTATAGTGTTTTCATTTGAGCAACTTGTCAAAAACTGTAGAGAAAACCAATGTGTCTGATTACTGTTTTCCTTTATTTATCCAAGATTCAAACTATTGGTTTTCTTGCATCAGTTGGCATTGCAGCATAATAACTAAACTATTAATGTCAACTGTAGAATGTTGCAATTTAGCATGTATCAATTGTAATTTAGCATGTATTAATTTCAAAGAATTTGATTCATGCATTGTTGAAAAACAATGAATCAAAAACTTACTGGTTGTGAAGAGAAGCTTTCTGGGATCCTGAGAAAAGAAAAGAATAAAACATTTGACTGGGAAATAAGAGGCTAGTGACATAAACATATGAAAGAAGTTTGCCAGGTGTGTTGCCATGTATTAGGAATTATGCCACCAATTCATCCTTTACAAGTGACTGGCTCAATTCATTAAGTCTCGGGACATTTTTACATTTTAAAAAGTAAAAGAAGAGAAGTCTTTCCAACATAGAAAATGAGAGCATTGACTAAGTTAGAAACACAGATTATTGATCTGATTACAGGCTGGCTGTAATGGTGGTGTTCAACAATTTTGAGATACAATAATTTAAGTTATAATGCAAAATTAAATATATATTGAATATAACATATAACATACATATATATTTGTCTCATTATGTTGCCCAACAGATTGTAAATTTATAAATACATTATTATCCTGCCTTTAAAACCAAGATAGGGTTCAAACACATTATGCTCTATGCTCAAACAAGAAGTAAATTTTTAAGACTAAAAACACCAACATAGTGGAATATTGGACAATTAAACATAGATAGTATGAAATTAGGAAACCTATTTATAGGCATTAAAGGATGAATTATAGAAAGAGGAGTATAAAAGGAAATGCTGTGCAATGGAAATTGGGGTGGGGACTGGAAACAAGCAACCATTGCTAACATCACAATATGACTGGAAGACAGTTCAGGGAGAGGAAATGGAGATGTGAGAACCAGAACTCAGTCTCAAATCCCAACATGTGGAGAGCTGTCACTGAGAAAGCTAAGAAGCTAGATTCTTCACTGAATCTCAGTGTTTTGTGCAGTACATAATTACCTGGTCATCCTTTAAAAAAAAAAAAAGCAATGCCCAGGCCCTAGTCAGACTAGTCACGTCATATTGATGTCTATAGACAATAGTAGAGGCAAGAGATTTATGAAAAATGATTTGAGGCATTCAGTTTTACAATTTGTTTTATTGTTTGATTCCTTTTAAAAAGACAATCAAATGATTAGAGCAGTATTACCTGTAAAAGTCCTAATGGTATATAAAATAAAAAATGTAGTCTGGGACAAGGAGAATGTTTAATGACAGGTTAAGTCACTGTCATTCATAAGAAAAGATCAGAGAGACAGCAGTTTGACTTGGGCATAGTCATGACCTTGGGAGTTAACGACTATATGAAGACAATGTGAAAGTACTAACAAACAGAGACCTGAGCAGTAGTATGTATGTGCTGAGCACCTAATTCTGGCTCAGCACATATAATTACCCCATGAACATATAAAAGATCATATGGAAGAACATTATCCCGAAGTTAGATAGCACATAGTAGTAAATTCAGCTCAAGGTCATCTATGGAAATAAAGGAATCATTTAAAAAAAAACCCACTAACTTTTTAAGTCAAATAAATTCATTATTTAGTATCGACATATAATCAACCTACAACTGTGCCCTTTTCCACATAAGCACAGTGAGTTATTAAAGTATTTTTTATCTTGAGATTGGCACAGTCAACATTCTCAACTAAATGGGAAAAATTAGACAAAAGCTGCTGGGAGTCAGAAAGCAGACCTGAGTGGCAACCTTCTGAATATTGCAGGATATAAAAAGTAGACACTGTGAACTCCCATTTTCAGCAGGAGAAACTATAGAATAGTAATTACCTGCAATTTCTATTGAAAGAGAATAAAACTCAACTTGACAACTGCCTTTTAAAAGCACTCAAAGGAGCAGGGAGGTACAGATTTTCTGTAAAAATCACAGGCCCTCATTAGTTATCTAATGACAAGTGAAGGGAAGATGGAAAGTCAGAGACCACCCACCTCATTCTGGTATCTTGCTGCATTCAGTTCAAGGAAATCTTCACTGTAGTTCACTGAAAAGTTGAGGGCATTCACCAAGTGGGCAGCTACGTGCACACCTACAAACCATGTCAGGTATAAGTCAGTGGGGTCTCCACATATGTTCCTTGGCTAGAAGTCATTTGTTCTCCATAAATAATTACAGATTAAAAATAGAACTGAAATAGGTACATAAGCAATAAAATACTGAACTGAAATAATTCTAAAACATAAAATCAAAGTCATCTGATGAGAGATAGTTTACTAAATTTTCAAAAACTAGAGTTAAATAACCACAGTAATTTAGGTCAAAATCTAGAGAATATTCTGACTTAATGTCTCTGTCTACAAATACACACATACAAACACACACACACACACACACACACACACACACACACATTTTTACATTTTGTGCCTATCAATACAAACATTCATTTGTTCAATAAACTGCTTACTGGATCCTGGATCTCTTTGTATTCCACACAGTTCATCTTTCCCATAGTTCTAACCTACTCCATCTTACGTACTTCATTGTCATTCCCATTCCCAAATTTCAGTCTTCTGAATGGTTTTTATCCAGTGGAAATCTTCCACAATCAATAGATAATTTTCTAAATTCAACAGTAAAGGGTTGGGAGGCACTTCATGGAAGAAAAACTCGGGTAAATAATGATTTCCCCTTGACAATCAACCAACCAACCTATAAAGGCACTGCCAACACAGTGCTCAGCCGACTCTGAGCTCATATAAAAGATGCATGTATTAGAGAATTACTAGAAGTTTGAAATAACCCTTTATTTATAGTCAACAATGAATATTAGTACCTCAAGACAGGCAAGGAGGGAGCAAGTGATCTGTTCAACTAGGCCTCAAAACCTTCCCCTTTCCTAATCTGTTTTTTTTAAGGTTAAATGAGGTACATATCAACATTCTATGATAACATATTGAATAAAGGCACTCTTGTAGCCTTGGCCCTATAACCGATAAACTTTTCTTTTCAATTCATTTGTAATATCATGTAATGAAAGTTATAAATATTTCATAATTTTTAACTAACCATTACAGGTTAAAATAATATAATGAAGTATGTTGTTTCAAAGGAAATGATAGCCTGAAAAATAGAAGAGCTAACAATGTGTAAAACATAGACTATACAATTCAAAATCACTGAGTACTATTAATTACCTACAAAGAACAATAAAGGCAAGAGAGTCTCAGAATGCCAAATAACCTAAAAGTTTATTTCTAGGAATTATATTTCAGGCTAACAAGTTGGGTATCAAAATGGGTTGCATTGATGTCAGGTATAATTAAAAAGTGCTAAAAAGTTACAGTACTCAAGAGAATATGTTACTGGCAGAAGAATATACAAATAGAATAATGAAATAGAGAACTCAAAAACCTGTTCAAATTAATATAATTCACGAGTGTTTCTACAAAGAGAAGAGACAACAAAAGGAAGAAAAACATAGGGTTTCAACAACGGTCCTGGAACAACTGAATATTAAGCCCTTAAAAAAACTCAAAACAATCTCTATAAAGTCCCCGAGACTTGGGAGTGAGAGGCCCCCAGGACTCAATGGAGATGACCGAAGCTGAAATACCTAACAATAGGGAGATGAACCTGAAGAGATCACCTCCAGTAGACAGACAGGGCTCCCAGTGGATGGATGGACCACCTATCTACCTTCAAAATTTTTGACCCAGAATTGTATCTGTATCAGTACAAGTTCAATTGTGTATATGGCCAATGAAGGCCAAAGATTATTCTGGATTCCTTGTAACTGAAGTTATTACCTTTTTTTGAGCAACCAGATGTGGGTTTGATGTCTAGTATAACTGAACAGCACTCTTTTTCTTTTTAAGTAAAGAATAGAGTTTATTCGGGGAATGGGGAGGGGCGTTAACTGGGGATGAGAGGCAGAGAAAGGCATAGAGAGGAAGAGAGCAGGGAGGGGAGGAGAGCTCAAGAGGGGAAGAATGAAGCTGAGAGTGAGAGAATGAGAGAGCTAGCAGCACTCTTAAATGCTAAACCACCTCTATTAACCCTGGTACCTTTCTATCTGACAGTTAAGTCATTAATTTACTTTTAAGTTGATTTTTCTTTAGCCTGAGAATTATAATTTTCTGCATGTGAAAACAGTTTGTTGGGCACAATTTCATGACAAAGCTCCTATGATTTTGGCATCTTTGTAGAGAATTACGTGACTAGAGTTTCGTGGGATTATTTCTTGACACACAATTGTTTCATTGTACTTATTTTAATTAAGTAGCAAAATTTGGTATGCACACATGTGTCATGGTATATATGTACAGGTTCAAGGAAAACTTTCAAGAGTCAGTTCTTACTTGCTACCTTCCTAAGAAAAGGTCTCTTTTCTTTCTACGGCACAGCATAATCTAGGCCAGCTAGATAGCCCTGTGAGCTTCCAGTCATTCTCCTGTTATAAGTGTTCATGGATGACTGATCTATACCACTGCACGTGGCTCTTTTTGTGGATTCTGGAGTTCAAATTCAGGCCAAGAGGCCCGTGTGGTAAATTGCTTTTACCCACTGAGTAATAGATAAGATCCTATAAGCCTCTTTTTTATATGTCAAGATTCTGTTTTTTCTTCTTCAAAAGACATGTGTGTGTTTATGTATATGCTTGTGTCTCTGTGTACATATACCACATGTGTGCAAGAAGACCAGAAGAGGGTGGATTCCTTGGAAATAGTGTTACAAGCAGTTGTGACATACCCATTGTGGGTACTAGGAACACAACATTGTTCCTCTGGAGGAGCAGAAGTCCTTTTAGCCACTAAATTATCTCTGTTGCTCTGCGTTATTTTCTTTGATTATTAGTCTTCTGTATTTTTACTTTTGCACTCAATTATACTAAATTTTGTACTAAATTATACTTTTGTAATAAATTCAATCAAAGTTGAAGTTAGCATAATGACTCCATCTTTGTTTTTTTTTTTTTGTTTTTTGTTTTTTGGTTTTTTTTTGCTTTAGCTTTTCAGTGTGTTTTGGCTTTCTTCTTACTTTGACATAATTTGTAAGGTTAGAGTTTCTGATTCTATGAGGAATATTATAAATATTTTAATAGAAATTACATAGAATCGATGAAATAATATTTGACTCAATTCAAAGAAATAATCTATGAAAATGATTGATAAACTAGACACCCTTAAAATTTAAATTCTTTCTTCCAGGAAAGATTCAAAGAATAAGAACACAAGCCACAGAGTAGGAGAAAGCATTTTCAAGAGACATAAAGTCCTAATAAAGGCCACTTATTTCAACTATTAAAATCATACCTAAAACATTACTTTAAAATTTTTATGATTATAAGAGGAAAAGATCTTAGCAGATATCTTAGAAAAGAAAATATATAACAATAAATAAGCATATGAAATGTTTCATAATCTGTATCATGAGATGCAATAAATATCTAAGAGAATGGCTGAAATCCAGAATACAGCACCTCAGATGTTGACAAACATACAGAGAAACTAGAACGCTGCTTTAATGATGGTGGAATGGCCACTTTGGAAGGCAAAATTTAACTTCTCTTCCTCTCACACCTATCCAAAGTACTTAAAAAACTCAAAATCCACAAAATATAAGATATATAAATAGGAAATAAAGACAAATTCAAAGGCAGAGGGAAAGAGAGAGACAAACAGACAGTCAATATTTTACAGCAACTTTATTCATAATGGCCAAAAGTTGGAAGCAACCACGATGTGGGCAGATGAATAAAGTATAATTTATCCAGGCACTAAACTATCAGCAAACTCTGAAAAGACATGATCCGTCCAGTGATAAAAATACAAGAAAAGAACTTACACTTATATGATATAGTGGATAACACAAATGAGAAATCCAGTGCATTCTATGGTTCTAAATCCCTGACATCTGAAAAGAAAATGGGAAATCTATATATTTAAAAAAAAGCTACTATTTCAAGCCAATTTGATTTGTATTTCCATGAAGACTATGAATGTTTTCAAGTGTTTCTCAGCTATTAGAGATTCCTCTGTTAAAAACTGTGTTTACCTTTGGATGCCATTTTTAAAATGGGTTATTTAGTTTCCTGGTGTCTAATTTCTTGAGTCCTTTTTGTATTTTGAATATTAATCCTCTGTTGGAAGTACATTTAGTAAAGTCCTTTCTCCATTCTTTAGGCTGCTGTTTTGTCCTATTGGCAGTGTCAGCCTTGCTGAAGGTTATCGGTTTCATGAAGTCCCACTTAATTAATTGTTAATTGTAGAGCCTGAGCCATTATTGTTCTGTTCAGGAATGTCTCCTGTGCCAATGTATTCAAGGAAGTTCCTAACTTTCTTTTCTATTAGATTCAGAGTGCCTGGTTTTATGATGAGGTCTTTCTTTTAGTTGGACTTGAGTTTTGTGTAGGGTGATAAATATGGTTCTATTTGCACTATTCTACAGGAAGACATCCAGTTAGAAAAGTACCAGGTATTAAAGACTCTTTCTTTTTTCCAATGTATGGCTTTGGCTTCTTTGTTAAAAGTCTAGAGTCCTTAGGTGTGTGGATTTATTTTTGGGTCTTTAATTAGGTTCCATTTGACACCCATTAGAATGGCACAGATCAAAAACTCAAGTGGCAGTTCATGCTGATGAGGATGTGGAGCAAGTGGAAGGCTCCTCCATTGCTGGTAGAAGTGCATACTTGTACAACCACTTTGGAAATCAATTTGGTGGTTTATAAGAAAACTGGTAATAGTTATACCCCAAAACTCAGTTATACCACTCCTGGGTGTGTACCCAAAACATGCCACAGGACACTTGCTCAATAGCAGCTTTATTCATAATAGCCAGTAACTGGAAACAACGTAGATGTCCTCAATTGAAGTATTGAAAAAGAAAATGTGGTACATCTAAACAATTTAATTCCGCTACTAAAAACAGAGACATCATGAAATTTGCAGGCAAATAGATCGACTAAGAAACATTACCCTGAGTGAATTAACTGAGACCCAGAAAGACACACATGGTCTACTCACTTATAAGTGGATATTAGCCATTAAGGAGAGATTTAGATAATGATGCAATGATTGGCCCAACTTGAGACCAATATAATGGGAGAAAGCTAATCCCTAAAACTATTAATGATACTATGTTTTCAGACAGGCGCCTATCATAATTCTGCTGAATGGCTTCACCCAGCAGCTGATGGAAACATATGCAGAGACCGACAGTCAAACATCAAGAGGAACTTGAAGAGTCTTGTAGAAGAGTGGAGGATTTAAGTGAGTGAGTAGGAGTCAGGAACATCACAAGAAGACCTACATAGATAATTAGAAAATCACCAAATAAAATAGGTGAAAATATACAAAACAATAAAATCAAGTCTCTCTACCTTGGTAAAATATACGATTCTAATAAAATAATGCTTTTCAGCTCTCTCACCTGAGAAAATACAGATAGTTATGCCACAGGTGATGTGTAGAGTCTTGCTTTTATCCAACAATCTTCTTGTTCTCCTGCTAGGGACCTAAATAAAAATTGATTAATACGGTAAAAAATAATACAACCAGTCAAAATGTTTTCAAAAACTTTCCCTACAGCATTGCTTATATCATGAAAATTATTAGAAATACAAGTCTACTAGTCAAAAGTCAGAGATCTGTGGCATAGTCATTGAAATCATTCAAAAGAATGTGAAAAATGTTATTTATTTGAAAAAAACCTGAAAAACATAAACTGTTAGATGAAAAATTAGAAACCACACTGTGATCCTACAAAATGTCACTGTACATAAATGTCTATGCTGACATTTGTCCCAAACTGTCATGAGCAGTTGTTCTGTCGGAACAGAGTCAGAGGAAACTTTCTGATAACTTGGTATACATAATTTTTTAAGTTTAAATTTGATAGAATATATGATATCCTTTGTGATGCAAAAACCCTAAGGTTATTTTTAAGTTAGACCAGTGGTATCTGTGGTTTTAAATGTCTTCTTGATCTTGTAGAAAAATAAATGTCAAGAATCTTTGAATATCTGTGCTTCATTCTGGGCAACAAATCTTTAAGACCTATTATCTACTGAGAAAGCTAGGAGGGACCTTCTCACTTTCTCCCATTTATAGTCCTCTTCATGCCAAGCCAATGGCCAGTCAGGGAGCTCAAATCCTAAAATTTAATAATAGTAGGCAACCTAGGGAATGCTATTTCCATAAGTGACTGCAAAAATAAAGTTTTTCCAAATGTAATTACCTTAAAAACTAATAAGTTTTGATATAGTAAATCAGCATTACACACATCAAAAATCACTAAAACCTCTGAAAACATAATTATCTATCCATGCAGCTCTGATTATTTCAGTAAAAAATCAAAACATACATACAAACATGTGCATGCTTACACTTATACAAAGCACTAATTAAAGACAAAAAATGTTTTTTTAATGACAAAGTAGTTTTCTTTCTTGCCCTTCTTGTTTTACAACAACAAAAAAATTTGAGTTGATATTCAATATTCAATATTGTCATCTATCTAAGTCTTCTGCATAGCTCACAAGGAGTCAGGAATGCTAAATAATTGGAAAGTGTAAACACCAGCAATTATTTTGTATAATAGTCAAAGAGCACAGTACTCTGGTTTGCTTACCTGGATTTTCTAAATAAAATACAAACATCAATGAGGTCTGAGACAGTAGAGAAGCTCTAAGAACTGGAATGGAATAAATGTCATTCATTTATATCTGATCTTGATATAGCCATACTTTCTATATCTCAGGTTCTCAAGCTTAAGTTGAACCAGTAATGTCTGATTGTAGAGTTGTTATTAAGAATCATGATAGTACTGAACATAGTACCTGAAAGCATGGGGGATGATATGTCTGTGATCCTCTTCCCTGGTCTAGTTTACAAAAGAGTTTTTTAACCACTTTTATAGGCAACATGCCTCTTACCCCCATTGAGAAGGGATATTCTAAATAAAAACAGTTCATAAAAACAGAACAACTAACTATGATTATTACACTATATCTTGCCATAGAAATTCATGAGTAAGATTTTCTTTTCTGTACCTTCTGTGATCCTCGAAGATAAGCCAGGACTGTACGGCACATGGGTAAAAGGATAAGGCTGCAGTTGAGGTTCAGGACAGATGCAGAAGCTCTGCTTAAGCACAATCCTAGCTGAACAAATAAGGCAAGGGTCAAAGTCAAGTACAAAGGAAAAGCTGCCTTGATCTGAAATTGCATATGTCACCCTGCTCACTAAGGACCATGTTAAATGCCAACTCCTTTAAGAATGCTGCAGAGTTTCTTTGATCTTACTAAAGCTCCAAAACAATTTCTTTTTGCTCTCAATGGCCTTAAAGCTTATTTTTCTTCATTTTGCTAGTGATATAATCACCTTAATGGTGCTTTCCATTTCAGGGTCAAGTTCTTATGCTATCCTATCTGGAAGAAGCCCGAGATCTCATTTAAGTGTGATCTACACCTCTACAACCAAACTGCACAGAAATCTGATTCACTGATAAGCTCAGAAGAGTTCTAAAAGAAACTGGATTTATGTTCTTCCCTCTCTCTGATATTGTCTCCATTTCTGCCCAGCCGACTCATTCTCACACACTTGTCTCTGAGCTCTTCACCTTGTCATTTGATTCCTCTTATAGCTTCACCTTAAATTCTATTCCTCTTGACTGCTTAGCTGCTCTGAGGATTGGAACTATCCCAATGTCACTAAGATTTTCATTGCTTCTGTACTATAATGTTTTTAATACTCTTCTATCACTTCTTTTTAAATCTTATTTATTTTAAAAATGACAAATAAGTACTGTACATATTCATTCTGTAAAACATCAAGCATTTGTATGAACACACAGTGTTGAATAATCAAACCAGACCAACATCACTTCCTACTAAGCAGCAACACTTACCATTTCTTGACATTAAGGTCACTCGCAATATTTTCAGTATTGTAAAACACACAGTATGTTACTGACTTAGGATTGCCACATTGTTTAACCGGCCATCAGAACTTGTTCCTCCCATCTACATTTCAACTAGTATTTTCCCTCCTTTGGCCCACACTACAAATCCCTGGCACTCATTATGATTCTGGGGATTGAACTATTACTAGATTTGAAATGTAAATAACATCAGGATAGTTCTCTGCTGCATATAATTCACTTCGCTAAGCACACTCAGCTCATAATGTTGTTACAAATTAACACTTTGACATAAGACCATGTCTAGTAAATCTGTGATTCACTTTTTAAATATTTTAGGTATTTTGTCATTTTAGTGTTTTGCTTTAGCTTTTTTAAGAACTCCATTTCCACTTGATTACTGTTAAATATTTTTTTATTCTTGAATATATACAAAACAAACCCTACAAACATACGTGAACATACTTGGCTATCTTTACTGGTCATGTTTGACCACTTTATATTTATTTATATTAACCCACTCCTGAAACATAAGGAAATAATTACTGTTATTAATATCTCTTCTACATGGAAGAATGAAGTGACATCCTGACATTAATATTTTACTCAACACAAACAACAAAACAACAACAACCAGCTTGGAAGTTACAAAACTAAAATGCCAACCTAAGGATGCTGCTCCAAGCACCTGTACTCTGGCCATTGCATATGCTTCTTCTTACGCTTGACATTAAATACAACACAGAAGGAAATAGCAGGCGGTAAATACTTTGCTGACCGATCAATGAAAATCAGAAATAACTTATTTTAGAAAACTACCCTAGATAAGTCTTTCCTCCTAATTGTTCTTTCCATAAGATGGTTCTTGTTCTTGTTCTTAACCATTAGAGAAGTCTGAGATACAAATATTATAGTTGTACTACAGAAAGCTACCAGCACGTGTCAGGAAGTGTTATGATTTGTTTAGAAGGATCTGCAACAGCTCTCTGGATGAAATTTGATGTGAAAAGAGAAGACCCTGTCTTTTCTAAAGACAGAACAAGCCACTAGGGCTAAATTTCAATGATGGTCTGACCCTAACCTTGAGTTCAATGCTCAGGGGTCTGTCCTGAACTAGCTCTCTAATCCTCTGCCAACAAGAGGACAGGACATCTTGTTAGTGCTTTTTCTCAGGACAATAATAGTGACATGTGCCAAATGTTGGCAAGAATTCATTGACTCCTGGATCAATGGCAATATAGTCCATAAACATGGATATAAGGGAAGTAACTCTCTTCAGATCCATGATAATAATAATGATAATGTGTACCCTTGGGTCTCCACCCAAGAACTTAGGGAACTCATTTATACTTCATGACCACAGGTTATGAAGTCAGTCTTTTTTCCAGACTCATGAGGTATGGAGAAGTCTACTTTTCAAGATAAATGATTTAAAATAAAAATTTTAAATTTTTAAATTTTTAAAGTAGGACTAATTATCTAGAACTAGGGAGGTGGATGATGAGAGGTTATGGGTACTAGGTCAGCTGGGCTACAACTGAGACCATTTTTCAAAAAACAAGGCAAACAAGTTCCTCTTTGTTGCTATCTCTCAGATATTTGTCAAATTTTAAATATGAGTAAAATGTTGACTATTGATGAAATTGTTCTTTGCATTCAAATTCATTTTTCCACTTACCAGGGATTATAATTCACATCTGGCCATAGACCATCTGTAACTAGTTCCATTTTGAAAACAAAAGACCCTCCCCCCGCCCAAAAAATTGACTAAATGATGATGGAAATGGGATTTCCAACATACTTCTCTAGCTCCATTCAATACTGTAACATATTGTAACCTTGACTTCCTTTGTGTTCTCCAGTTTCTCTTAGTACATGCAGATCTCCCTAAAAGTACACCATTTCTAAAATTAAGATCATTTTGCTTTAGCTGCTTTGGAACAGATTTTATGGCGATCCTCAGATCAACTCTGCAACCCCATAGATGATGAACTGTTAACAAAATGAGAGCTTCTCAGCCAGAAATTCTCAGGTCAGTGTTGTGTGGTAACATATGTATACAATTTCTGCAATATTTCCAAATGAATCAAGCATGCAACCTTAGTGGAGGACTATAGTCTTAAGCTGGTTAGCTATGATGTGAGTTTATAAGGCAAAAAATGAAAGCAACCATTATATTATTGTAATTTATGCAGTGTGTGTGCCCACATGTATTATTAATTAACTCAAGACTTATTTTTATAAGAGATATAGAACAGATTATTGTAAATATACCTAAACCAAGAAGTGACAACACTTACTTGTTTAAAGCTGACATAGTATGTATGTAGATCAGCACTTAGGACCACTGCCTGATCATCTGATGCATATTATGTACTTCAATGAATAAAAGATGTTTTCAAACCTTTGTAAGAAAGAAATTATCCCACAAATTTCGAAGATGATTTATTCAGAGATTTGAAGAAGCAAAATAGCTTGCTCAAAGCCACAGAAATTGTAGAAGGTAAATTCTTTATACAGACTATGTCTTTTCATCTCATGTTAAAAACATGGCAAAAAATAGCCATCAAAGGCTAAGGGATGAAAATCTTGAAATATAGTAAGCCAGTACCAATAGTTCCCATGAGCCACATACATCATGTTTCAGTTACCAGTACAACTCACTAGCCAAGTCAAGGTCTTGAATTTCATCTCCCATCAAGACTCTGTGTTGCACTGCATTCTTGGGTTATGAGTTGCCACTGCAGTCCTTGCCAGCATCACTCCCTCTTCAGTTCATACAATCATAAATATATGTGTGTCTGACTAGGCATCAAACTTGAAGTTTCCCTGCATTGCCTTGATTTTCACAAAGCCATTCATAGAGAAAATAATATCTGTACAATAACTAATCTTTCCTTGTGCCTGGTTCTCAACTCCAGGATTACAGACACTGACTCGCTCCAATCTACTGCTTCTTCACACCCATGTTGTTTGTCAAAAGCAAGAGCTGGTCTTCATAAAATGTGTGCTAAGCCTTAACATAATTACAGTACTGATTCCCAAATCAAAGGATCTGAAAACATCTTCACAAAATTATAGAAGAAAACTTCCCTAATAAAGAGATAGCCATAAATGTACAAGAATCATATAGAATTCTAAACAAATTGGACCAGAAAAGGAAATCCTTTTGTCACAAAATAATAAAAACACTAAATGCACAGAACAAAGAAAGAATACTAAAGGGAAAAAGGCCAAGTAACATATAAATGCAGACCTATCAGAATTGCTCCAGACTTCTCAATAGAGACACTAAAAGCCAGATGAGACTTGAGGGAGGTAAAGCAGATCCTTAGAGAACACAAATGCCAGTCCAGGATACTACACACAGGAAAAATCTTAATCATCATAAATGTAGAAACCAAAATTTCCCAAGAAAAAAACAAATTTAAACAATATGTATCTATCAATCCAGTCCTACAGAAGATTCTGGAAGGAAAATTCCAATACAAGGAAGATATCAACACCAATGAAAAAGCAAGATATTAGTCATGTCACAACAAAAACAAAAGGAGAAAATCACATAAACATAATGCCATCTCTAATTGTAAACATAACAGGAACTAAGAATTATCTGTCTTATCTCTCAATATCAACAGACTCAATTCTTCAACAAAAAGACATAAGGAAATAGACTGGATACACAAGCAGGATCCAGCATTTTGCTGAATGCAAGAAACACACATCAATAACAAAGACAAATACTACCCCAGAGTAAAAGGCTGGAAACAATAAGTCTTCAAAGTCAGTGGTCCCAAGAAATCAGCAGAAGAAACCTCTCTAAAATCCTATGAAATACACTTACAACCACAATTTATTAATTGAAATGAGGAAGGACAGTTTATATTCAAAGGGAAAATCCAACAAGAGAAAGTCTCAATCCATTGAACACACACATTGAATTCCACATAATAATATCGAGAGACTTGAACAAACTTGAACACCTTGCTTTCACCAATCAACAGATAATTGAAAGAGAAAATTAACAAAGACAGAGTGAAACTAATAGAGGTTATGAGCCAAACGGATTTAACAGATATATACAGACTATTTAACCCTAAAAATCAAAAAAATATATCTTCTTTTCAGCACCTTATGATACCTTTTCCACAACTGACCATATAATTGGTAGAAAAAAACAAGCCTTAACAAATCCAAGAAAATTGAAATAATCCCATGCATCCTAACAGATCACCAGTGATTAAGGCCAGACTTCAATAACAACAAAAACTTGCATATCCGTGGAAAGTGAACAACTATCTACTCAATGATAACTTGGTCAGGGAAGAAATATGAAAGAAATTAAAGACTTCCTGAGATTCAATAAAAATGATGAGACAACATACCCAAATTGATGGGACACAATGAAAGCAGTGCCAAGAGGAAAATTCATAGCACTTAGAGGCCTGCTAAGGAAATTAGAGAGATCCTACACTAGCAACTAAACAGCACACCTGAACAAGCAAACACACCCAAGAGAAGAAGAGGGCAGGGAATAGTCATATTCAGGGCTGAAATCAACCAAATATAAACAAAGAGAAAAATAAAAAAAAAATCAACAAAAGCAAAAGTTGGTTCTTTGAGAAAGTCAACAAGATAGATAAACCTATAGCCAAAGTAACTAAAGAGTCCAGAGAGAGAACCCAAATTAACAATCTGAAATGAAAAGGAAGACAAAAACAGAACCTGAGGAAATTGAAAAAAAAAATCATCAGATCCTACTACAAAAGCCTCTACTCATGAGCCTGGAAAATGCAGACGAAAGGGATAATTTTCTAGACAGATACGATATACCAAAGTTAAATCAAGAGCAAGTATATTATCTAAACAACCCATATCACCTAAAGAAATAGAAAAAGTCATTTAAAACCTCCCAACCAAAAAAGCCCAGGCCCAGATGGCTTTAGTGAAGAATTCTACCAGACCATTCAAAAGAGCTAATACCAATACACTTCAAACTATTCCATAAAATAGAAACAGAAGAAACACTACCTAATTCACTTTATGAGGCCCCAATTACCCTTATACCTAAATCACACAAAGATCCAATAAAGAAAGACAACTTCAGACCAATTTTGCTTATGAATATCCATACAAAATACTCAAAAATTCTAGGAAACCAAATCCAATAACACATCAAAACCATCATTGACCACGATCAAGTAGGCTTCATTCCAGGGATACAAGGTTGGTTCAATACATGAAAATCCATTAACATAATCCACTATATAAATAAACTAAAAAGAAAAAGTCCATGATCATCTCATTAGATACTGAAAAAGCTTTTGACAAAGTACAACATGACTTCATGTTAAAAGTACTGGAGAGATCAGAAATTCAAGGTCCATATTTTAACATAACAAAAGCAATACACAGCAAACAAACAGCCAATATCTAATTAAATGGATAGATCCTTGAAGCAATCCCACTGAAATCATGATCAAGACAAGGACACACAATGTCCCCATATCTATTCAATATAGTACTTAGTGTTCTAGCCAGAGGAATTAGACAACAAAAGGAGATCAAGAGCATACAAATTGGCAAGGAAGAAGTCAAAGTATAACTATTTGAACATGATATGATAGTATATATAAGCCACCCCAAAAATTCTACCAGAGAATTTTTACAGCTGATAAACAACTTTTGGAAAGTGGCCAGATATCAAATTTAACTAAAATAAATTAGTAGCCTTCTTTTATACAAATGATGAAATGGTTGAAAAAATAGGGAAATAACACCCTTCACAATATTCTCAAATAATACAAGATATCTTAGGCTTACTCTAAATAAACAAGGGAAAGATCTGTATGACAAGAACTTTAAATATCTCAAGAAAGAAATCAAAGAATAATTCAGAAAATGGAGAGAATGCCCATGCTTATGGATTTGTAGGATTAATATGGTAAAAATAGACATCCTACCAAGATTCATGCAATCTACAGATTTAATGCAATCACAATCAAAATTCCAACTCAATTCGTCAAAGACATGGAAAGAGCAATTCTCAGTTTCATATGGAAAATTAAAAATTCCTAGAGTAGGAAAAATTCTTAACAATAAAAGAACAATAAAAGAACAGGGATGGGGGAGAATCACCATCCCTGACCTCAAGCTATACTGCAGAGCAATAGTGTTAGAAAACAAACACACACACACACACACACAAAAAAAAAAAAAAAACCAAAACAAACAAAACTGCATGGTATTGGTAAAATGACAGGTTGATCAATGAAATACAATTGAAGAATAAGAAATAAAACCTCACACTTACAGATACTTGACCTTTGACAAAGAAGCCATAAATATACAATTAAAAAAAAGAAAACATCTTCAATAAAAGATGCTGGTCTAACTGGTAGAAGGTATGTAAAAAAATGAAAATAGATCTATATTTGTCACCTTGAACAAAGCTCAAGTACAAGTGAATCAAGGACATCAACATAAAACCAAATACACTGAATCTAACTGAAGAGAAATGGGGAATGAGCCTGGAATGCCTTGGCACAGGGGGAAATTTCCTAAATAGAACTCCAGTGGCTCATGTTCTAAGATCAAGAATTGATAAATGAGATCTCATGAAACTGAAAAGCTTCTGTAAGGCAAAAAACACAGTCAATAGGACAAATCAGCAACCTACAGATTGAGAAAACATCTTCACTAACACCACATCTAACAGAGAGCTAATATCCAAAATATATAAGGAGTTCAAGAAGCAAATTTCAAAAAAAAAAAAAAAAAAAAACCCAAATAACCCAATCATAAAATTGGGGTCTAAAACTAATCAAAATTTACAACAGAAGAATCTCAAATGGTTGAGAAGCACTTAAAGAAAGGTTCAAAACATTTAGTCATCAGGGAAAAGCAAATCTAAAAAACCCTGAGATTCCACCTTATACCAGTCAGAATGGCTAAAATCAAAACATCTGATGACAGCACATGTTGGTAAAAATGTGGAGAAAGAGAAAAACTCCATTGCTGGTGGGATTGGAAACTAGTGCAAATGATCTGGAAATCAATCTGAAGGATCCTCAGAAAATTGAAAATAGAGCTACCAGAAACCCAGGTATTATACCTAATATACTTAAATACCTATATACCTAAAAGATGCCTTACCATGCCACAGGGGTACGTGCTCTACTATGCTCATAGCAGCCATATTTGTGATAGCGAGAAGATGGAAACATACTATGCTCATAGCAGCCATATTTGTGATAGATGGAAACAACCCAGATGTTCCCACAGTGGAAGAATGGATATAGAAAATGTGGTTCATTTATATAATGGAATACTATTCAGCTATTAAGAAAAAGAATATCATGAGTTTTGCAGGCAAATGGATGTAACTAGAAAATATCATCCTCAGTGAGGTAACTCAGACTCAAAAGGACATGCATGGTATGTACTCACTAATAAGTGGATATTAGCCAAAGAAGTACAGAATACATAGAATGCAATCTACAGAATTTAAGAAGGTTAACAAGAACAATAGCCCAAGTGAGGATGCCTCAATCCCACTTGGGAGGGGAAAGAGAACAATCACAGGGAGCAGAGGGAAGGAGGGACCTGGGTGGATAGGGGGAGGGCAAAAGAAAAACATGATCAGATATTGGGGAGGGGAGAAGGGAGTGAAGCCCCGAGGGCCAATAAAATGAATGAAAACAGGCAACCTCAGGAGGTAAGAGGTATGGAGACCCTTTAGAATGTACCAGAGACCTGGGACTTGATGGACTCTCAAGAATCAAAGGGAGGGACCATAGATGAAATGCTCTACAGTGGGGCAAGGGAACTTGTAGAGTACACCTCCAGTAGAAAGATGGGACAAGTGGAGGGTTGGGGTTGCCAGTTCTCAGTGAAAAGCTCTGCCACAGAATTGTTCCTGTCTGAATGAACTGCAGGGACAAAACTGGAGAAGAGATTAGGGAAAGGAGGTCCATTGGCCAGACCAAATTGGGACCTATCTCAAGGGGAGGCTCCAAGGCCTGAGACTATTACTGATACTAAGGTGTGTTTACAGACAGGAGCCTAGCATGGCTACCCTCAGAGAGGCCCAACCAGCAACTGACCAAGACAGAAGCAGATACTTATATGCAATCAATGGACTCAAGTTGGGGGTCCCTGTGGTTAAATTATGGAAAGCCTGGAAGAAGTTGAGGAGGAAGGCAACCCTATAAGAAGACCAGCAGTCTCAACTAACTTGACCCCTGATATCTCTCAGACACTGAGCCACCAACCTGGCAGCATACAGGGGTTTATCCCAGGCAACCAACACAGATGCAGCAGAGGACTGCATAGTCTGGCCTCAGTGGGAGTTGTGCCTAATCCTTGAGAGACTTGAGGCCCCATAAAGTGCAGAGTGCTGTGGGGTGGGGTTCAGTGGGGGGGGTAGGAACATCCTCTTGGAGAAGAAGGTGGAGGAGGAACTCTGGGAGGGAAGACCAGAAAGGGGATAATGACTGGAATATAAAAAAAAAGGTTAAAGATCATTTTAAAAAAGAACGTAAATATCAAAAACAATGTATGAGTTTTCAAGAGCTCTGTGTGTGTGTGTGTGTGTGTGTGTCTGTGTGTGTGTGTGTACATTCTGCACTGGTGAGCATATATATAAACATTTTGTATAGATGAGCACTTCTAAAAACATTAACACTCAAAATCAATCTTAAAAACATACGTAGTAAGTGGGTATATGAAACATAAGTATTTTTGTTTCAATAGTAGACTAACAAGGAACCCTAGCTTTATGATAATGGAAATCTCTTGCAAGACATTAAAAGAAAAGTATGTGTTTATGATTAAGGATTCCCAAGTGTATGAATGCAAAACATTGTGACTATAAGTGCACGCATAGAATTACATTAGAATTTGAGCGAGCACAAAAACATTAATTAGGACCATGCCTAAAGTATCACAGTGTTCCAAGACTGATGATCAACACTAAGTAGATTCTGTACATTTAAAATAAAGAAGCAGCTATGAATGGTGTTCAATGTCTATAACCAAAACTCTTAAGAGGCAAGAGGCTAGAGAATTTCAAGGAAAGGAAGAGATACAAAAAAGTTTCACACCAGCCTATGTTATATGATAAAGCCCTGCTTCAACACCACCCCTGACAGTAACACCAGCAACAAAATCTAACAAAATAAAATACAATAAATAAAGGAAATTCTATACAGGAAGGATTTAATTTATTACCTGAAACACAGGAAGAACTTAATAAAATGCTGATATCCATAACAGGAACATTATTTTCAAAATCAGTAATCGATTTTCATCACAGATAACCTTTCTCTTATTCATACAGCTTCACAATCACATTACATAACTCATATTTTGGAAACTAAGTACTCTCTTGTGTTGATGAGACAGTTTTCAGATAGTGAATTAAATTATACACTGGCAAGTAATATCTGCAAGAATAAATTATGAGGTCCCATCTGTACCAGGAGTAGGCACCAAATGAACCTGCTTAAAGAATACTAAGAAATATGTACAAAACAGATGTTTTTCTTGAGTTTAATGTGTCCATGCCCTCAAGAACCCCATATTACTGCTTAGCAAAATATTGACTCTACTACGGTAAGTTTGTTTTCAACATATGAATTATTGTTCCCAAAAAATAGATGGGAAAAGTGTGTTTATTTAAAGCAAAATTTTCCCTTAAAAGATGAAAAGCAATTAATACATCCACCAGACTATTCCATGTCAGGAAATAGAATACCTTAGGGATATCGTCTGGCGAGTATACTTATGTGGACACATAAAGATAATTTTCTCTGGACTATTTAATGAAGACATTAGATAAAATTTTCTCACCTCAATCAGAAAATTTTTATCACTTCTTAGTGATGGTTTTTTGCTTATCTAGAACTTCAGAGAAATGCCCTGTTATTCCTTTTGATCTGGCATCAGGATATGATAAGAAAATGTTAACCCAATGGATTTAAGGTGGCTATTTTATCTGCTGTATTAATATGCCAAGGATATCTTGAAATGTTTAAATTAAGATCTAATTCAATATAAAAGTTCAAGACTTAAAAATATAAATAAATTATGTGTATTTCCTTTGAGGCTCAATATTTTATAAAAAAATGTATATCTCTTCATTATTAGTCATTGCATGTCTGCAAGTGTTTAATTATTGTGTTTACATTAAATCACAGAGTAATTCAAATCAAAGAGACTTTAAATGTTCCTTTGGGAAGTACAGAGTTTATTTTGGAATTCTTTTCCTTTCTATGATGCAAATTCCAACTGGAAATTTTACCAATGATTCATTTCCTCACATATGCTTCCTGAATACACTTAAAAAAAAAAAACTAAAACAAAACTTTCCCATCAATTCAGTATACAAAACACATACATTCAGAAACAGTGGAAAGAATGAGGTGAATGGAGACAGATACTTAAAAATTGTATTATGGGAAATTGTTTCACCTCCATATTTCTTGAGTAACATTCTATATCTGTGTGTTTGCTAAGTCTACTCATTTTTATTTAGTCACTATTCTGCCACAGGCTCAGAATTATACTCTCTAGAGATTCCACATCTAAGGAAGCCTGTTGTCACTAGAGGGCAGTGTGATTGTCATAGTTCATGGGTTGTCCCAAAGTTCCTGAGACAGATAATTAACTGAGAACATAATTTTAAGATTAAAAATACATTTTAAAGAGAAGGTAGGCATACATTCTCGTTATAGACTGCTTGCTCTTCCCCACCACAAGCCAGTTTATTTCCTGAAGCATTCGATCTCATGGTGAAATTCTTCGGCATATTGGAAAATTTATGCCTTAAAGGAATCAGACACCCAGGAAAGAACTAGAATTCCTAGTGAAGAAGAAAAGACTAGCTCATGTTCCACATCTGTCTGCATGTCTGTTTCTATCAATTGGTTTTCATCGTGATGTTAAAATGCACCTCTAAAGTAGCCATTTGCAAGGCCTGAAGATGCCACCCTCCTCCCTAGACACAGTGGAAGCTTGTTCCTGGATATCCCAGACTCAACAGCAACAAGAAAACAACAGCTGCATTTTATGTCACCTTCTTTATGCTGTGTTCTTAAAGAAGCCAAATCAACACTGGTCAATTACAAAATGGTACAATATAACATGGGTACAAACTCCTGAATTTTCAAACACAGGGCTTTATAGCTTAAATCTGCTACTTAGTCTTTATCTGTAGTTATTTAACAGCCTATAAAGTAATCTAATGTAATAATATAAATATTAGCTATATGAAATAAGTAATATAACATAAATAATATAAAGTCTATAATATGGTAATCAAATAATACTAGATTTTAGGGGCTTGTGAAACATGAAAAATAACTTAAAATGCAGGCAGGATATAAAATTAGAGTGTCTTAGGGCCACTCTCTCAGATTATTTCTCTGTGTTCTTTTCTCCATGCCTACAGCAAATGTTATCTGCTCCACTTACTCTATTCATTCATCAAGTATTTACTGTGCTACACACTCCAATGCACAACTTGTAAACTAAAATAGAAAGTACTTTTGCCTTTGAGGGTGCTTATATTGTAGTAGGGGACCCGTATATTAATCAAATTGTCAGATAAGCAAAAGCGTAGTTTAACAGAAACAAATGCCCTAAATGAGAACGATAGAGTATAGGTATCTGACAGGAAAATTATATCTAAATGGCAGATCACTAAGCTTTTCTTGATTAAACGAAACGCTGATACCTTATCCAAATCTTTTGAAATCAAAATCATCTAGAAATGAAATATCTCTTACATAGAAGAATGGAATGAATAACGGCGAATGGCACATGGAAGCAGAGTGTATATAAGCCTAACTAAGCCTGTCCTGAACAGAGTCTGGAGAGACGGAGAACCTGAGTTCAGCTCCCACCACCTACATGGTACCTTATATAACTCCACTTCCAAGGGATCCAGCATGCACTTCTGGCTTTCATAGTTAAATAACTCAATCCCTGCCCTAACACATCTACACATAATTTTGTTTTAGAAGCTGTCCAATGGAGTTGCACTGGAATAGTGGGCTGGACAACATGAAGTTTGAGAAGTAGCTGGGTGAAATCATGCTAGATTATACAAATTATATTAAATAAGAACAGTCTTTCTTTTTCTCTGATTTTGTTGGTTTGTTTTGTTGTTTTTGAGTACAGTGTCTATACAGCCCAGGCTTGTCTACAACTATGTACTACAGACTAACGTAATGTAAGTTCCTCCCACCTCAATGTCCTGAGTAAAATAATCATACATTTACCATGCCTGAGTTAGAATTTGCTTCTATCCCAAGGTCAGTTTAGTGTGACTTGGTCCATTATCGATGCTGTATGACAGTTATAAACTAAATATATTTTAACCTCACAAATATTTTAACCTCACAGTTCTGGGAGTGTCAAAGTTCATGACTAAGGCAGATTTGGTGTTAAGAGTAACTTCCTTATAGTCATGAATTCTTTCTTCTTTCAAGGTGTAAACTAGTCATCACAGACTCTAACTTTATGGTCTATTCGCCTAATCAACAAACGGCCTTACCATTCAAAGCCATCAAGTTGGTGAAAGGGGAGAGGGTACATTCATTCAGAACATAGCACAGAACAAATGTGTCTTAGGTAGAGATGTTGGCACTAAAGTGACTGTGTTTCGTAATTATTATGCTCAATGAGCAGACTAGAAGGAAGTCTGAGGAGGGAGCTTAGCACCTATGTTTTGTCATACAGTCATCATCATTTGTTGGAGAACATACTTTTTCTTTAAAAACTATAAGGACCTCACCTCTTTCCATCCTACCTAGGGGGCTGTCTCTCCTCTGAAAGGCAACATCCAAAAGGAAATATCCTGTTTTAATTCCTCTGGAGACAGGAGTCTGTCTACTGTCAACCCTGTTTTATTTTCTTTATGAGGAGATGAAATCAGTTTCCTGGTAACTTCTGCCTACACAGCTGCACTGGAGAAGAATTTCCTAAAATGGATATCTAAAAGAGAAGACAAGAGAGGCTGAGAAGGGGATGATTTCCTGGCCTGGTCTTGGTTTTTCATGTTGAAGGTAGATGATGGCCTACCTATCTAGGAAATAATTTTAAGTTTCATTTATCATCTAAGACACTTCCCAAAGCACCAGTTCAACAAATCCTTAACAGATGCAAAGGACAGCACGGGGGACTGCCATTTTCCTTAATCTGCTGCCAGCTGCCCTCCTAAGACCCTGTAGTATAGGACAATTGTACCCAAGAATGGCTGTCCTTGAGTTCACAATGTATAAGAGTGATTCCTGGGGGTCACTGTGAAGCAGTTGCCCTTCTTTTCTACACTAGAAAGAAACAAATGAGGAAGAGAGTTCAGGTACAGAATTTTATCCTGCTGTAGCTCACTAAGTAAGATTGACTGTGAATCAGCCATTCTGTTTTCCTTCTTAACTTTGCCTAAATTTAAAGCTTCGCATGTGGGGGTTTTGCTTCTCCATCTGAATTCTTGGCAATCTATTAAAAGACTTCAATATAAAAAATCTGTGAATTAGCTGATTCCTGAAAACACACCAGGTACCCTTCCTTTCTCTTAAACTAATTTTCAAATGAATATTTTTTTCTCCTACTAGGAATTTCCTCCACAATTTGCAGAAATACGACATTCTACAAAAAAAAAAAAAAAAAGGCCTAGAGGTACTAAAAGTAAGCTTATAAAAAAAAAAGTAAGCTTGTATATCTGGTCACTTTTGCAGTTTCCTCTTGGTGAGTCAACAATTAGCCAGTATTAGAAACAATAAAATAAAAATACCTCTGAGTTTTATGAAAAATATTTTATTGTGATTTGGTATTTATATTTGTCAAAATACATTTCTCTTTTTTACCCTGTACAGTTAATTTTGATTGATTTTTCTCTCTCATTGACATATTTTAATTAAATAAGTGAATGCCCACATTCACATTTTAAAGCCACAGCTCTTTCACAGACTGGCAAGTCACCTGTTCATCTTTCTGTTTATATTTAAGTAAACTGCACTGGTATTTCATGGAGGTATTCAATTCCCTCCATGTAAGTCAGCTTCTTAACCATAAATCATAGCACTGAGAAGAATAGGAATTAGACACCATCTAAAGTACTCCTACAAACCACAATGCCTCCTTACTCATTCATCTCCTCTTACATTTTACTCAACCTATACAGTTTCCTATCATTACATGTAAGTCTTTATAAGAGTTTCCAAAAATTTGACTCTGGATGGAAATGCCTGAAGATCTGGTAGACTATTTTAAAATAAACATACCTTCAGTTTCCTTTCTAAAATTCTAGGTTTTTTAATATCTCATGATGGGTGGCAAGAGATAGTTTAGCGAGTAAGAATGTTTGCTGAGTGCAGTGTCCCAGAATCCACATAAAATGATGAAAAGGGCCATGTAACTGTAACTTCAGCACTGCAAGTGAATTCAGAAGAATGACAGCTTAACTGATGCCAGCCTAGGTCCAGGTACAATGAGAAAGCTGTTTCAAGAGTATAAGGCCGGAAGAAACATCTCACTTTGTCCTACATATTTGCATTAGAGTGTATGTACACTCATGCACACCTAGGCACACTCAAATACACATATTCATAAATCACACATACATATCACACACATACACACACACACACACACATACACACACGCCTATACCACACACCACAAAAACTATATGTATGCGTGTGTGGGGAGGTATGATATATATATACTCATACTCACATACACACACATACTCACAAAGAAAAACAATTTTGTGCTGGACCCCTCAAGACACAGCTGTGTGTGCTGCTGCTGTTTAAAGTGCATTTTGAAGCCAGGCAAATTTAAATTTGAAGGGCATTTACTAGCTGTGAGAATTTAGAGAATACTTATTCTATTTCACTCTTGTTTTTCTCACATGGAAACTGAAAGAAAAAAAAACAAAGAGATAATACTACATATATCACAAAGGAATATATTAAGATTGAGTGAATAACATAGAATTTAGTGTAATGGTCCCTAGCAATGGGGTCCACTCTAGCCCTCCACAAACATGATCCAGTTTCTTTATTGTCTATTTTTTCAGCCTTCCCATTTTCAGCTCTATAGGGTAGGGACCCCATTAGTTATAAAGGTGAGCTTTATTTTGCTCATATACATCTAATAAATTCAAAGGAAGTTCTAAGCAACTACTTGACAGTGAATGAATGAATGAATGGCCCTTCAACATTAGGAAAAAATAAGGAAAAAATAACTTAAAATTAATTATTCAGGAAATCTAGTTCAAATGTAGAATTAGAATTCAGGACTGCTCTATCTTAACACTCAAGAGTAACTAGTCATCTTCTATTCTCCAGTTGCTAGCAACTCAGACTTACCCTAGAACTGAGCAAAGTCTAGTGTGAAGAAACTGCTGACAGCAACCAAGAAGTCTTGTGAGTCTACAGAAGTCAGTTGGCCCAAGCCGTTTTCATCTCAACTTATATTACTGTTGCTTTTGACAAGCCAAATTGATGATGCCTTAAGGCCAGGAAGCTATATTTTCATATGTGGCTCAGATTAGCTCCCAGATGCACTCTTAAATTAGACCACATTATCACTTCAAACCTCACTTCCCTATCCACAGCTCACACTGTTTCTATCTCATCTGCAACACAAATTGACCTTATGCAGCCTCATGACAAACAGTCAAACTGTAACAGCCTTCTAACTCCAGCTCAAGGCTAACCCTTTCAATGAGGACCTGGTAGAGCAAACACCTCACTCTACTCTCTGTCTTTTCTCCCCCTTTCTGATACTCTGAGAAGCCTGCAGCATTTCTCAGTGATTTCTTTTCACCCAGAGGAACATTTAGCTCTACGTCAGAGTATTTGATCTGTGATTCTTCACATCTACTTAAATTATCAAGTTTCAGTACAGGTAACATGTCAAAGCCAGAATTGCCTCTTAATTTTGGTGATATCAAAATGCATGGTCATTAATAAAGACAATCATTTAAAATAGGTATTCACTGGAAAAAAAAACATGCTTTGAAGAATGAATGGCAAAAATAAAATGGAGTCATCAAATAAATAGACAACACCATGAAGAATCTTACGTTTAATTTTTTGTAGGTATTTATTTTTTATTTTCTTTATTTTGTAATCATAATCTAAATTCTGGAACACTATGGTTCTTATGCCTATAAATAAATTACTTATTCCTAATGTGAAAGACTTCATCATTTAGTTTGTATAATAAATAAATAAATCATTACAAAAAAATGAATTTGTAGAATTTATAGAATAGATGTTCCAAGGCAGTAAAATTTCATTTGACAAGAAAACTTGTACTGAAGGGTTGGAGAGATGGCTCAGTCAATAAAATTCTTCCTACACAAGTATGAAGAATTGAGTTTAGATCCCCAGAATCCATCAAAAATGTTATGATAGTACATGCTTGGCATTCCAACACTGACAAAAGACAAGTGAATCCTAGAAGTCCAATGTCCAGCCAGCTGAGACAATCAGTGTGCTACAGGTTCAGTGAAAAATCCTGTCTCAGGGTGCTAGCGGCCAACCATTGGATTGAGTGTGGGGTCCCCAATGGAAGAGTTGGAGGGTGGTCCAGAGGAGCTGAAGGGGTTTACAGCCCCACGGGAAGAACAATGATGACAGCCACCCAGATGCCCCAGGACTCCCAGGGTCTGAACCATCTACCAGGGGGTACACATGGTTCCACCAAAAATGTGGCAGAGGAATGCCTTATTGGACATCAGTGGGAGGAGTGGTGCTTGGTCAGGTGAAGGCTCAATAGATGCCCCAACAAAGGGAAATCGAGAGGGGAGAGGTGGGAGTGGGTGGGGTGGAGAGGCATATACTTGGAGGCAAGGGGTTGGGGGTTTTCATGGAGGGGGGAACCAGGAGAAGGGGTTGGGGGTTTTCAGGGAGGGGGGAACCAGGAAAGGTTTTAGCATTTGAAATGTAAATAAAGATTATATTCAATTAAAAAAAAAGATCCTGCCTCAGAAAACAGAGTAAAGGGTGATGGAGAAGACATACAATGTTGTCCTGTAGTTCCCATACATGGACACAGGGGCAAGCATACCTCTAACATGTAAGCAATACACACATGTTTTTGGTATGTGAGTTAGCTGACTAGTAGGGTACTTGCTTAGTATGTGTTATTCCAAAATCTTGATTCCAGCACCATTAAAAATGGAAAAAAATTTTAAAGGGATGAGGACAGAGAGACAGTAGATAAAAAGAAGAAAAATGGGAGAAGGGAAAGAAGGAGAAAAAAGAAATAGAGAATGGGAGGAGGAGAATGAGGAGGAAGAAAAAGGTAGACAATGGGAGAAGGGAAAGAGGAGAAAGAAGCAGAGAAGAGGAAAATGGCATTTAAGTTAAGTAAGAACTACTTAAAAATCAGAACAAACTATAACACTTTTGATAAGGCTTCATTGAATTATCAAACTGGCATGCTGGGAACAAATATAAAATAGATCATAGTAACCAATCATTAAAAGACTTATACTTTGTATTCAGTGGAAATAATTCATGCTGTAATAAGGTATAATTGAGTTCAAATAATCCTAACAGGCTTCCGCCCATAAACTGCCCTAGAACTTTGAATTGTCATATTATTTTTGGCTCCAGTTGACTCCTTTTCTCAGATTAAACAGTACCTAGGGAAAACAAAGTTTCCAAAAGAAGTGACATCCAGAGGAAAATTTGATGGAACAGACTAGAAAAGAGATCAATCAGGTAAATACCTATGACACAAGCATAAAGACCTAAGTTCCTTGCCTAGGGTATTGGTAAACACTGGGTGTAGTGATTCCTCTCTGTTATCCCTAGTAGATAGGCAGATCCTGGTGTTCACTGGCCAGACCTTTTAGCCAATCACTGAGCTGTCGGTTGGGTGAGAGACTGTATCTCAAAAATTATGATGGAAATAAGGTGTGAAGTGAAGGAGGAAGACACCTTGACTTCACTCTCTAGCTTCAGCACTTGTACTCAAATGCTCATACACATGCCTGTTCACAAAAAAAACTATTTAGGCATGCACACTAAATGAATAAAGATAAAAGACTGATGAATTGTTTTCTCACAAAATGAAAATGTAACCAGTTAGAGCCTATCCTACTCTGTATCCAGATTTCCTTAGTGCCAACTTAAATTTTCCCTGTGTTATATGATACTATATTTCTATCCTTTCTAAAAAACGAAAGATTCTTTAATTTTCAAGGCAAATGGTAGCTTTCCTTACAAAAGTCTAATACGACTCAATGGAACATGTAACTATTATATAATAGCTTCTTTCTTTATAGAGAAAAAAACAATATCAGAATTTGGTATTTCTGTCAGGTTTTGTCTACCTTGTCTTTCATGTGTCAAATCCCCTAGGGCAATAGCGATGTCCTTCTAGACTATGTCTGTCTGGGAAAGTTAATGTTCAACATGAATAGAATTCAAGATTACAAGCTTATCCATCTATTTCTACAGATAAAGGAAGAGGTCACCAGCCACAAAGCAATAAAATGTGTATCTCAAGTAACACTTATGGCCTCAATTCAGGTCACTGGCTTCCAGAATCTAGAAATGAAGAATTTAAAGAACATTAAAAAAGGCATTCACTTGGCTTCAAGAAATAAAAATGCATCCAGTAAATCCATAACATGGCTTTACTTCTTTAGTTGAAATGTACTGCAAAAATGAATCATCTCTTTTTATCATCTCTTTGCTGTTGATGTTTATGCCCACCCCTAAATCTTTACTACTTTCAACTACAACAAAGTTTCCATTGAAACCACGTATTGGTCATTAAACTTTTCTAAGCTAAGTGTCACATCATGCTTAGAAAAGTTTAATGGCCAATACGTGGTTTCAATGGAAATTAAAACAGATGTAAAAAAAAGACTTCAATAAATTAAATTTTATACATCTAAAATATTGCATTTAAAATGCATTTTCTCCTCATATTTGACATATTCAAATAAAATAGTCCAGTTTTATTCAAGTAAAAATTTTAAATGGTGGATCCAGTCAACCAGAAACTAAATTCTTCAAAGAATTACATTTTCTCTCTTATACTTGAAAATATACATAGGACTGAAATATTTGCTATTTCAAGACTATAAATTTATCCATCTATTTCAACAGAGAGTGTTATTAAAGGAAGAGATCACCAATGACAAAGCAATAAAATATGGATCTCAAGTAACACCTATGGCCTCAATTCAGGTCACTGGCTTCCAGAATCTAGAACTGAAGAATTTAAAGAACATTAAAAACTGCCTCAGTAAAAGGTTCTACAGTTGAGGGCCACCTCCATCCCTACTGAAAGCAGAGTGAGATGTAAAAATAGAATACAGACAACTCCCAACAGCAAACACCAATAGACCTTCCTATTGGAAACCTAGATTCTTGAGATTTAAGGGGAGTCATTTCTCATCAGTTGAAATCCACTAATATAGATCATTGATGATGTTTGCCAAGTGCTATCTTTAGATTGTATGAACTATAGAAAAAAAAAGAAAAGATGTTTTCACTTTGTTTACTTCAATCTACTTTGAAAATGGAAGGGGAAGCTCCTGCTTCTCACATCAAGAATATCTGAGAAAGCTCAAAGTCCCCATGTCACTTATAAAGTAACAGGACCAAGGGACATCAGCAGTAGGTAAAGGTCCACCTCATCACCCTAACTCATCTTGTCCCACATTTGCTCCTTTTTACTTTCATATTTCTTCTTTCCTTAGGGCACCATCATTCAACTTGAAATCAGGGATGACATGGTGAGAAGGCACATAGGCAAAACATACTGAGGAGGTCAGAGACTAAAGAGACACAAAAGCAGAGCAGGGGAGAAATGGAACCTGCTTAAGCAACTGTCAGTCTGTTTCCTTCAACTGAAATGAGCTTTCTAATTTTCATTAAGTTTGGTCATTTGTAATTTGAAGTCATGTCATTAAAAAGCTTATCACTGGGAAAGGGAGTATGGTTGCATGGCCAAAAAAGGCATCAACACAAATTATTTCTTGAACAAATCTTAATTTTAAAATATATATTTAATCTCAGGTAAATGAGATATTTTACTCTGAGTATATAACACATTTGATTTTGCCTTTACTGTATGTTACTTCTAATAACCTTAATATATTCTCCATCTGCAAACCATTGAGAACTTCTAAGTCCATAGAAAAAAATTTAATCATATAAAACAATGTTGAATTAGTTTATTGCAGATAGTAAGCATTGTCAAATTCACCTTTCTAATTTCTAAAAATGCATACAAACAAGTCTGATCAAAATTCATATTCTTTTCACTTCACCTATTCGTCTATTGCTCGCACTGTCAGAACTGGAAAGTTATTTTCATATGAAATATTCTGCCACACTATTAAAATTCAGCATACCAAACTTCAGTTTTGAAGTATATGAAACTATAAAGTGAAGTAGGTTTAAGGTGCTGAATGTTTCCTATTCATTCGAGTAACTAGCTACTAAATGTTATTATGTAGCTATGTCACAGACATTCAAAATCACACTTCAGTAGTCACATTTGCAAATGGAATGTGTGTTTAACATTGAAAGTTAACTGCATCTTTTTTTTTTTAAATCAGGAAGGATACCCCTACTCTTATGTCTTTCTACAAATGTTTCTTCAAGGGAATTATGGCACAACACCACGGCAATGCCCTTAGAATTTCTTGGATGCTGAGGGACACAAACTGGCTATAACATCTTTCATATCTGTAGTGTGTTCAGTTCCCAAAACACTTGACTTTCATGTCTTAATTCTCAATTATGACTAGAACACATTTGTTTTTTGCTGGATACCAAATAGTAACATGAATTACTATATGTGGTTGTAAAGGAAGAGAATACAGGAAAGGAAAGAAGGAATTACATTTTCACACTTTTTAAAATAACACAATGGGTTTTATGTTTAAATTCTATTCGTTAGCTTCCTGTTATGAATAGGATTTACCTTGAGGAATATTTGCGACTTTGGACAAAATATAGGAGCAATATAGGAAAATGTCAAGCCCACTAGGAGACTTCAATGAACATTACTCTCTTATTTTAACTTCTTTTAAAGAATCAGAACAATCTCATAAAATTGACACTATTTCTCTTGTTTAATTGTTGAAAAACCCAAGCATCAGTTGCTATTAATAATAGTCATTCTTAATAACTTAATGAAAAAAATTTCTTCCACAAACAGAAATTCTATTCCACAACTAGCCAAGTTCCTACATTCTGACAGTGACAACACATATTTCTCTACTCTCAAGAACCAAAGAAGAACCAGAGGTCAACCAAATGACTCAGATTAAAATGTTCCAGCTAAGCAGCTAATACACAGCATCATCTTTGAGTATCTATTTACTGAGCTTCCTGTAAGTGTTATAATAATGAAGAAAAGAACAAACCGATCTGCCCTACAAGCCATGTGCTGCATGCTCAGCAAATTCCTCCCTTCTCTATTGAGTTACCTTTAATGCGTATATTCCTAAGCATGAATAACTCACAATAATACTATTGAATGCTATCTACAGCCTCATTACCAATACCAAATGCTTCATATATAAATATAGTAATATAATACACACTCTATACTAATATATAAATATAGTATTTTCTATATTTTCTAAGAACTTACATACCAGAAAATAATCATTCCACCTGCTTTTTCTCATTGAATCTTCAGAACTTAAATCTCACTTCAAAGAACATTAGGTTATCCAAATCCTAAATGCATAGCAATGTCTCAATCATGATTCAAATTTATCTGCAAAAAAATCCTAAAACTGTTGGTCTCTGCAATAAGAAATTACAATGCAATTTCCTCTCCAGACTTAGTCCTGGAATTTTTTTTTCCAGTATTTTTTTTATTCGATATATTTTTTATTTACATTTCAAATGATTTCCCCTTTCCTAGCCCCCCCACTCCCGGAAAGTCCCGTAAGCCCCCTTCTCTCCCCCTGTCCTCCCACCCACTCCTTCCCACTTCCCCGTTCTGGTTTTGCTGAATACTGCTTCATTGAGTCTTTCCAGAACAAGGGGCCACTTCTCCTTTCTTCTTGTACCTCATTTGATGTGTAGATTATGTTTTGGGTATTCCAGGTTTCTAGGTTAATATCCACTTATTAGTGAGTGCATACCATGATTCACCTTTTGAGTCTGGGTTACCTCACTTAGTATGATGATCTCTATCTCCATCCATTTGCCTAAGAATTTCATGAATTCATTGTTTCTAATGGCTGAATTTTAAAAATTATTTCTATGACAAACACAATTGTTAGCATGATGAACATGAAAGAACACAGGCCAGAAGTTAGATGATTGGCTGTCCACACTCAACTTTGATCTAAGTACACAAAGAAAGTGCTAAGTATATCCATCAGATGACATTAACAGACCATAGCAACTCTTTTGGTCTTTGTGACATATCACAGTACTACTAGCCTCCTTCACATTTTCCAGGGTAGCTAATTCTCAATGGAAAGCATCTTTGGACTAAATGAGTACTATATTCACAACCACTAGTACTATTACTGGCCTCTGATGCATTCAAGACAAACACAGTCCCTGAGAATTCACAAAGTCAGTTCTCTGAAGTCACATTCAGTAACATTTAAGATATCAAAATGAAATACTGATACCACTGTTCACAGAGTATTCATTCACTTGATTTTCTTTGAGGACATAAGAAAGTATGAGGGTCATATAATAACATTATTCAAAATAATAGTAGCAGAGTAGGCTGGAGAGATGGCTCAGTGTTTAAGAGCACTTCTTGCTCTTCCAATGGACCCAGGTTTGCTTCCTAACAACTATATGGTGGTTTGCAACCTTCTATGACTGCAGTCTTAGGGAATTCAATGGTTTCTTTGGACCTTGAAAGATACCAGGCACATGAATGATGCAAAGACACACAGAGAGGCAAAATACACATGCAAAAATAAAATAAATAAATCTAAAATTTTTCATAATTTAATATTCTTGACTTTGCTTTTGGTAGAGCAATGATTGACAAATGTAAATGTATAATAAAAATCATGTATACACATCCAAACATTCCTATTCAGGACCATTGTGAGAGAGTGAGTATGAACCTCAGCTAAGAAAAAAGAATGTAGACCTGCTAGAGAACTCATCAGATACAATCACTGCCAAACCTTGTGGCAGAAGTTTTATCCCTGAGATGCATGCATAGGATGGCAGGAAAAAAAGTCATACAAATTGACTTCCCCACTTGTATATTTTATATTGTATAATTTATTAGATGATTATATAATTATAAATGTATAATTTAGTATAAGTGCATATGTTTATATTTTATATGTTGTATATTTATGTTATATATGCATGTATATATTGTATATATGATGTAATATAGATATACATTTATATTGTATAATATATATGTATTTAAAATAGATTATGTTTTTAAATAAATTATATATAGGAGAATTCCATGTTGTAGCACAATCTGAAGATTTTATCTAACCACTGCAAAGCTAAATTTTCCATAGTTTATTATGTTGTAAATTTCTATTTCCAATTATTGATGGGAAGTATAAATTTCAATTAAATATAAGGATCAAATAAGTTTAAAGAACAAATGAGCCAAGATCTATACCTGGAACACTGTGTGATCAATAAATGGTCACACTTGTTATACGTTGAACTGTACAAAATGGCTAACATTATGAGTTACTGACTCTCAAAACTGGCAGTTCCATCCGGTCCACCTGGTCTGCTGGTGTGCATAGAGACACATGAGCACAAAAACACAGAAGATGACTTCTGTCAGTAGATAGAGAGATAAATAAAATATTGAACGTATACAATGAAACAAAAGTCTGTGTTTAAACAAGATAAATAGTGTATCCTTTCACATGAAAGACACAAAGAGTGAGCCTGGAGATTAGTGTATTAAATGAACCAAGTCAGACACAGGAAGACAAACACCATATGATCTCACTGATCCATGGAATCTAGAAAAGCTATGTTCGTATAGCAAAGAATAGAACGATGCAGTAGATATATAGAAAAGAAGCACCATGTTGAGCCCTAAATTTATGCTATGTGGAATTAGAAATAATCTAAGTAAAATACGTCAGACTTCATGAGCAGTTTAAGAGGAATCAAAAATAATCATGATGCTAATCATACCTTGAAGGCAAGTCACTAAGCTTCCTTAACTTCTTAGATCGTTGTATGTTTTCAAGTATCATTTCCTGTAAAATGAAAAGCTACTGATCCATAACAGTGTGAAATTCAATGTGTTCTTTCTTTTTAAATGTGTCTATCAATATTGTGTGTGCATGCATGTGTGTGTGTGTGTGTCTTTGTGTGTGATGTGTGATGAGGGAGAATGCAATGTGCCACAGCATGAACCTAGAGATCAGGGATTCAACTTTCGCATGTGTTCCAGGGCTCTAATTCAAGTCACTTGGCCTGTATAGCAAACACCATTACCTGCTTTGCCATCTCAACAGTCCAATTAATAAAGAGCTAATCATTCCAGGAGGATAAAATTGGCCTGAGAATCAATAGTGTAAATTGTGATCAGACCATTGATTTAATGAGCAATTGTAACAAACCACTTCAACCTTAATTTTCTTTTTTAGAAAATAAAAACAAATCTACAATAAGGCATGCAAATGCACACTGAACCACTGTACACATCGGGAATCTTTATACTTAGAAGAAGGATAATTGTTCATAGTCAGTGTGTCTGTGCTACACAGTGACTCTATGTGAAGCCACTGAGTCTAACAAAAACAAAAAATCAAAATTTTCAACCCTAGGAATGTATGCCTTGCTATCCAGAATGAGCAGATAAAGAATATGTGATTGTTTTTAATGTAATATAATACATTATATACTACATTATATATAATGTAATAATATAATAGATTACATTATATAACCTCAATTATCAGTAACCAGGTTTTCTCATTTCAACATCAACAAAAACACTTGCCTAAAAATATCTCTGAATTGAAAGCTCAATCCATGCGTGGCTAAGTCTAGACACTGACTTTTATAAATGTGCAATAAAAAGGAAAAGTTAATTATTAAGCCTTCTTTGAAATTCAAAAAACATATATTCTTCCTCAGCAGAATCAAACTGAACTAAAACTGACTTGAAATCCCAGGGTTATTCAGATGGATACCACAGACACCATGGGGAGCAAGCAGATAGCTGCTTCTGAAAATGCTGTTATAGCCCTAGGAATCAGAAGGTGGTCTTTAGAAATGCCATGCTTATATATCTCTAGAAATTTAAAAATAGTCAGAACACTCACAGCCTTTTCCCAACAACATGTGAATCCTAGATAAGACTTTCCAAAGGAACAGAAAAACATCATCACTGCAGTGTGTGTGTGTGTGTGTGTGTGTGTGTGTAAATATATATATATATATATATATATATATATATATATATTATATATACATACACATACATACATATATATTTGGGAGAAAGGGGAGAAAAAATAAGTTGCCATCATGGCACCAAGAGAACAATTACAGAGAAAATAAATACTTTACAGAAAAATAATTTGTAGAAAAAAAGAAGGTAGAAAACCAAGGCAACATGATCTATTACTAAAAGATATATGCTTGGCTCACATTATAATATTTACACCAATTAAATAGCATGTTTGCAGGGGGATAGAAGGAAAAGCATCAGGTGTATTAGACAAGAACCATATCGTGGAGATACGTGTCTAGCCCATTTTGGCCTTTGAGGGGGGGGGGCAGAGAGACATAGTAGAAAGAAATTGTGTTTGTGAAATCTAACATGACAAACAATAGCTTAATATCCATAAAAAATAGAAAACTAATTTTCTCAGGGTATCTCATAAGACATTGGTAATCATTAATGTGGAAAAATTAGTAACCACATTTCACCTTCCTTAAAATAAATAAATGGAAACAGGTTTCATCTTAAATATTCCATAGAATCCTTTAAAAGTTACAGTGGGAGATGGATGAAGGGGATTTTACTCATTAGTTTTTTGGGATGTTTATCTTGGCTTTCACTTATACTTTGTTTTCTGTAGACCCAGGTTAAGATTCCAAATGACACAGCATGGCACAATTAAACATCTCCTGAGGAGTGCACGATCTGATTAGCACATTAACTTGAGCATAAACCATCCGTGACCACAATGCCTCTGTCTGTATCAGACCCATCCAGTGACTAATAATCATAAGAACTCTATCAAAACAAATTAATCTCACCTTTTCTTAATCTTCCAGTGCTTCATATCTAATTTTCTCTGTTGTCAAAAGTTTTTCAACCTTTAAATTTGTTCTAAGAAAAACCATCTGGCAATAAAAACAAACACTCCCATGTTAAAAATTAGTTTTCCCAAAATTCTAATGAGCCCCCATCAACAAGTTCAGATCCTGAAGCAGAACTCTGAGGTTTCTTGTTTTGATTTGGTTTTGTTTGGTTTTCTGATTGGTTGGTTTGTTTTTTTGTCTAGTTCAATAATTACATGCCACACCTTGCCATTCAATGTCCAGTGAAAAGGAACCTGAAAGCCACCATAATTCAGACCTAGTTAAAGATTTTTGTCTTGTTTTATTTCTTTCTTTCTTTCTTTTTATATTTATCTTGTGTATGTGTCTGCATTTGTGTATGTGTGTGTGTGTGTGTGTGTGTGTGTGTGTGTGTGTAGATTAAAGGGTAACTTGGGAAAGCCAGTTCACTCCTTCTACCATTTGAGTCCTGGGGATTGACTCAGTTTACCAGGTTTGGTAGCATGCACCTTTACCTGATGAGCCATTTCATTGGTTCCAGAGGCATATACAACTGAGCTAATTTAATTAGTTGACTAGCTGTTTGTTTTAAGCAGAGTGGTAAGGTACCTGCCTATCAAGGCAAGAATGTTCTACCTTCAAGGTCTTTTCTTGAAATGCCCAAAACAAGCCATGTGCCACACCTGGCCTCTGACTCTCTCACTCTCACTCCCTTGAGACAGGGTCTCTCACTGACCAGAGGCTAGGCTAACACCAACAAGCCCCAGTGGTCCTGCTGTCTCTTCTGCCCCTCCCCCAGCAATGAGGTTATAGGAGCTTGGGGCCATTCCCCACTTTTTATGTGCCTGACTTCATGCTTGCAGGGCAAGTGTCGTCTTCCATTTTCCATTTGTGTTTCATAGCAAAGTAAATTGATTTCTAGGAATACCACCATTTTTTTTTAATCTAAGGTTTATCTGAAAGTGACTTAAAATATCACAATACGTGTGTATCCCCCATCGTTTCTACATTCCTGTCATGGTGGAACTATTTAACTTGTACCACTTTAAAGTTATTAAACAAGTGGTATGCAAAAGATATAAAACATGGAGACCAAAATCTATATTTTAAAATTAATTATATCTCATCATTGTGCTGTATTTGTCATGGAGCGAACCGTAAATTCATTCCTTATGAAACCATACCACAATCATTATAAGACTAGAAAGATAAACCAAGGATGACTATTAAAAAAAAAAATCACATTAAATCCTCCTTTACAAAGTCAACAGTAAAACTATGGGTGGAAGTCCTTGTTCATTAAATGTCAATATGTAAGTTGAAATATCTATTGTAAATAGCTTAGGTAAATGAATATTACAGAACTTATAACAAGTACTTTTCAGAAACTGAGAAGTGACAAGAAAGGCCACTAGTCATGAGTTTGCAAGAAAGTTAAGGTATAGTGCCTCTCTTCATCAGCCTGCTTGGTGTTCTCTCTCCACATCACCTGCTGAGCCTTTCATTCATGTAGCCAGCCCCTGCCATGCACCCACAGTTCTTGGACATCTCTGTTCTGCAACATCATTTTATCAAAAGCATTGACGCAGAATGACAGTAGAAACATGGAGCAGATTTTAAAATGTCTTTAAAGCAGGTTTGACTGTATTTGATCCTGTGTATACAGGCATGAAGACACCAGTTTAGCCTTATCTGATTTGTCAACAACAAATTTCACAGCGTCCAAGTACATAAAAACCACCTTGTTCGATTCTGACATAATTAGCTTAGCTCCTTTAAAAAGGAAGTGTTTCTATTATGTTAAGAGCAACACTCCAAAGCCGAGTTATGGCTTTTACAATTCCTAGATTTGGATAGAAACACAAGCACCCCGATCCAGAACAAAGTCTGCCAGGGTAATTCTCACGTGAGTTCTACAAGTTGTTCACCGAGTTACATATTAAGTGAAATAAACCTCATATTTAAAAAGTTCTAGCTCATGAATTCACTTTGAGTAGTGAGTTTTCAAGAAAGAGGATGAAAAGCTAGGAGTCCTTGGTAACTCATCAGAGAAATTCTCCTTAATTTGTTTATTAGCCTACAATCATTTGATTGGTTTTGCTTGCTTGTGAGGTTTGGTTGCTGTTTCGCATCAGAGTGTAAGGCACTTGAAAAAAATAGTGAATATTTTATTCTCTGTGTCTATTTAGAGAGCAATTTGAACAATAGTTCTAGATAACTAGAGCAAAGTTAGATGAGGAAAGAGAAGCATGCTAATTTCAGAATCATCAATAAGGAGGGTATTTTTCTTCTTCTTTTTGAAATAATGTTTCTGACCCCCATTTGTTAAAACTAGTGGTATTAAATGTTAAGAAGATGTCACAATCAAATGGTACTCTGTTTAGAAAATATCAATTAATTCAGCTGCAGCTTACTGCAGACTTGCTATGTCCTAATCACTACTCAGAGAACTAAGTAGTTAAGGATGAACCTATGTGCACCAATCATGGAAGTGAAGCTAGTTGCACTGAATTCACCTGAAGTGATTTTAAATAGTTACAAATTTATGAAAAACAAAGCAGTAAGTGTCCTCTTTAGAATATGTTTTCCTCTCCAGCGATGATAAATCTGCTTGCTCAGGTGTCCTGAGATTGTATAACACATTTTATACTTTGTGTGGTTGCTTAGAAAAATTCAGTCTCCTTGTACAAAGTAAGATGTCCTGGAGGACCCTGCCATTTATAGGATCAGGTAAGGTAGAGTTAGAATTAGAAGATGAGATGAGAAACAGAACAAAGAGAAATACCAACATGAAATAAACCAGGGCAGAGTCTGCATGATACTGTTCTTAGAACAGATCCAGACCCAACCAGTAACCCATGGCAACCAGCCAAGACTACTCAGAAATAAATAACAGCTCACTTAGTGAGAACTGTCAGTAAAAGAAAACCAGTGCTGACATCCTCTGGACAGACTTGTGGGAAGGCAAAGAGCCCTGATAAGAGTGGACTAACAGTCTGTCATCAGCTGGTCCTCTGGGAGAAGCAAACCCTTCAGGGCTCTCTAGAGCTGCTTGGAAGGAAAAAAAAAAAAAAAAGCCAGCAACTTCCCCCAGGCTCCAATAGCCTGGTCTGACAGGTTCATTTACTTCAATTTAGCAGATACTACCCTTGGTCCTTAAAGGGCCAAACTCAAGAAGCTTGACTGCTGAGAGAAACACGTTTCTTAAGTTTACAGCAAATATTACTACGAGAAATGGGTGTTCTGGCAAAATTCTGTAGCAGTTTGTTGCAGTAAACCCACTCCACCAGGTCATCCCTGATTTACTTACGCCCAACATCTGGTGAATGTAGTAGTATTCTGGCCCTTGGTTGTACAGCAGAAAGGTTTTCCAGAAAAGTAGGACGTTTAGGGACAGCCAAATGAGCTAGACCAATCAAAAAGAAAGAAAAAATAAAAATTAAAAAGGAAAAACAATCATGTGATAGAAGCCACTCACAAGACTCACCTTGGTACATGTAACCTCTGCACTCACAGAAAGCAGAAAGTATGCTTGTTGCACTGAGGACACTCACCTGGCCTTACCCAGACCCTGCACTGAAATAAAGGTTGGTGGCAAATAGATCACTTAATCAGAAGATACCTTACTTCCCCAACTCCAGTGCAAACTGAGAATAAGAAAGTAGTGGTATTACCATGGCCCATGGGATGCTCAATATAAAGAAACAACTGGAAGAGCATAGGAAATGAGTTTGAAAAGCTGCTTTAGTGCCTCTTTCCTCCACATCAGCTCCTCATCAATCTGTAGTAAAGTTCCCTTGCGTTGAGCAGGAAGTATTTCCAGGAATGCATAAAGTTATGGTTAGGTGAGAAAGTCTGAAAGTAAACCCCAAAACTTCTAATTCTCTCTTCCCACCAGCGTACGTTCTAAGAATGAATCAAACTGGCTGCAGCACAGACAGTCAGTCAGCCAGGCCAGCTTGGCCCTCCATCCTACCAGGCAGAGGTGTTTAACCCCTTCGTTGGCCAGCCAGCTCCTCCAGGATACCGCCATGCCGCCAGAGAAGGGTGCTGCGCTCCGCTCGGTGCTTGGGACCAAAAGGAGCGATCTGTGGCCGGGGCAGCGGCTCCCGGGGCGCCGCCTGCAGGGGAGCAGCGGGGGACCGAGGGTCAAAGGCTGGACTGAGTCTGGAGGCCGAGCGGGAGATCTCCACCCCGGCTCCCACCGCGCTGCTCTCTTGCCTCCCCACGCCCCCTGGTCCTGCGCGCCGCCCTGCGCCAGCCCCTTTGTCTCGCGCGAGCCTGTTGTTGTGGCGGCAGTTCAGGACGTCCCGGGTGGGAAGGTGGAAGCGTCCCCTGCAGCCTCCAGCTGGGCCTGTCCAGCTGCAGACAACCCCCAGATGTGAGAATGGGAATCGGAAGCTTGGGGAAGCTCTTTGCATCCTGGGGCTCACACACCCTACTTCCTATATGCATGCACCACCACCACCAACCCCCGCCCCTAAGCCGCCAAAATAAAAAAGAGTAAAGAGAAAAAAGAAATGTTCAGCTGATAGAAACTTGCCGGAAGTAGCCTTTTGTGTATTAGCCTCCCCTATCCCGCCAGTCTTGTGTCTACAAACAAGTACCATCTCACAGCCAGAAGCCCAAGTCTTCCTTTCTTTCCACTTCTCTAGTAGCTGCCCCCTGATCTTGCCTTGAGTTAAAAATTTCTATATCTTGCTGCAAACAAAACAGGCAGGCAAAGAGTTAACAGTGACATAATCAGGGGTTTTAGGAAAGCTGGATTCCCTCCAGGAATGTGCATTTTATGCTGCTAATTGCAAAGTCAACTCATTAAAAAGAAAACCTCTTAAACTTGTACCAGAAATCCATGGAAGGGGAAGAGTGTGCAATGGGCACAGGTAATTAAACGGTTAATCATATGAAATAATGTCTGTTCCATAATCGATGTTCAGTGACTTTATTAACTAATGTACATAACAGGTCATAAAAGCATTTGATGTGCTTAACCTAATCTCATGACATCCAAGATTTTTCTTGTAAAACGAAATACATTTTATCACACTGGCTATTGAACTGAAAGTTTAATTAATGGAACTAAAATGTAATAAATCATGCTGTACTTACTTCATGCAATGTCCTTATCTAAGTTAATTTAAGAAACTGTATTTGATTTCACCCTTCAGTTTGAAAAACTGGAATCAATCTATATCAAGTCCTAGTTAACCACCATAAACATTTCTTTGTGTCCTCTCATTTCAGTGTGTAACCTGTCACAAGCATGACAATCAAGAACACTTTCCGAAGTAGAGTTGTCTACCATATTATGTGTAAGTAATACCTAGACTTAACTGTCAGGTAATATACCCTGTTTATACCTAACTATATTTCTTTAAACCTAAAGAACCAGAGAAGTCACATATGAAAACCTGCAGGAGTGTCACCACTGAAGAAAGGAGAGTATCCAAAGCCAGAGGCCACTGCATCCTCAAACTCAACACAACCTTTGCTTCCAGACTCACGCTCAAAAGGAGAGGCTGCAGGGAATGCTACAGGAGACAAAAGTCTCAGTGGAAGTTGGGATGCAGGAGATTTGCATCTGAGAGGAGGTCATCTGCTGAACTTGCTCCTCCAAACCTGGAACCTGAGCCTGCAAAGACCCCTATAGAAAAAAAAAAGATAGACAGTATCCCCTGGGAAACCCCGGAGGAGGTCGATTTTGTCAGGGAAGGGAACAATGAATCCTGTAGAAAATGGAGATGCCAAAACTGAACAGCATGGAAATCTGAGTGGCTGGAGATGCACAGGGAACAACTTTGAGTTTTTGGTAAATGTGTAGAATTTGAAATATTATTGCTATCAACTTTTCTGAAAATGTAAAATTTTATTTTGTATCTTTGTTTTGAGCTATGTTGTTAGTACAACCTTGCATTGTTTTAAAGATGCCCTTCTTCCCCATGAGTTGCTGAGAAAGTGTCTACCAACCTGAATTGATGTAGGGGGAAACACCTTATTTTTTATTTGAAAGGTTCATCTTGCCTCCTGGGGAGGGGGAATTCTCTGATGCAGATATATTTGGCTACCTTCATAAAACATGTTTTGTGGTGCCTATCCTTTGTTTCCAGGGTCATGCCCAAAAAGAGACTACAGGGAACGCTAAAATTGTTTCTACTAGTAGAGTAGGTGACTGAATCTTGCAGCCACATGGTTGAAATGAAGTACCTCAAAAAGCAACAGCTCTTTTCCTAAAAGACTGTGTGTGAGTGTGCAGGGGGTGTTCAGATTAATAATTCTTCTACCTGAATTTCATTCACTAAAAGTCAAGGGTAGCTTGCAGAAAGTTGCCAAACAACAGGCTAAACTGAAATGTGTGAATGTCTCCTGTTCAGAGCATCAAATATAGACTCCATTGAATTTAAAGTATCTTTCTGACTTTGATAGTTCATCTAAGAAGGGAGTTAGAAAATGCCTAAATACTGTTAATGATTGTCTTCCCATGTCTGAAAAGTACCATAATCATTTATGAAAAGTATGTTTAATGAGGCTGAATACAGTTTGATGTAGAAAAATAGTGGTAGACAAGAATCAAGAAAGCAACCTCAAGCCTTCACAGACATGTAAAATCACACACACACACACACACACACACACACACACACACATTGCACATGCTTGCATGTTCTATTTGTTTCAATTTTTTGCATTGGTTTTTGAAATATGGTCTTACTATGTGGCTCTAGCAGGCCTGTAATTTGTTGCAATCTTACTGTCTCAGTTTCCTGAATGTCAAGGTTACAGGTGTATCCCAGAAAACCTGGCTTTATAAGTTGTTCTTCATTTATTATATCCGCCTTGATTAACACTGATGTCCCTTGTCCTCAGTGGGGAGTACATGGGGAATATCTGTTAAGTTTATTTATCAATCCATACTATACTCCTTTCTGTCTGAGCAGAGTGGCACGAAGCATTCACTAAACAACATTCTCTCCATAAACACACAGACTCATTACCCTGTTTGCAAGACCATTATTGCATTTTCCACATGATTGGTTTTATTCGTGCATGTGTTTATTTCTCCTATTAAACTGGGCTTTGTAAAAATAAACACCCTGCCTTATTTAGTTTCAATACAGGTCTTTGTACAAATCTTGACAGTCAATTGACATATAAAATGTTTATTCAATAAATGATTCAATCCAATGAATGTGTGATTCATGATATTCATAGCATAGGTTGGCCTATGTCTTTCTTAAACTACATGTCCTCAAGTTTAACTTCCTAGTAAAGCAAGAAAAGTTTTTGTTCATCTTAGTAATCAGCAATCACATAAGGATGGATAGGAAAATGTACCTCCAGGTGGTTGTCACCTATCTTACAAGTTAAAAAAGGCATCTGTGACAAGTGGACACTTGAATTTATTTCCTGCTGTCATTACCAGTCACTGCCAAATGCTCCATTTCAAACAATCAGAATATGTTTCCTAACACGTCTGAAGACCAGAGGCCTGAAGTCAGTGCTACCCAGTTAAGAAACAAGATGGTGACAGGACCCTCAACTAAGGTGTCAAGAGAAGGTCTGTTCCTTGTCATTCCAGCTTCTGGTAGCTAAAGTAGTTTTTTGATTTGTTTGCACCTAGCCTTTGTCTGTGCCTCCATGGTCATGTTACTCTCCAGTCTTTGAACTGCCATCATTTTTGGCCCTCTAAAGGCATGCTATGATTGTGGCTAGGACTGAAGTCATGTCAAGTTATTTAACTTAGGAGTTCCTTTTCCATTCTCAGCACAGCCATGACTCATGGTTCCAAGAAACATCTGAAGAGTACACCAGCTCCAAAACATTGGATGTTTGAGAAATTGACTGATGTTCTTGTTTCTTGTTTATCCACTGGTTATCACAGCTGACAGAATTCCTGTCTCTGATCATTTTCCTATGGAACAGATATAAGTTTGCCCTGACTGGAGATGAAGTAAAAACAAAAAAATTGCAAGCAGTTCTTCATTAAGATTGATGACAAAGTCTGGACCAATATAATCTACTATGCTAGGTTTATAGATGTCACCAGCATTGACGGGACTGGAGAGAACTTCTGTCTGATCTATGGCACCAAAGGTCTCTTTGCTGGTCATCATATTTCACCAGAGGAGGTCAAGTACAAGTTGTACAAAGAAAGAAAGATCCTTTTAGGCACAAAAGGAATCACAAAAGGTAACCCATCATTCCTGTACAGTTTGATACTCTTATACCCTCATAAAGGGGAATGACACGATTAAGATTGCTTTGGAGATCAGGAAAATAACAGACTTCATCAACTGGGAATCTGTGTATGATGACTGGAGGTAGTAACTTGGGAATGAATGGTATGATCATTAACAGAGACAGGTGTCCCAGCTTTTTTGGGGTGGTTCATGTTAAAGATGTGAATAAGAACAGTTTTGCCACTTGGCTTTCCAAAAATTTTCCTATTGGCAACAACAACAAATCATGGATCTCTCCTCCCCAAGGAAAGGGAATCCTCCTCACCATTGCTGAAGAGACACACAAGAGCTAGAAGCCAAACAGAGCAGTGTGTGAAATGGTCTCTAAGAGACATGCTGGAAAAGCATTCGTACTCTTGCTACTATAAGCCTTCTTAGGCAATGTGATAGATTAAACCACATGATGAAACTGAACAAACAAACAAAATCCTTACTTCAATCATACCTACAAAAGTATTTTTTCTTTATTAAATAGCATTTACAGTCTCTAAGGACTGATACCAGATCTTTCAGGGATGACCATTACTTAGTTCATATTGTTCTTAAATTAATTGATATTAACGTTCTCTTCTTCATACCTTTTCTTTTTATCCTTTTGGACTAAAAATGTCAGCCTTAGATTTTGACACTTGAAGAAATACACTTTAAGGAATAAAAGTGTAGTACTTCTTTTTTTTCGCCCGCCCCCCAGTGTAGTAATTCTAAACAGCATTTCTTTTAAGACTCAATAAATTAAACATTAGAAATATGATTGACAGCAGGCAAGAACACTCACTTTACTGTTTTTAGTAGCAAGGGTCTTATTGCCAAGATACAACAGTATTAAGACTCAAAAGAAAGATGGTTTTTCCAAGAAACAAAAAAAGAGTAAACATGGAAAAGAACATCCTAGATAGTGACAGAAAATCCACAACCTTTGAACTACTTACAGGATAAAGGAGCAGGAAACTTTACCTTAACCCCAGAGCCTTTAGCTAGGAAAAAAAAGCCCATCAGAAAACCAATGAAAAGTGCCCTAGAGGCTTCCCATTTGAAGAGTAGGGACACATTCCAGACAGTGACTCACTGTCATTTCTATACAAAAACAAGTGCAGACCACCATATGACTAAGTCTCTCAGGAATGTCTTCTGTGCACTCACATGGCTAGGGCAGCTCCTGATGGAACCAAAGATGTTGGATAAGTTCTCATGCCCTAGAGGACCAGATGCTATGCTGAAAAACAAGTCATACAATGTGAAGGCAAGTTAAGAATTCCAGGAAAAGAAATTATCCAATCATAATTTCTTGACTAAAACTGAATAATACTTTTTTGTTTAGAACTGTCTTTTACAAAAGACTTGTCCAAACTTCTGGAATTCATAGGCCAATATATTTTTAAAGGGGTTATTATTTCAAAATATATATTCAGATATAAACACCAATTTGTATATATAAAATATATCCAAATTTGTGTCTTAATAATATTTTAATTGAGTTGTTACAAAATAAGCAAATGAATAATTACCAGCACAGACTAACCACACATTTCTACAATGAGAGCAAGTTTTTAAATCTAACAAACATACCACCTACAGAAATATTTGTCATTTCAGAATAGTCTTTTGATCTTTTACAATTTCATCCCATGTATCATTCATGGAATGGGAGGGAACATTCTCCATATTCATTTTGCATATAAGCAAACTAAGATACATGTACAATGAATCAATTGTCCATGATGCCACTGCACTTAGTAGTAGATTCCCAGAGGCTTCCTCTGTATCATGTCATCATTACTGAGCCAGGAGTTTCACGAGGTCTGAGGACTCTTGCCTTAGACCACAAATATGATTATGGTTCACAGCCTCAACCATTATCCCAGATGCATAGAGAAGTACCAGCTGACCTTCATATTACCAATAAAGTGCATATTCTCAGAAGACAGCTGGGTACATTTTTTATGATATATTTGTCTCTTTTGGTGTGTGGTGTTTCATAAGCACATCTTTTGACAGAATAATTCCTGAATGCTTGTGAATTTTTTTAAATGTCTAAAAAGAAGTTTTCTGAAAAGTCAAGTACAATTATAGTATCTAAGTCACAATTCCCCCACATAGACAACTTTGAAATATTAACAAGATATGATGAGATTGTCTAGCATCAATATACTTCCTAAGTGTCACTTTCTAAAAATATCATGAAACAATGAAGCAAAATTATTGCAGCTCATGGTAAATGGCAAGATTTTTAGAAACATAAAAATATCAGAATTTGCCCAGGTACTTGTTAGGTTCTCAGTATCTCAGTAGTTTGGAGGCTGAGGTGGAAAGATCACAGAATCTGTCATTTTAAAGTAGTGTCCAAGTACATTTCACTAGATCTTAAGAATGGTGGCCATTGGCTTTCAGATAATTCCATATGTTTGAAAGGCTTTCTGATAATGACTAACTGAAGCTTTAATTACTGTCTTAATTCCCCCATTTTACCTCTGAACTGATCCTGAAGCTGACTGATTCCTAAGTACAAAAGAAATATGGCCAACAGGAGTGGTGCATAGTAGGCACACTATTGGTAATCTATGTATGTATTTTAATGGATATCAGAAACATGATAAACCATGGATTTAGTTACCAATGCTCCTAAATTAACTTTCACAGTGGTGCCCAAGATATTCAACAGGATAAGATAAAGTACAAATGTGATGGTTCGAATATGCTTGGCCCAGAGAGTGGCACTATCAAGAGGTATGGCCTTGTTGGAAATGTGTTACTATGTGGGTTGGTTTGGTGACCCTCCTCCTAACCATGTGGGAGCCAGTCTGTCTGTCTATGGAAAAAGATGCAGAACTCTCAGTTCCTCTCACATTATGCCTGCCTAGACATCACCATGTTCCCACCTTGATGATAATGAATTGAACCTCTAAACCTATAAGCCAGCCCCAATGAAATGTTGTACTTTATAAGAGTCACCTTGGTCATGGTGTCTGTTCACAGCAGTAAAAACCTAAGATAGAAGTTGGTACCAGTAGTAGGGTATTGCTATAATAGGCCTGACTATGCTTTTCTTTGGGGGAATATGGATTCTGGTGCTTTGTAAAGCATCACAGCAGTGGGGCTTAATGGTCCCTGCTAGTTAGAAGCATGGAAGACCTTGTCCCTGAGTGCTTTTGAACTGTGGGGACCTAGCTCAAGAGGTTTTAGAGAAGAAGACTTTTAGTATGTGGCCTATCTGACTGGTGATGTGATATTTTGATGAAGAATGTAACTGTTTTTTATTTTTCCTATTGTCTGAAGAGTCAGCCTAAGGCTAAGGTGAAAAGATTTAAATTAATTGTTTTGACAAAGGAAATCTCAAATCAGCTTGGTATAAATTATGCTGTGTGGTTACTAATGCCCAGTGTTATGAAGAGCATTTTAATGAAAACTACCAAGCATAGAAAGGAAAAATACAAAATGTATGGTTTAAAGACTAAAAGGGCACCAGGAAGTGGAATGAACCTAAATCCTGTATTCAAGGATATTAAAAGGAATTAAGGGAATGGTGACCTTGAGGCAAGATCCCACACAGGTAAATGTACTTTTGTAGTTGAAGAAGCATTATTATGACGTGGTTATTGTTTTCATTTGAAATTTTAATCTAAAATGAGCTTCAATCCAGAAATGGAGAGCACATTTGTGATAAAGATCTTGAGGCTAGAAAACACAGGCTTTTTGACTGGATCTTGAGGAATAGTGGCCTTGAAAGGCTTTGGGCTAAGTTTGATTGTATAAACCTTTAATCCCAGGAGACAAAGTCAAGTAGATCTGAGTTCATGGCCAGTTGCAGGTGAAGAAAATCCAGGTTTTGTGGTATGCATCATTAATCCCAATATTCAAGAGATAGAATCTTGCAGATCTCTAAGTTCAAGGTCAATCTACAGAGAAAATTCCAATATAGCCAAGTTTAGGCAGTGAAGTAGTTGGAAAACAGAAACATGATGATAATGTAATAGAACAATGTGGGGCCATCCTCCAGCCCCAGCAAGCAGCAGAACTAAGTAGCTTTGGCCATGTGGAACTGTCTCTAGAGTCAAGAATAGAAGGGACTACTGGGACAATTGATGATAGCTTGAGCTAAGAAAGTGGTCATTAAGAAGAGACCAGCATTATTGAGGTGAAATCTTCTGGGAAGTGTTTTCTGAACTCACAAAGAAGCTGTGTTCCAGAGATTGCCAAGGTTGCACCATGTGCTGCAGCTGGAATTGGTAATATGTAAAAATGACCCAGCTGGTACTGGTTTTGAAGGTAAAAAGAGGTCATGGAGGTTTGGCACTGTGAGAGGCAAGGAAATGCCATTGGTGAATGTACAGCCTCAGTTGCAGTTGATAGCCCAGGTGTGAATGGGCCATGCAAAATGTTGAGGCTTGGCAGCATGAAGAGAGCCTATGAGACGCTATTTCATATGTGAACTATGTGAAGCATAGTTGCAAGAAAAGACCCCAGGATATTGGAGGTGCCAGTACCATGGGATGTCCAAAAAGAACAGCAGCAGCAGTGGTGTGGGGTCACCCAGAGCCTAGAGTGCTACAGACGGCAGAGATGGAAAAGTAACAAAAGTCCTTTGGAAAAGCCTAGAAGATCATGTATGGATCCCAGACATTAGAATAAGAAGCTGTGATGTTGAAGTTGACTTGAAAACTCCCAAGATGTTAAACATGAGAAAGCCATGGGATACACACAGAGGTAAGCTGACAACAGAGAGTGGAAACAGCCCAGAGAAAGAAATTTGAGGCAGTTAACAAAGCTGAACAATTTGGAGATTTAAAAAGCACATTGATCTCAGACAGAGAGATGCAAAGCTTGGAGTTTGCCCAGTTGGTTTTCTGTCTAGCTTTGTTCCAGTATTTTCTCACTATGGCATTTTGCAATGGTAATGCATATCTTGAATGATGTTGGAGGTATGTGATCTGCTTTCTGATTTTGATATATTAGGTGTTAATGTTAAAAGATTGTATGGATCTCAGAAAAGACTTTGAAATTTGGGCTTTTAACATTGTTGAGACTTTTATATGGAACTTTCGAAGTTTGACTAGATATAATTTTCATTATGTCATGCATATGTATTGCCCCTATAGACTCATGTGTTTTAAAACATCTATTGAGGCCAGGGAGTAGAATTTGGTAGTTTGAATGTGCTTGGCCCAGGAAGTGGCAGTATTAGGAGGTGTGACCATGTTAGAGTAAGTGTGTCCTTGTTGGAGGAAGTGTGTTACTGTGGAGGTGATCTTAGAGACCCTCTTTCTAGTCATGTCAGAGCCAGTATTCTGTTTGCCTTTGGAACAAGATGGAGAACTCTCAGCTCCTTTAATATCACGCCGGTCTGAACACTACCATGCTCCTACCTTGATGAAAATGAACTGAACTTCTGAACCTGTAAGACAGCCCCAAGGAAACATTGTTCTTGTAAGACACCTTGGTCATGGTGTCTGTTCACAGGAGTAAAATCCTAAGACAAGTATCCCATGAAAATTGGAAAATAGAATGAATTCTGCAGCTGTATGAGTCATTACTGTTTGAGAGATTTCAGACCAAGAAAGCATCCATATTTAAGATGTGTGGCTCAACAGAGTTAAAGAAGAAGTAGAACTGAAAGGATTTCAGAAATAGAGATACATGTACAGGCAAAATGTTCCAATACATGGTAAAGAAATCTGGAGAAAATAAAGCTTTACAATTTAACTTTAAAATACATAGGTAGTTGTAGGTAGAGATGAAATAATGTCCTTCATATTTTGCACAATATGTATATAGGAACTCAAAATTAGATCTCAAACATATATGTAAAACCTTCAACTACAAAACTTCTGTAATTAAATATACAGGAAAGCCATAGCCTTCTAAATCAAGGAGAAACTTTTTAAACATAAAACAAAGCCATGTTCTAGAAAAAGAAATAGTAATTTAAATGTATTAAACATAAATTTTTTCCTGTTATAATGTCTCGTCAGGTAAAATGGCTGTACTTGAAAGCCTTATGACCTTAGTTTAGTAAATGCACTCCTGAATGCACAGTGGAAGACCAGATTCCCCAAACTTGTCTTCTGATTTCCATGTGCATGCCATAGCATGTGTTCATAATTACATAATATACATATGTACAACACATGCACACATAATTCTGTGCAAATAATAATAATAATAATTCTACTACTAAATTAAAATGAAATAAAACAAAAAACTTCAGTTCTCCAAACTACATATTAAGAGGATAAAAACAGAAGTTATAGACTTGTAGAAAATTTGAATTGTAAGAAACTCATTCATAAAGAAATATTTAATATTATTCAAACAGTTGAAAATTTAGAAATGTTTTGGTAAAGAAGATGGACAGTAAGCAATAATTAGAAAATACCATAAATAGTAGGACAAGGTAAATTAAAAGTATAATTATAAACAACTATTATCAAAATGGATAAGAGTACAAAGACTCTACATGGTCCTGAAAAAGAAATAATTGGCATTGAATAAAATGTAGTTCATTTACACAATGAGATGTTGTTTAATCATATAAAGGATTGAACTCTTGAGATCCAGACACATGAAGCTTAACATATTATCAGTGGAAAAACACCAGACACAATATGTATGTGTCCACTCTATTGCTTTTGTTATGACAAAATAAAAACTATATTCTGTATTTACAGAAAGTACATCAATAATGTTCTCTGGATGAAATTGGGTTGGAAGACGATGAGTCAAGGGCAGATTTCAAAGGAGATCAAAAAATCCTTTGACAAGGTTGGATACATTCATGATTTTATTTGTGGTGATAGTTTCAGGAGTGTTTCCACACCAATGTTTATCAAGTTAGATTTTTAAAGGAATATAATTTATGGATTTTGTATCACCTAAAACTTTATATATATGTATATATATACATATATATATGTGTGTGTGTGTGTGTGTATCTATATTTGTACATGAATATTACAGACCTATATATAATAATACATTTATAACAAGTAATACATAATAATTACTACACATACGTAAATTTCTGTAGTTATTTAATTTAGCACAAAATAAACTACATTTCTATGTAGACACATGATTGACTTTGGTAAAAGATGTCCTCAGGTCTTTTTCATTATGCAAAAATCGATGGGATTATGCCACTTGAAATGTTTCTTTTTTCGCTATATTTTATTCTATTAAAGTTAGATATTATTTATGTACAAATAAAAAATAAAATAATCTGACATTATCATCCAATATTTCATCAGATGTCCATAATTGCAATTAGCTTGAAATAACCCTTTTACAATCACAGAATCAAATGAGGAATTATTTATTTCATCAGATTACTAATAATAATCAGAGACAAAAGCTTACTATTTTAATTTTCACTTCATTCAAATTCATAGATGTCCTTCCACAAGCTCATTTTGCAAAATGTACTTTCTATTTTTTGGTCATGCTAACAGAGTCCTTGGTGCATCCTAATTTTAAGTGGTATCAAGACAAGTACGTAAATAAAAACAGCTGAAATGAGTAGGTTAGCATCATCTGAATGCAAACTAATACAACACAGAAATAAACCAGGCTGCTGTACCTCATTATTTAATTAACAGTTATTAATTATGATAATACATTTCACAGTACATAATAAGAAGTCTTGACAGCTGTGCCACAAACTGAATAGACACACATGTTGGCATACAGATGGATTCAATATTACAAAGATATAAATATCATTTCAAATCTTTATAATAAGGTAATCAGTTTCTTTTTTATTCAATATATTATTTATGTACACTTTAAATGATATCCCCTTTCCCGAATCCCCCTTCCCCAAATGTCCCTTAAGCCCTCTTCCCTCCCCCTATTCCCAATCACTCCTAAAATGACATTGGATCCCATTATTGATGGTTGTGAGCTGCCATGTGGTTGCTGGGAATTGAACTCAGGACCTCTGGAGGAGCAGTCAGTGTTCTTAACCGCTGAGCCATCTCTCCAGCTCCCCTGAAATGTTTCTTGTTTCTTATTTATTCTGTTTTCTTATAGTCATTTTCATTCACTTATAACTTTTATCTCAGATTTCAAAATGCCAGCACTATCATTTGCATAGAAAATATTAACTGACATTTGATACAAGTGTTTCTTGAGAGCATGGTTTTATTCGCAAGGAAAGCAGTGATGTGACTTTAAGAAAAAAATGAATTTTTAGGAAAATCACAGTTTAATTCAAAGGTCAAAGCATGAAAACAAATAGGAAGTAAAGTCCAAATAGTTAATCATTCTCAGCTAAACAAATTCAAACTTTGTTTTCGTCTTTGCAGTTTATGTAGGGAGATTTATTTTGATACTAAAGACTCAGGTTTTTTAGACCCTACTCATTCTGGAAGCTCAAGTTGATGTGAAAATAACATAATGCAAAAACTATTGGGATGATATAAAAACATTGATATTTTCCTGACTATCATGATATTTTATTTGAAAGAACCTTAGTATCCTGCTGTTTTATAGGTTATCTACCCTAAACTGCCATCAGGTAGAACAAATATACTTAGAAATGACCTGTAAAAAGTCCCTGGGCATGTCTGCACAGGAGGTATGACTGGCCCTGTAACTGAGTGGTAGCTCTCAGATAAGTGTTGCTCTCTAGCTCATTCATGGACAGAAAACAGAGGTCAGAAATGTGCACTAGGTTCAAAGAAGATTTTGCTAATGTGTTTAATGGGAATTCTAATCATCAGCATCTGTGAAAATTTTTCCTTAGCTTCTCTTAGATTTCTTATGGTGAAAAATAAAAATTCCACAAACTACTCAAGTCAAGCCAACTATAGTTAGTAATGTTTTCCGGACTGGGCCAGATGGCAGTCGCTGAGATAAGACATAATCATTTGACTAATGACATGCTCTGAATTATTTTATTCCCTAGGGACACTTCTTTGAGAAGAAAGTCTTGAAGAGAGGGTGGGAGTTTCTTCTCCTTGTGCATGTCTAATATTCCCAGGGCTTTTCTTTTTTAGGTAATTAAATAACTTAACATCCTGATCTTACTTTTTCCTCCCTCTTCTATGTCCTTCCCTCCTACCTGCACCCCTCCACGATCCACTCTTCCTCCCTTTCTTCCTCCCATGGATATTAACCAACCTTGACATATCAAGTTGCAATAAGACTAGGAGCATCTTTTTCAATTGAGGCTAGAAGAGGCAACCCAGTAGTGAGAAAGAGTCAGACAGGGAACAGAGTCAGAGGCAATCTGCTCCTGATGCTAGGGTTTCCACAGACAAAGCTGCCGAAATATTGTAGATGTGCAGAAGGCCTAGCTCAGTCCTGTGCATACCCCCTGATTGGCAGTTCAGTCTCTGTGGGACCCTATGGACCCAGGTTAATTGATTCTCTACGTTTTCTTTTGGAGTCCTTGACCTCCCTGGCTCCAACAATCCTTTCTCCCGCTCTTCCACAGGATTCCTCAAGCTCCATCTAATGTTTGTCTCTCGGTCTCTTCATCTGTTTTCATCAGTTGCTGAGTGAAGGCTCTCTGATGAAGGTTATGATAGTCTCCCCTCTGGCATATCTGGTGCTGGTGTGGGCTCTAGGAAAACAGGCAGAGCTGTGGGTCAGAAAATAGCAGGCAGGGAATAGGGTTGTTCATGGGGCTTTTAAGGTAGAAACTATTAACTACATTTTAAACAGCGAAAAACTGATGTGGTGATTTGTATATGCTCCACCCAGGGAGTGGCACTATTAGAAGGTATAGCCTTAATCCCAGCACTTGGGAGGCAGAGGCAGGTGGATTTCTGAGTTCGAGGCCAGCCTGGTCTACAGAGTCAGTTCTAGTACAGCCAGGGCTACACAGAGAAACCCTGTTTCAAACCCACCCCCCACACACACACACACAAATAGAAGGTATAGCTTTGTTCTAGTAGGTGTGGCCTTTTTAGAGTAGGTGTGGCACTGTGGGTTTGGGCTTTAAGAACCTCATCCTAGCTGCCTGGAAGCTAGTATTCTACTCGAAGCCTTCAGTTGAAGATGTAGAACTCTTAGCCCCTCTTGTACCATGCCTGCCTGGATGCTGCAATGTTCCTGTCTTGAAGATAATGAGCCTCTTAACCTGTAATCCATCCCCAGTTAAATGTTGTCCTTATAAGAGTTGCCTTGGTCATGATGTCTGCTCAGAGAAGTAAAACCCTAACTAAGGCAACTGGGATTCAAAGACTGCTGATCCTATTGCCAATCTTTTAAAACATCCAAATAGTGGATTGTCACTGGAATCACTCTGTAGAATATTAGTGGGTTTCTATACCACAGTGTCCCAGACAGAAAAACCAATGAAGAGTGAAAAGCAGACCATCAATTTGAGATTGAGGTGGAACATTAGGCTGGGAAGGGTCTAAAAGAAAGGACATGAGAGAAGTTGGAGGCCATCTAAAAGGCTAAAATTTGAAAAAGAGGAAGGGGTGGTATATGGAATGACTTAGGAAAAATGAAAAGAGGAGAGAAGTATTGTAATTATAATCTTAGAAATAAATGAAGATACTGTCAGCTCTACTAGAGATCACAGTGTCCCTGAGGACTTTATGGATTTCATTTTATTTTAAATGATGATGTCCTGATTTTGTTCTTTAACAAAAGGTGGAATTAGTCACAATAAGCAGATTATATTGGTAAAGAACAAATTATTCTTAGCAAATCTAATTACTTTTTCTTCCAACACAATTGCTTGGATGGATGACAATGAAAGTAAAAAGGAAACAATACATCTTGATTACCAATATAATAGATAGTATCTGTAAGACATTACAACAATTAATTAAAAATAGCCTCCATCTGGAATAAAAGTTGGCTTCATAAGAACAAAATGGCAATATGGAACACTTTCAGAGGTCAGTCTGGGACTCCCAACTTGCTGCTCTCCAAGAACCATTTGTAAAAGTCCTTGAGGGGCAGCAGTTGTCTGGGATGACAGAGATGACAAATCCTTCTGTCCCGTGCTGGCTTTGCCTTAGAATGCATTAGATGGAAATGAACTTCATAATCTTCCAGTAATTACACACCAGGCAAATTAGTAACAATTGTGAAACAAAGTGCTGCTGGACACAGTATATGAGATTTTATTCAAGGCTCCAAAATAACCTCTAGAAGTACTTTCTAAAGAACCTAAGCTACCTCTCTTACCACATCTGCAGAGACAATATATCCATCAGACAGATTGGTTAGACTTAAAAGCATAGAAACAGGAAGAAGCTACTGAAATAGTGGGTAGGATATTTTACATTTAATGAGATTCAATATTCTGTCTAAAGGCACACAACTACAAACTTTGCAGGAAATAGTATATTTCAGTGTCTCCATTTTTACATAAGTGACCTGATCTGATGTTACTCTACCTGAGAATAAACATTGTCTATGTCCAGATACTATGACACCTTAAAAGTTAGAGATGAGCTTGGAGGTAGTTGGCAGGACAATATACACATCCTTCATAATAGAGATCATGTGAATGTGGAGAGGGCTTAACCAAGAAACAACTTCAGAATTGTCATCTTGGAATCTGTGGACTGTTTCAAGGAAATTACAGCATAGTGTAATGGAAAGGGTACCATGTGATTCTACTCTTGGCTGTCTATTAGCCTGGGATTTGAAAGTTCTCACTGTCCAAGGCTTGTGTGGGAGCCAGAATTGGGGAAGCCAGTTGTCTTAGTCAGGGTTTCTATTCCTGCACAAACATCATAACCAAGAAGCAAGTTGGGAAGGAAAGGATTTATTGAGCTTACACTTCCATGCTGCTGTTCATCACTAAAGGAAGTTGGAACTGGAACTCAAGCAGGTCAGGAAGCAGGAGCTGAAGCAGAGGCCATAGAGGGATGTTTCATACTGGCTTGCTTCCCCCTGGCTTGCTCAGGATGCTTTCTTGTAGAACCCAAGAATACCAGCCCAAAGATGGTACCACCCACAAGGGGCCATGATCACTAATTGAAAAAATGCCCCACAGCTGGATCTCATGGAGGCACTTCCCCAACTGAAGCTCCTTTCTCTGTGATAACTCCAGCCTGTGTCAAGTTAACACACAAAACCAGCCAGTACACCAGTCCAGACCAAGAGTGAGGTCAAGATGTGTTCAAACCCTGAAAATCTTTTCCAGAGACGGCAGAGACTGTTGCCTCCTTCCTCTAGGCCTGCATGCTCTGGTTCATGTACCTGTAGGACTTCTGTCTTAGTTAAGGTTTTACCGCAGTGAACAGAGACCATGACCAAGGCAACTCTTATAAGGACAACATTTAATTGGGGCTGGCTTACAGATTCAGAGATTCAGTCCAGTATCATCAAAGCAGGAACATAGCAGCATCAAGGCAGACATATTACAGGAGGACCTGAGAGTTCTACATCTTAATCTGAAGTCTACAAGTAGAAGACTGACTTCTGGGCAGTTAGGATAAGGGTCTTGAAGCCCACACCCATGGTATCACACCTATTCCAACAAGGCCACAACTTTTAATTTTGCTGCTCCCTCAGCCATGTATCTTCAAACCATGACATTCTACTCTCTGGTCCCCATAGGCTTGTTCAAATATGTGAGTCTATGGGGGCCATAGCTAGCCATAGCATAATAAAAAAGTACATTTAGTTCAACTTCCAAACTCCCCATAGTCCATAGCAGTCTCACAAATGTTAAAAGTCTAAAGTTCAGTCTCCTCTGAGATCCATCCAATCACCATTAATTAATTCCCAAATCAAGACAGGAAACCAGTTGGGCAAATTCTAAACTCTGCATCTCCATCTCTGATGTCAAAGCAGTTTTCAGATCCCCAACTCCTTTTTCATCTTCATTACAGCAATAAACTTCCTTTTCTGTATGATTCTACTTCCTGTTAGCAGCATTCCTCAGGAGATATCCTATGTCTCTGGCATCTTGAAAACCTTGGGGTGCCCAAGGTAACTTCGATGATACAGATTCTTGTTACAATTGCTGGGATCCAGATGAGATCTTCTGGGTTTATTCTGCTTACACTTCCACACTTCTGTTCATCATCAAAGGAAGTCAGGACTGGAACTCACGCAGGTGAGGAAGCAAGAGCTGAACCAGAGGCCATGGAGGGATGTACTTACTGGCTTGTTTCCCCTGGTTTGCTCAGCTTGCTTTCTTATAGAACCCAGGACTACCAGCCCAGGGATGGTACCACTCACAAGGGGCACTCCCCACTTGATCACTAATTGAGAAAATGCCTTACAGCTGGATCTCATGGAGGTATTTCCTCACCTGAAGCTCTGTTCTCTGTGATAACTTCAACCTGGGTCAAGTTGACACTCAAGACCAGTCAGTACAGCTGGTATCACTTCTTCAGCTCTGCCTGCTGTAGCACTCTAGGCTCAGGTTGGTCCACTCCACTGCTGCTGCTGTTCTTGGTGATCATACCATAATACCAGCATCTCCAATACTCTGGGGTCTTCTGCTGCAAATAGGCTTCACAAATATCTTCTCATAGGCTTTTTATGGTGGCAAGCCTCAAGCCCTTTGCATCACCCCTTCAGTCCTAGGCTATCAACTGCAACTGAGGCTGCGCCTTCACCAATGGCCTTCCATGGATTCTCACAGTGCCAAGCCTCAGCTCCTCTTCATGACCCCTTCATGCCTTCAAAACCAGTACCACCTGGGTAACTCTTAGCCATTACCAAGTACAGCTGCAGCACAAGCTACAACCTTGGCTATCTCTGGAATACAGCTTCTTTGTGCTCTCAGAAAACACTTCCCAGAAGTTTTCACCTCAATGATGCTGGTCTCTTCTTAATCACCACTAATTTCCTAGTTCCAGCTAATCAGCATTAATTGTCCAAGTAATCCCTTGTGTTCAGGACCCTAAAGCCATATCCCTGTGGCCAAAGCTACAGTTCTGCTGGCTAGGTCTGGAACATGGCCTCCTTGTTCTATTACATTATCTCCAGCTTTCTGTTCTCCAACTCCTTTACTGCCTAAACTTGACTGTTCTGAAACTTGCTATGTAGACTGATTTTGAACTCAGGAGATCTACATGCTTGTCTCCTAAGCACTGGGATTAAAGGTGTGGTCCATCAAGCCTGGATTTAAGTTTTTCTTCATGTAGAGCTTACTCTGTTCTCAGCTCCCTTAAACTCAGAGATTTGCTTGTCATTGCCTCCTGGGATTAAAAGCTTATACTACTATGCTTGAACCTAAATTTATGTGGGTGGGATCTTTTCCCAAGGTCACTACTCTCTTAATTCAACTTAATATCCTTGAGCACAGGATTCAGTTCTATTTCACTTTCTGGTGCCCCTTTAATACCTGAACCATATATTTTCCATTTTTCATTTCTAAGCTTGCTAAGCTTGTTCAAAATGCACTTCATGAGCCTTAAGCAGAGAACAAGATCTCTGTTGGGCCTTTATGAAATTTCCTCTGTCAATGCAATTAATATAAATTCCCTTTCCTTAGGCTCAGGTAGACTCTTCCGACAAGAGCAAAAAACAACCACATTCTTTACCAAAATACCACAAAAACAGTCTCTATGACACATATTGAAATTCTTCTCCTCTAAAACCTCTTTGTCCAGGTCTGCACTGTTCAAATTACTCTCAGAAACAACATCTTCAAAGTCTTCCTTATTCCTAGTAGCATGGCTCATTAAAACATCTAATACATTCCAAATCCAAAGTCCCAAAATCCACATTCTTAGAAAAAAAAAAAGCATAGTCAGGTCTATCTCAGAAGTACCCCAGTCCCTGGTACCAACTTCTGTCTTAGTTAGGCTTTAACTGCTGTGAACAGACACCATGACCAAGGCAACTATCTATCTTTTTATTATTTATTTATTTATTTATTTATTATTTATTTTATTATTTAACTCGTTTTTACAGTCCAGTTTTTAATCCCCCTCCCTGTCTGCCCTTTGACTGTTCTTCATTCTATACACCCTCCCCTCATTTCTAAAAAGATGGCCCTCCACACACCCCCTCATACCAACAGACCACTAAACTCCCAGGGGCCTCAGTCCAAAGGGCCTTAAGACTCCACATACTGATGGCTGGGAACTTATCTTTTCCTCCTTTGGTTTATGCCATCATTTCAGTTTCAGATATTGGAAGGATAATTAAAGTCTTCTGGCTAGGGCACTCTCTTTTGTTGGCAGAAGATCCCTAATCCTCTGCCTGACCACTAAAGCCCTTTTGGTGTCAGTGAAAAACTATCTTTTCCTAAAAAATAAAGAAAAATGGCTATGCAGCATTCAGTAACAACCACTTAGGGTGGGTTCTAGAACTATTAAAACTTATAGGCAGGCTGACATCTTAGGGTCATTGCAGAATTTCCTGAAGTTCTTCATTGGATGAAACATTTCCTTTTCTATCATTTGGGATATCTCATCAGATTAAAATAAATACATAACCCTCAGATTACGGAAATATGGGCCCTTTTAATATCCCCTATCTTAGGGTTTTACATCTGTTAAGATACACCATGACCAAAGCAACTCTTATAAAGGATAACATTTAATTGGGGCTGGCTTATAGGTTCAGAGGTACTGTCAATTATTTGTAAGTCAAGAGGTCTGGGTGGCACTGGTGTAAAAATGATCTGCCAATACCAGATGCAGACGACCAAGTTAAACTCTGTAGACAGACTATCCAGACTTGCTGCTTAGCAGCTTCTCAGCTAAGGTCTAATCAGTTCAGGGAAACAAAACCTGGATAAGAATGATGGACAGAGCATGGCTGCTAAAGCTGAAGCTTCAGATGGCATAACTAAGACAGTACAGCTGGTCCTCACCCAAAACTTGGATTTTTCTTCTTTTTTTTCCCTCCCTTTTTTGTTTTTGTTCATTTATTTGTCTTTTCCTGATTTTGAATTTTGTTTAAATGGGTTTTCTTTTCCCCTAAATAACAGAAATAACTCATTGTCAATGTTCCCTTCATGGGAAATATTGACTAACTGGCTATAGCCCATTATGGGACTAACCACTCAAAAACTAAGTAATTTATCTGAAACCTTATGAGGTAATTTGGACTTAAAAAACAAAAGAAAATTATCAGTTGAAGGTAAAAGAAAATTGTTTATGGTGGAAAAGAAATTATGGATTATTGAGGATCCAGAACTCAGTATATTTTGGTTGTTTCGCCTTCTAAAAATTATGGTTATGTTGCTAACAGGAACCAGGTAGCCAGGTTCCATGGGATGTTCTACCAGAACCTGACCAATACAGATGCAGATACTTATAGCCAACCATCAGACTGAGCCTGGGGACACCAATGAAAGAGCTAGGGGAAGGACTTAAGGAGTTGAAGGGGATTGAAACCCATACAACGATCAATATCAACTAACTGGACCACCCAGAGCTCCCAGGGATTAAACCATCAATCAAAGAATATATGTGGAGGGAGCCATGTCTCCAGATACATATGTAGCAAAGGATGGACTTATCTGACATCAATGGAAGGGGAAAACCTTAGTCCTGTGGAGGCTTGATGCCCCAGCATAGGGGAATGCTAAATTAGAGAGGCAGGAGTGGGTGAGTGGGTAGAGGTAAAGGAAAGGGGGAAAAGGGTGGATGGAATGGGGGGGTCTGTGGAGGGGTAACCAGGAAGAGGTATATCATTTGAAATGCAAATGAATAAAATGAATAATAAAAAATATGGTTATGCGCTATACTCCTAAAAGGTACTTTATTATAATATTGAAAAAACACAATTGGGAGATTATAAACCTTTTCAAAATTAAAGATTGTTCATGCCTTTAACCAAAAATCATTTTTAAAAAGCCTCAGTAGTACTTAAGTTAATTTGATCACGATGCTTTAGTTAAGAGGAAACTGACATTTTGCCCTTTAGATCTAAAATTACTAAGGTCCATGTAAAATGAACCAACTAACTCATATGCTTTATCAAATGCTATCTAGAATTACTAAACTAATAAAACTATGGAAATAAAGGCTGCCAAAACTTTAATTTACTTTTTATTGCTCTTGAAAATTCACTGCAAGAGTGCTGTCAGAAATTTGCTTCTGATATCAATCTAATTAAAGAGCTGTCTTCTTAATTAGTGCCATTTAATAGAATGTAAACTATGTATAATTTTATATTTTTCAGTAAGCTAATGAAATAGGTGAAAGTCATCTTATTTCTGTACATTTCTTTTTTATTGACCAATATATCTTATACAATTATTTCAGTCAGAAATCAGGACAAAAATTAATAGGAAGATATGTTTTGTCCTCTTTTATTTTGTTTATATAATTTAGTATTCTAGTAATGTAATAGAGGTAGGACCATTTATTCGAGTCCAGTTTATTTTGCATAGACAAGGTATTACTGATGATTCTAAAAATATTGTTTATTGTCATCACGTTATCTTTTATAACACATGGAATTTTCTAATAACTGCATATGACACAACCTAGTAGTTAGCAATGTCAAAACTAATATATTTTCTTCATGGATGTAAAATTAATTTTAGAGCCTCAATTTTTAAAGTTTCTAGAGTTGCTTAAAGGGTTTTTTAAGGTAATATTAAAATAGAGTACTTTTAGGAGTAAAGACATAGAATAACCATAATTTTAGAAGGCAAAACAACCAAACTACAATTTTAAAAGATTACCATGAATCACTACCACTATTCCAAAGTGTTGTCCCTTAACTAGACCTCTACAGGCTTCTGTACACAGGCCACATATGTTAGCACAGTTTTTCCTTTATCAGCTACTCTAAAAATGCGGAATAAATGATGTGTATTGTTTTTAATAGTCTTAAATGTTTCTGATATAGGCAACATAGCTACTAAAACACATTAGATTTTAGGACGTCTGAATTAAGTCAGCTTAAATACCTTAAAAATATGTTAACCTCAGAATAAAAGTCTAGAAATTGTGGCACTGGGGAAAAAGTTTTTTTATCTTGTTTCAACAGAACTTATAGGAGATTATTTGCTTGTAAGACTTATGATGAACAAACACAACAAAATGAGAGAAACCCAGGACTGCCCACTTGATGGATCCTGGATTAGATTCCAACTGAGATCTCCCTATATACCACTCCCATCTCCACCACCCCCAGGCAGTTTCTTTCATTACGTTAGCACAGGTGACTTCCTCCAGGAGGCCTCCATATATGGAAGCTGCAGACACTGGAGGTGCCAAATTCAGTACACACACACACACACACACACACACACACACACGCACGCACAGAGAGAAAGAGAGAGAGAGAGACAGAGAGAGACAGAGAGAGACACAGACACACACACACACACACACACACACACACACACACACACACACACAGAGAGAGAATCATTTCCTTGAGTCACTCTCAAAATGCCTCAAATTCATAGATAGTCTTCCTGATTCAGCCTTCAAAATTCTAATATCAACAGTGTGATAGTATACCCTACCGAAAAACAATATTTTGATTACTAGCAAGTACACCCAATTTTGAAATGAATCAGACTGCATACTTGTGTATAGTGATTATACTTTCAAAAGAACACCAACAGTAAAAAAAAAAAAAAAATCCAAGAAAATAAAAATACAACATTTTTTTCTCTACGAACTTAAAATACTTGGTTTTTTTTCTGCTAAAAGAGTATTTTTCAATTTTAATTGCAATATGTTGCCAGCTTGCTTTCATCATAGGCATATTACTGGAGAAACATTGGCTTTGATACAGAAAATGCCAATTTGTAACAATCTATTCCAGGATTGAACTTTGTCATTTCCAAAGCTAACAGAGGGACTTTTGTGAAAACTGCAAATTATATCTTCCTAAATTTAACAAAGCTCTTCTGTGGAAGCTTTGACCTGTTCAAAGCATTTTATGATATTTTTGATACTAAACCACTTAAAAGTGTAATTACTTGTGTCCTGTTATATACAACTATGCTTCTAAATTCATTTGGTATTCATGTAGCTTTTAATAGTAACCATATGTGTTTATTTTATGTGTGTGGCATTTTTCATAAACATGGAATCAAGCTTAATAACCTACCCATCACCTCATCAAGTTGTCATACATTTGAAGGAAGAAAATTAAAAATCTATCATGTGACTGTAAGTGAAATTTAAGGGTAGATGACTTATCTACATTTGTGTGGCTCTAAATTTCAAACCCCATCCTCAAAGACACAACTCTCTCTCTCTCTCTCTCTCTCTCTCTCTCTCCTCTCTCTCTCTCTCTCTCTCTCTCTCTCACACACACACACACACACACACACACACACACACGTGTGCACCAGGTCTTCTAGATATTTGAAGCCATCAGTGTGCTATGACTAAGATCGACATCCGGAGTGAACTCTAGTCCAGCTGAAACTTGATACCCTTTCAGAAAGCATCTGCCCTCTCTCCCATTTTATCCATCTGCCTCCTCTCTGTCAGCCAATTTTCTACTGTCTGCTTCCATGAGACAAACTTTGAAGGTAGAGAAAGAGAGCTGGGACAGGATCTGACTATATAATGGAGGCTGACTTCAAATTCTTCATTCTCCTGCCTCAGCCTCCAGGATGCTGAAGCTGCAAGCCTGCATCATCTGCACCATCATGCCTGTCAAGATCAACTTTCACAAACTGCACACATTTGTGGGTAGTACTGAAATAGTTTTCCTGTTGGAAATTATATAAGCCAGGGACATTATTGAATACTTTTCCAGGTGCCTAGATGCTAACAGATATTCTAGTAGCAAAGATAACATCTGATCATAAGTGCCTATAAATCTGAAACCTTCCCAGTCCTCTCTTAACACTGAATAGAGACTATCTAAAACCAAAGTAGAAAATTTTAATAAATGCCTCATTAAGCCATAATTAAGGGCTTGTAACTGTTCAAATTAATTTCCAAAATTTTCATTTTTAAAGGCTGACATTTATGTAAGCAAAATAGATAAAGAGAAGAAACACTTCAGATTTTCCATATGGTCCATAGACAAAGCTCAGGCTTGTTTCCAAACAAGTCCAACTGCACTTAAGACCTAAACAATTTCTAAATCATAAACATATTGAAATAAGATACTTCTCATCTAGATCATCAGTCTCTTCTGTTTGGATGTTACAAATAAAATTATTATATTATTGTATTTACATTGCTGAAGCCATTGATGAGCTTAACAGAGCAATTTAAAATTATTTTATGTTTATATCATGTAAATTTATTACATTCTGTTATGTCCCTTTGAATAAATCAACACTTCAATATTTTAACAAATTTACTGGTGTATTACTGATAAACAAAACTACATATGTCTAATATTACAATTTGATGAATTTGAACACATGTGAAACTCATAAAATAACAAGTAATAGATATTCATCATATCAAGTTTTTTCTGTCCTTTTATTTTTAAAAAGCACTAATAACACATGTTAAGATCATGCTATAGTATTTCATTATTGTATTGTTTAATACATTTCTATGACTTGCTCATTTAATATAACAAACTGTCTTCCAATTTATCAATGAATTGCAATCTCTTCATCTCAAACTTTGAATTCCTGACAATTACCATTTTAGTCTATGTTTCTATAGGTTTGACTATTGTGTTGGGTAGTTTTATGTCAACATGATATAGGCCAGAAATACCTGAGAGGAGGAAAGCTCAATTGAGAAAAATGCTTCCAGAAAATGTGACTGTAAGGCATTTTCTTAATTAGTGCTTGGTAATAAGTAACTTATCTAATTGAAGTCTTTGAGAGTACTTCTGATAGTTTTTGAAAGGTTATGTGCAAGCATGCATGTTTCCATGCCCATGGGAAGAATTTCAATTGTGAGTCATTTTAACTTCCTGTATACCATGGAAAATCTGGCTTCAAATTTCATTTAAAATATCCAAAATAATAACACTAGTCATGTTGTGGAATAGCTCCAGCTGAGGTTGATGCATTTCACCAGGCAGAAAGCTCCCTAAGCAGAAAGGTAACAACTTAAAGATGTCCCTGAAAATGACCAGATTTACCAGTTCTCTCCCTGCCAAATTAAATAATAAAAACAGAGATCTGTTCAGATGGAAGGAAGCTGGGCTGCAAGGAAGACTCAGACAAACCAAGCTGCAAAGAAGAGCCTGAGATCAGGCAAGCTGCCAAAAGAAGCTAAAACATTCAACTGACAAGAAGAGGTTTAAACTCTTTGAGGCACCTGGAATGAACACTATACTCTGTTGAGGAGCCTATAGGCTGGCTGTTCAGTGTACTCTTGCTTCCTAATTTTGCGAGTTGTTACACATGCTATGGTGATGCAGCTGTCTTTGAGTCATTCCTGCTCCTATAAGTAACCTCTCACTCATATTCCAGTAACTCCAATGAAATTCATTGGTTCATCCAATTGGACATTGGCAGCATCTGTACTTTGTTATATTGGGGTTTCCCTATCTAGGATGAGTAGGTGTGTGTATTATGTCTCCCCAGTAAAAGTTCTGTTATACAAAATTCCAATAAGAATTTATAATGGCATATGTTAGAAATTAAGAAATTGTTTATCGTTCAAATTTTCCAAATATAAGCAAAGTGATCAGCTGAAAAAGAAATATCACCAAAGAACTTAAAATTAAAAAGTGCTGTTTATGTTCTGGGTGATTACATACTGATGTGCTAGTAGAGTTAAGAATGTAGACTAAAAATTCGGTCCAAATAAGGGTATCATTTGGAAAAAATGACGCTGAACTTGTTTTATGATAGGACTTTTTTTTTTTTATCAAAGTGAACTACAGATTAATAGCATAAAGCCTGTACATTTCCTAAAATCCGAGCAAAATTTTAAGTTTGCATAAGTACATACTATGAGGTATTCCTCATGCTACCAAGGAACAAAAGTCAACAGCAACCTAGCTTCAAACCCTTTATTCTACAAAGAAATTCTGACTATATGATACACTAGTAAAATGTTGCCACCATACATATGAGAATAACTATTCAATATCAAATATTACTGATAGCAAACTCTGTGGCATGGGACCTCTATATGACATTGCCTGGGTGACCAAGAGCCTAAGATTATTTAGCCCAGAGACCTAGGTTAAAACCAAATATTAAAGGAATATAGAATTAAAATGATATCCAATGACATTCTGCTATACTCATCAATCAGTGCCTTGCTCAGCCATCATCTGAAAGGCTTCCTCCTGCATCAGATGGGAACAAATAGAGAGACCAAAGTCAGATACTATGCAGAGAGTGAGAGACCTTGCAAAACTCATATTTCAATGAAATATTTCATCAAATTTCTCCCCTGAGGGTTCCTGGAAGAGGAGGCAAATAAAGAGGATAAGAACCAAAGGTAATGGAAGACACAAACAATACAAGGCCCTCTAAACACAACAGAAAAGAAACAAACATAGTGAGGCAGCGTGCACAGGCCTGCATTTATCTGTGGCAGATGGATTCTTAGAGCTAAACGCAGAGGATACATGCCCATTTCCATAACACAGAAGCTACCTCTGATCAATAACTACTTGAAAATGAAAATTTAGTTTTCAGCAAGGGAGTCTCACTAGGGAAATAGTACTCTGAAAGGTTGTCTGCATGTTCTGCAGTAGGAGGCCAACATAAAATGAATCATTCAGTGGTGTTTTTGGAAATTCCATGACTCATGTAGTCATGTCAAGGCTTTTTCTTTTCTTTCCTTTATTTTTTTAAATTATGTTTATTTCTAGCATAGCCATAACGAGACATAGTTAAGACAGAAGCAGAGAATTTTAAAAGTATTCAATTTGCAGTAGTAATAAAGTTGTCTAAAAGTTGAGTGTGTAAATATGAGAATGTGCAGATGAGAAGAAGTGAAAGACCCACTTGTGCAGTTATGCTGTACCCAATCATCAACCAAAGAGTAGACAGGAAAGGAGGTTAAAATCTGAAGCAGCTTCTAAATACCAGGATAGCACTAGAAGCTGTAAACATGAGGTTTGAATCTTTCACTTGATTTTAATTTCAGTTTGTGTCCTGACATGTCCATATACTTAACATTCTTGAAGAAATTATCAAAAGAACAAGTGATAAAATATCAACCACAAGTCACTTAAATAATAAAAAAACACATTGCCGGAAAAAATACATAAACTCAAAAATTCTGTCTCCAGACAGACTAATGCTTTTGTTTCTTCAATGACACACTGGAAAAATTTCTTTTCTCAGTAAATAAATCAGAGATATTTATCAAACTGGACACAATGTACAAAACAACTGGTCTTGGTGAAGAAATCTCTGCAGCTAATAGCTCTCAGTTTACAGGCTTTTGAAGTTACTTAATGCTACATTTTAGTAGAACATTCTATGCCCAGAGAAAGCACCTAATTATCAAAGACATTGGGAAAATAGGAGCTGTAGATACAAGTATGTGTCATGCATAATACACTGGCTCTGCAGGATATTGTAGAGTCTTATAATAGTACAAATAGCAATAATGAATCTGGCTATTTCACATTCAGGTGAAATAATCTCAGCAAAGTCACATGGGTTAATGAGACATATCTAAACAAAGATCTGGTTGACTCCAAATTTCATGCCACTTTCAACTACTGACTTCAGGTTTTGTCAGTAGAGTGGGTACCTCTTAGTTCATACAGACCTATGAATTAGCTTTAACAAACTCCATACCTCTACAGCATCTATACCTTTAGATGTTCAGCTCCAGTTCTTCTGTTATTTTGAGATTTGTTTATTTAATTTGTTTTTTACAGGTTATTAAATATTGTAATTATGATTCCTTCATATTAAAATATCTTGGATGAAATGCTCATATGTGACATAACATTAAATACTTCACTATATAGAACATGTAAAGGACATGTGAATGTGTCATATGACCATAACAACTTTGAGATTTTAAATTAGTTCTATTTCCAAAGCAATGCTTAGTTTATTACCTACATTCCTTTCTTTTCTTGGCATTGATTAGTAGAATGACGGTCAAATTACAGACCTGAGACCACAGTAGGCATTTCCATGGCTATTTGAAAAATATAACAAAATCAAGAGACCTATGTGTGGCACTGTGGATTGGGGAGTAGGGGAAACAAAATACATGCTGAGAAGATATTTCTGTCTAAGTTTGCTATAATTTCTAGTCTTGGAAACTACTTTCAATCTTCCAAGGATTCAAACACATGCTCTCTATTGAACTCATGGTACTCTCTTGTGCTGTCCTATTTTCCTCCAGTTAGCTCCATCTGGTTTTCTCTATGTGCAAGCAAGAATCCTAGCAGCAAGGACACCATAGTAGATATTCATCAAAAGGGTAAACAGACAAAATTTCACTGATCTCAAAGAATAGTTGGTTTTAAGGGAATTATGTCTTTTGTTTTGTTTTTTATGTCTTTTGTTAAATGTAGAACTTTAACTCAGATTCACTCTATGAGAACTTTAAATGAATACAATGTCCACCTATATTTTCAACTTAATCCATATTCTGAAGACTTACTTTTTAGTCAACAGTGATTTTAAGATGCCCAGAATTGCAGTTCATTTAAGCGCATATCAAAAGCAAAAGAGGATTTGTATCAAACAGATATTCACTCAAATCCTGGAAGCTACTTGACTAAGTGACCTTGGATAGTTACTTATAATTACGCTTCTCCTTCTTATCCTGCTTTTGCTTATCTTTTTCATCCTCTTTCTTTTCTTCTAGATGGAGGTATCTCAACTTAATAATGTTTATTGTAAATGCAATCTGACACAGACAATATATTACAGTTTGGGTTTCTTGCCTGTTTAGACTTCTCTGTTTTATTGCTAAAAAGTACCAGTGTTATATATTTCAATACCTTAGTTTTGCATATAAAGTTTTATTCAATTTTCTTTCTATTCTTTCTCCCCTTTTACAAAAAGAAACATTTGTCTTTTCTTTTAATGATTTGAGCACCATAAGAATAAGCTAGAGTTGTTCACTTTGAGAATGATTCATGTTTGGGTTATAGAAATCTAACAATAGTCCATCAGAACAGGATATGTGCAACAACTGGAAGAAATTTTTGTATGTTTGTTAGTTGTTTCTGAGACAAGGTTTTTAAGGTGTGGTGTGTGTGTGTGTGTGTGTGTGTGTGTGTGTGTGTGTGTGTGAACCCTGCCTACCCTGGAACTCACTCTGCAGACCAGGCCAGCCAAGGACTCAAGGATCTCCTTGCCTTTGCCTTCTGGGTTTAGTATTAAAGGGGGTATACTATCATCCAAGGCAGAATTCTAAGTTCTAAGACAGCATGAGATATGATCATTTGACTTGGAATATAATTTGAAATAAAATTTCAAAGATCACAGTTCACAAACTACTATTTGGAATAATATGCTTGAAAAATTGTCAGATATGTCTGAGATCCATTGTGACTGAGATATAAAATTTAAATTTCTTTTAAGTTATTCTATTTTGAGATGTGAAAGATTTCCTTACCATTAACAGCAAATATAAACTATTTTAATGAACTTGAACTAGAGCACTGTTTCTATGTCTGCCTATAGTAGACTAAAGACTACTTCAGATATACATTAAATAAAGCTCTATTCTCCACAGACCTAACATCTGATAATTCTATGATATACCATAAACATACAGGATGAATTTGTCTGAATCATCTTAACTCCTTTTTATTTTTTATTTATTTATTTTTATTTTTTATTTTTTATTTCATTTGATATATTTTTATTTACATTTCAAATGATTTCCCCTTTTCTGGTCCCCCACTCCCCGAAAGTCACATAAGCCCCCTTCCCTCCCCCTATTCTCCCACCCACCCCTTCACACTTTCCTATTCTGGTTTTGCCTTATACTACTACACTGAGTCTTTCCAGAACCAGGGGCCACTCCTCCATTCTTCTTGTACCTCATTTGATGTGTGGATTATGTTTTTGGTATTCCAGTTTTCCAGGCTAATATCCACTTATTAGTGAGTGCATACCATGATTCATCTTTTTAGACTGGGTTACCTCACTGGAGAAAATGTTCTCCAGCTCTATCCATTTGCCTAAGAATTTCATGAATTCATTGTTTCTAATGGCTGAATAGTACTTTATTGTGTATATATACCATTCTTCTGTTGAGGGATACCTGGGTTCTTTCCAGCTTCTGGCTATTATAAATAGGGCTGCTATGAACATAGTGGAGCATATATCGTTATTACATGGTGGGGAATCCTATGGGTATATGCCCAGGAGCAGTATAGCAGGATCTTTCGGAAGTGAGGTGCCCAGTTTTCTGAGGAACCGGCATATAATTGGTCACAAGACAGACCTCAACAAATATAAGATCGAACTAATCCCGTGCCTCCTATCAGATCACTATGGAGTAAGAGTGGTCTTCAATGGCAACAAAAACAACAGAAAGCCCACATACACATGGAGGCTGAACAATAATCTACTCAATGACACCTTGGCCAAGGAAGAAATAAAGAAAAATAAAGAAAGAAATCAGAGACTTTTTAGAATTTAATGAAAATGAAGGCACAACATACCCAAATCTTTGGGACACAATGAAAGCAGTGCTAAGAGGAAAACTCATAGCCCTGAGTGCCAAAAAAAAAAAAAAAAAAAAAAATGGAGAGTGCATACACTAGCAGCTTAAGGACACACCTGAAAGCCCTGGAACAAAAAGAAGCCAATTCACCCTGGAGGAGTAGAAGACAGGAAATCATTAATCTCAGGGCTGAAATCAGTCAAGTGGAAACAAAGAGAACCATACAAAGTATCAACAAATCCAGGAACTGGTTCTTTGAGAAAATCAACAAGGTAGATAAACCCTTAGCTAGACTGACCAAAGGGCACAGAGAAAGTATCCAAGTTAACAAAATTAGAAATGAAAAGGGGGATATAACAACAGAAAATGAGGAAATTAAAAAAATCATCAGATCCTACCACAAAAGCCTACACTCAACACAACTGGAGAATCTGGAGGAAATGGACAATTTCCTAAACAGATACCAAATGCCAAAATTAAATCAGGACCAAATAGACCATCTAAACAGTCCCATAACCCCTAAAGAAATAGAAGGGGTCATAGAAAGCCTTCCAACCAAAAAAAGCACAGGACCAGATGGCTTCAGGACAGAATTCTAATCAGACCTTCAAAGAAGACCTAACACCAATACTCTTCAAACTATTTCACAAAATAGAAACAGAAGGAACACTACCCAATTCCTTCTATGAAGCCACAATTACACTGATACCAAAACCACACAAAGATCCAACCAAGAAAGAGAACTTCAGACCAATTTCCCTTATGAACATTGATGCAAAAATACTGAATAAAATTCTTGCCAACCGAATTCAAGAACACATAAAAACGATCATCCACCATGATCAAGTAGGCTTTATTCCAGGGATGCAGGGTTGGTTCAATATATGGAAATCCATCAATGCAATCCACTACATAAACAAACTCAAAGAAAAAAAACACATGGTCATTTCATTGGATGCTGAAAAAGAATTTGACAAAATTCAGCATCCTTTCATGTTAAAGTCTTGGAAAGAACAGGAATTCAAGGCCCATACCTAAACATAGTAAAAGCAATATACAGCAAATCGGTAGCCGGCATCAAACTAAATGGAGAGAAACTTGAAGCAATCCCACTAAAATCAGGGACTAGACAGGGCTGCCCCCTTTCTCCTTATCTTTTCAATATTGTACTGGAGGTACGAGCTCGGGCAATTTGACAACATAAGGAGGTCAAAGGGATACAAATTGGAAAGGAAGAAGTCAAACTATCATTATTTGCAGATGACATGATAGTCTACCTAAGTGACCCAAAAAACTCCACTAGAGAACTCCTACAGCTGATAAACAACTTCAGCAAAGTAGCAGGTTATAAAATCAACTCAAGCAAATCAGTGGCCTTCCTATACTCAAAGGAGAAGCAGGCTGAGAAAGAAATTAGGGAACTGACACCCTTCACAATAGCCACAAACAGTATAAAGGACCTTGGCGTGACTCTTACCAAACATGTAAAATATCTGTATAACACGAACTTCAAGACTCTGAAAAAGGAACTGGAAGAAGAGCTCAAAAAATGGAAAAACCTGCCATGCTCATGGATCGGCAGGATTAATATAGTTAAAATGGCCATTTTGCCAAAAGCAATATACAAATTCAACACAATACCCATCAAAATCCCAACTCACTTCTTCCAAGAGTTAGAAAGAGCAATTCTCAAATTCATCTGGAATAACAAAAAACCCAGGATAGCTAAAACTATTCTCAACAACAAAAGAAATTCTGCGGGAATCAGTATCCCTGACCTCAAGCAATACTACAGAGCAATAGTGTTAAAACCTGCATGGTATTGGTACAGTGACCGGTAGGAGGATCAATGGAACAGGATTGAAGATCCAGAAATGAACCCACACACCTATGGCCACTTGATCCTTGATAAAGGGTCTGAGAACATCCAATGGAAAAAAGATAGCCTTTTCAACAAATGGTGCTTGTTCAACTGCAGGTCAGCATGCAGGAGAATGTGAATTGATCCATCCTTGTCTCTTTGTACTAAGCTCAACTCCAAATTGATCAAGGACCTCCACATACAACCAGACACTCTGAAGCTAACAGAAAAGAAACTGGGGAAGACCCTTGAGGACATCAGTACAGGGGGAAAGTTCCTGAACAGAACACCAATAGTGTATGCTATAAGATCAAGAATTGACAAATGGTACCTCATAAAATTACAAAGTTTCTGCAAAGCAAAGGACACCATCAAAAGGACAAATCGGCAACCAACAAATTGGGAAAAGATCTTCACCAACCCTACATCAGATATAGGGCTAATATCCAATACATACAAAGAACTCACGGAGTTAGACCCCAGAAAACCAAATAACCCTATTAAAAATGGGGTACAGAGTTAAACAAAGAATTCTCACCTAAAGAACTTTGGATGGCAGAGAAACATCTTAAAAAATGCTCAACTTCATTAATCATCAGTGAAATACAAATCAAAAGAACCCTGAGATTTCACCTTACACCAGTCAGAATGGCTAAGATTAAAAACTCAGGAGACAGCAGATGTTGGCGAGGATGTGGAGAAAGAGGAACACTCCTCCACTGCTGGTGGGGCTGCAAATTGGTACAGCCACTCTGGAAATCAGTCTGGCTGTTCCTTAACTCCTTTTCAATCCATCCTGGTCTACTTCCCTACCATGTACATATTTCCCTAGCATAGAAACTTTTTTTTTTGTCTTTTTTTTATTTGATATAATTTATTTACATTTCAAATGATTTCCCCTTTTCTAGCCCCCCCCCCACTCCCCGAAAGTCCCGTAAGCCCCCTTCTCTTCCCCTGTCCTCCCTCCCACCCCTTCCCAGTTCCCCGTTCTGGTTTTGCCAAATACTGTTTCACTGAGTCTTTCCAGAACCAGGGACCACTCCTGCTTTCTTCTTGTATCTCATTTGATGTGTGGATTATGTTTTGGGTATTCAAGTTTTCTAGGTTAATAACCACTTATTAGTGAGTGCATACCATGATTCACCTTTTGAGTCTGGGTTACCTCACTTAGTATGATGTTCTCTAGCTCCATCCATTTGCCTAAGAATTTCATGAATTCATTGTTTCTAATGGCTGAATAGTACTCCATTGTGTAGATATACCACATTTTTTGTATCCACTCTTCTGTTGAGGGATACCTGGGTTCTTTCCAGCATCTGGCAATTATAAATAGGGCTGCTATGAACATAGTAGAGCATGTATCCTTATTACATGGTGGGGAATCCTCTGGGTATATGCCCAGGAGTGGTATAGCAGGATCTTCTGGAAGTGAGGTGCCCAGTTTTCGGAGGAACCGCCAGACTGCTTTCCAGAGTGGTTGTACCAATTTGCAACCCCACCAGCAGTGGAGGAGTGTTCCTCTTTCTCCGCACCCTCTCCAACACCTGCTGTCTCCTGAATTTTTAATCTTAGCCATTCTGACTGGTGTAAGATGAAATCTTAGGGTTGTTTTGATTTGCATTTCCCTAATGACTAATGAAGTGGAGCATTTTTTAAGATGCTTCTCCGCCATCCGAAGTTCTTCAGGTGAGAATTCTTTGTTTAACTCTGTACCCCATTTTTTAATAGGGTTGTTCGGTTTTCTGGAGTCTAACTTCTTGAGTTCTTTATATATATTGGATATTAGCCCTCTATCTGATGTAGGATTGGTGAAGATCTTTTCCCAATTTGTTGGTTGCCGATCTGTCCTCTTGATGGTGTCCTTTGCCTTACAGAAACTCTGTAACCTTATGAGGTCCCATTTGTCAATTCTTGCTCTTAGAGCATACGCTATTGGTGTTCTGTTCAGAAACTTTCTCCCTGTACCGATGTCCTCAAGGGTCTTCCCCAGTTTCTTTTCTATTAGCTTCAGAGTGTCTGGCTTTATGTGGAGGTCCTTGATCCATTTGGATTTGAGCTTAGTACAAGGAGACAAGGATGGATCAATTCGCATTCTTCTGCATGCTGACCTCCAGTTGAACCAGCACCATTTGTTGAAAAGGCTATCTTTTTTCCATTGGATGTTTTCAGCCTCTTTGTCGAGGATCAAGTGGCCATAGGTGTGTGGGTTCATTTCTGGATCTTCAATCCTGTTCCATTTATCCTCCTGCCTGTCACTGTACCAATACCATGCAGTTTTTAACACTATTGCTCTGTAGTATTGCTTGAGGTCAGGGATACTGATTCCCCCAGATTTTCTTTTGTTGCTGAGAATAGTTTTAGCTATCCTGGGTTTTTTGTTGTTCCAGATGAATTTGATAATTGCTCTTTCTAACTCTGTGAAGAATTGAGTTGGGATTTTGATGGGTATTGCATTGAATCTGTATAGTGCTTTAGGCAAAATGGCCATTTTAACTATATTGATTCTACCGATCCATGAGCATGGGAGGTTTTCCCATTTTTTGAGGTCTTCTTCCATTTCCTTCTTCAGAGTCTTGAAGTTCTTGCCATACAGATCTTTCGCATGTTTGGTAAGAGTCACCCCAAGATACTTTATACTGTTTGTGGCTATTGTGAAGGGGGTCATTTCCCTAATTTCTTTCTCAGCCTGCTTATCCTTTGAGTATAGGAAGGCCACTGATTTGCTTGAGTTGATTTTGTAACCTGCCACTTTGCTGAAGTTGTTTATCAGCTGTAGGAGCTCTCTAGTGGAGTTCTTTGGGTCACTTAGGTAGACGATCATGTCGTCTGCAAATAATGATAGTTTGACTTCCTCCTTTCCAATTTGTATCCCTTTGACCTCCTTATGTTGTCGAATTGCCCGAGCTAGTACCTCAAGTACAATATTGAAAAGATAAGGAGAAAGGGGGCAGCCTTGTCTGGTCCCTGATTTCAGTGGGATTGCTTCAAGTTTCTCTCCGTTTAGTTTGATGCTGGCTACCGGTTTGCTGTATATTGCTTTTACTATGTTTAGGTATGGGCCTTGAATTCCTGTTCTCTCCAAGACTTTAAGCATGAAAGGATGCTGAATTTTGTCAAATGCTTTTTCAGCATCCAATGAAATGACCATGTGGTTTTGTTCTTTGAGTTTGTTTATGTAGTGGATTGTATTGATGGATTTCCGTATATTGAACCAACCCTGCATTCCCGGGATAAAGCCTACTTGATCATGGTGGATGATCGTTTTGATGTGTTCTTGGATTCGGTTGGCAAGAATTTTGTTGAGTATTTTTGCATCGATGTTCATAAGGGAAATTGGTCTGAAGTTCTCTTTCTTTGTTGGATCTTTGTGTGGCTTTGGTATCAGCGTAATTGTGGCTTCGTAGAAGGAATTGGGTAGTGTTCCTTCTGTTTCTATTTTGTGGAATAGTTTGAAGAGTATTGGTGTTAACTCTTCTTTGAAGGTCTGGTAGAATTCTGCACTGAAACCATCTGGTCCTGTGCTTTTTTTGGTTGGAAGACTTTCTATGACTCCTTCTATTTCTTTAGGCTTTATGGGACTGTTTAGATGGTCTAGTTGGTCCTGATTTAATTTTGGTATTTGGTATCTGTCAAGGAAATTGTCCATTTCCTCCAGATTCTCCAGTTGTGTTGAGTACAGGCTCTTGTAGTAGGATCTGATGATTTTTTGGATTTCCTCAGTTTCCGTTGTTATGTCTCCCTTTTCATTTCTAAGTTTGTTAATTTGGATACTTTCTCTGTGCCCTTTGGTCAGTCTGGCTAAGGGTTTATCTATCTTGTTGATTTTCTCAAAGAACCAGCTCCTAGTTTTGTTGATTTTTTGTATGGTTCTCTTTGTTTCTACTTGATTGATTTCGGCCCTGAGTTTGATGATTTCCTGCCTTCTACTCCTCCTGGGTGAAATAGCTTCTTTTTGTTCTAGGGCTTTCAGGTGTGTCATTAAGTTGGTAATGTATGCTCTCTCCATTTTCTTTTTGGAGGCACTCAGGGCTATGAGTTTTCCTCTTAGCACTGCTTTCATTGTGTCCCATAGATTTGGATATGTTGTGTTTTCATTTTCATTGTGTTCTAAAAAGTCTTTAATTTCTTTCTTTATTTCTTCCTTGACCAAGGTGTCATTGAGTAGAGTATTGTTCAATCTCCACGTGTTTGTGGGTTTTCTGTTGTTTCTGTTGCTATTGAAGACCACTTTTATTCCATAGTGATCAGATAGGAGGCATGGGATTAGTTCTATCTTTTTATATTTGTTGAGGTCTGTCTTGTGACCAATTATATGGTCGATTTTGGAGAAGGTACCATGAGGTGCTGAAAAAAAGGTATATTCTTTTGTTTTAGGATAGAATGTTCTATATATATCAGTTAAATCTAACTGGTCCAAAGCTTCAATTAGTTTCATTGTGTCCTTGTTTAGTTTCTGTTTTCCTGATCGGTCCATTGAGGAAAGTGCAGTGTTGAAGTCACCCACAATTATTGTGTTAGGTGCAATGTGTGCTTTGAGTTTTAATAAAGTTTCTTTTATGAAAGAGGGTGCCCTTGCATTTGGAGCATAGATGTTCAGGATTGAGAGTTCTTCTTGTTGTATTTTTCCTTTGACCAGCAAGAAGTGTCCCTCAGAGTCTCTTTTGATGACTTTGGGTTGAAAGTCAATTTTATCTGATATTAAAATGGCTACTCCAGCTTGTTTCCTGAGACCATTTGCTTGTAAAATTGTCTTCCAGCCTTTTACTCTAAGGTAGTGTTTGTCTTTGACCCTGAGGTGTGTTTCCTGTAAGCAGCAAAATGTAGGGTCCTGTTTACGTATCCAGTCAGTTAGTCTGTGTCTTTTTATTGGGGCATTGAGTCCATTGATGTTAAGAGATATTAAGGAATAGTGATTGTTACTTCCTATCATTTTTGACGTTATTTTTTAAATTTGATTGCTTAACTTATTTGGGTTTGATGAAAGGTTACTATCTTGCTTTTTTCAGGGTGGAGTTTCCCTCCTTGTATTGGTGTTGTCCTCCTATTATCCTTTTTAGGGCTGGGTTTGTGGATAGATATTGGGTGAACTTGGTTTTGTCGTGAAATATCTTAGTTTCTCCATCTATGGTGATTGAGAGTTTTGCTGGATATAGTAGTTTTGGTTGGCATTTGTGTTCTCTTAGAGTCTGCATGAGATCTGCCCAGGACCTTCTAGCCTTCATAGTCTCAGGTGAAAAGTCTGCTGTGATTCTGATAGGTCTTCCTTTATATGTTACTTGGCCTTTTTCTCTTACTGCCTTTAGTATTCTTTCTTTGTTTAGAACATTTGGTGTTTTGATTATTATGTGACGGGAAGTATTTCTGTTCTGGTCCAGTCTGTTTGGAGTTCTGTAGGCTTCTTGTATATTCATGGGCATCTCTCTCTTTAGGTTAGGGAAGTTTTCTTCCATAATTTTATTGAAGATATTTGCTGGCCCTTTAAGTTGTAAATCTTCACTCTCATCTATGCCTATAATCCTTAGGTTTGGTCTTCTCATTGTGTCCTGGATTTCCTGGATATTTTGGGTTACAAGCTTTTTGCACTTTGCATTTTCTTTAACTGTTGAGTCCATGGTTTCTATGGAATCTTCAGCATCTGAGATTCTTTCTTCTATCTCTTGTATTCTGTTGTTGATATTTGCATCTCTGTCCCCTGATTTCTTCCCAAGGCTTTCTATCTCCAAAGTTGTCTCCCTTTGAGTTTTCTTAGTTGTTTCTACTTCTGATTTTAGATCCTGGATGGTTTTGCTTAGCTCCTTCCCTTGCATGTTTGTGTTTTCCTGTAATTCTTTAAGAGATTTTTGTGTTTCCTCTTTCATGAGCTCAGCCTGTTGACCAAAGTTCTCCTGTATTTCTTTAAGAGATTTTTGTGTTTTGTCTTTCATGACCTCAGCCTGTTGAGCAAAGTTCTCCTGTATTTCTTTAAGTGTTTTTTGCATTTCCTCCTTGTTGGCTTTTGTATTCTCCTGGATTTCTTTCAATGATTTTTGTGTTTCCCTTGCAAGGGCTTCTAACTTTTGATCCATTTTCTCCTCAATGTCCTTCATGTGTTCCTGTACCAGCATCATGACCAGTGATTTTAAATCCAAATCTTGTTTTACTGGTGTGATGGGGTATCCAGGACTTGCTGGTAGAGGAGAATTTGGTTCAGATGTTGCCATATTGCCTTGATTTCTGTTAGTGACGTTTCTGCGTTTGCCTTTTGCCATCTAGCTCTCACTGGTGTTACTTGGTCTTGTCAGTGCTGGACTCACCAGTGCAAGCTGCCCCTTCCCCGTTGGCCTCTGGTGCACAGCTTACACTCTGCACTGCCTATGGACAGGGTGCTGTTGTCCAGGCTGTTCAGATCTCGAAGCAGGCACCTGAAGGCTCCCGCTGTGGCCCGCAGGATTTATTGGAGCACACCGACTTCTCCCAGCTGGCCGCCCGGAAGCCCCCACTAGCCTCTTGAGGGACCTGGAGATGTGGCGGCCACCCAGGCTGATCTGAAGCGGAGAGAGTTGAGCTGGGGTCTTCTGCCTGAGGCCTTGCCCCAGATTGTGTCTGTGGACCAGGTGGAACCCGTGTGCACCCCCAGGGAGCTCCGAAGGTGAATGTTGCTGTGACCTCCCCTGTGCTCCGCTCACTCCGCTGGGCAGCCGATTTCCCCAACCGGGCTGGCGCACACTAGGTTAGCCTTGTCGCCTGGGCCCTGAGTCCAGGCAAACGCCTGGGAGGCCAAGGTCCGAGCAAAGTTCCCCTAGGGCTATGTCTGTTATTTGGGTCCGCCAGGTGACCCGGATGGCGGGCGTGCGCGTCCGCGCTCCGCGAAAGCACCGGGAGAGTCTGTTGTGCTAATAAACTCCTGGGCTGGTTGACACACAGATGGCCCACCAAGCCGCCCAGTTCTTGGGGTCAGTCCTGTGCCTTTTGGGGCCTAGACCCCCGTTTTGTTAGCCTCAGGCTACGCTTGTTAGCAGTCTCTGCCCTCCCGAGCACTCTGGCTCCTGTAGGCAAAATGGCGGCGCGTGCACCGGCCGGGGCAAAAAAAAAAACTCCTGGCTGGGTTGGCGCCCCGATGGCCACTCGAACAGCCCAGGGCCTGGGTGCAGGCCAACGCCCGTCTGGCTCAGACCCCTGCGGTGTTGGGCCTAGGATTATGTTTGTGTACCTCAGTCTGACCGATCTCTGGAGCCCGGGATCAAGATGGCGGTGAGTCTCTCCTGACTGGCGGGCAGCCGAGTTCTGAAGTGGCTTCCGTGCAGCGAAAGGCTCCGCAGAACCGCAGTTGCTTGCCGCCCGGCTGGTCAGCGAAGGTCAGTGGTCGTGGGCGCAGGGCCTAACTGGACCCTGTGTCGCCTTGGTTCCACTGCTGATGGCCCTTCAGCTGGAGCAGCCACTGCTACCGCCGCCGCCGCCGCCGCCGCCGCCCGCATAGAAACTTTTATAATGTCCATGTTACCTCAAAGTACCTGCATCTTCTCCAGTTGTCCAACTCTATTGGGAGATCAAAGAGACGGAATTTCCCATAACTAAAAGGCTAACTCTAATTTGACCTTACTCCTTATTCTTAGCCTCCCATTTCAGTTTGAAAGTTTTCACACTTCCCCATCAAATGCAGGAGACATTCTCACTCACTGTGGCATATCTCTGTGCTTAGAATTAACATGGAGACCTTTTCAGAATATTATGAAGTGTAGCTTCTGCTGTGAACACATTTACAGACATTGTTCTTCATTCTTTATTGTGGTGTGTGTTTGTATGTGTTTCTGTGATCATGCACAAAGGCAAGAAGAAAATGTTAGATATATTTATCAATTTCCTCTTTATTCTTTTTTTTTGGCAGAATCTCTATAAGAATTTTCAGTTAGCCCGGGAGACAATAATCCCCAGTGATCCTCAAATGTCCACATGTCTCAGACTTTTTACATGGGCCCTAGATATTTTAATTGATGTCTTCACACTTGTCTAGCAAGCTCCCTTGCCTCCAAGGCCTAGGCCTTATTTCATTGGTGCTTTCTTTGTTTAGTGTTAGATCTTTTAGTTTATTCATGCCATTTTTGAGTTGTTTATGCATAATTTTAATCATTCCTTTGACCCTTTTTTGGATTCTTGTGGCTAATTTTTGGAGGAACCATATTTTCTCGGCTTTTTTTGTGTTGTGCTTACTTCTTTCTGGGTTTGGACTTATATAATTGAAGTTTGTTGAGTAGAAGTTAGATTTAGAGGCTGATGGTCTGTGAATCTATCAGTGACAAGAGCTAGGGCAACTGTGGAAGTATGACCTGTAGGCTCAGGACCCATACTCCCCTTATCTGTCAGCATCAGAAGCTATGTATGAGGTGACTGCAGAAGTTTGGGCTAGAAACTTTGGTATAGGTGTCTAGGTGTCCCTTACCCATTGACCATGGGAGATGAGACGACTGCAGAAGTGTGGGCTATGTTCTCATTGTCTAGGCATCTTTATCCATTAGTATTAGTGCAGAGCAATGGATGGAAATTTGTGCTGAGTAAAATAAAGTTCTTTTGGTAGTAGGCATAACTTGTATGCTAGTAATGAAGCCCAATATAACATCTTGCATATTAATAATGAACTCTGAATGACTACAGACTTTTCTGAATTTCTTCTCTGTACCTGGAATCTCACAATTGACAGCCTTGATTTTTCACTTTTACCCACATTTTCTTTTCCACTTTCCCTGTCTTCCAGCTTACAGCCATTCTCCCTCAGAAACACACATCACAGGTAGCATGGTTCATCTTTACAACAGCCAAAACCCATTCCTGTAGGATCCTGTTTGGTATTGCATTCCATCTTGGTGACCAGGATTCTAGATTCTCTGGAGAGATCTTACCAGGCCCTTATCTTTCTGACTCAGTGCAACTTCCTAAGTTACTCAGAATACTGTTAGAAATGTGAATCATCTTGAAATGCCTGAGATCTTCCAAATACCCTTCTTTAAATACTCTCACCACTTGGGACTGTCTTGGAATTGGAGTTTGAGCTAGGTCAATGTTCAAGTTTGGAAAGCTGGGCTGTACTGGTTCTTCCTTATTAGATGTTTCACTGTTTTGGTTTCCTCATTTTCTGTAATTTATGTATGAGCTTGATCACATAAGTGTTTATACACAGGAAAACTGTCAAGTCTGAGAGATAATTCCCCAAATAAGATACTGGGCTATAACTCTTGTCTAGCTTGAGTACATTGTATTTGGACTGTAGCCTTATAAATAGTATAGTGACTTAGAATTCATTACAAAAATTTCTTACCTTAGTAGACTTGGAATAAACTTAAAATTTGTTCTTATATTTTTCTTTATAAAATAAATATAAATACACAGTTTGTTATAATTACGTCGGCCTGTGTCTGCTCTGCCTCTGGGCATGGCTGTTTAGGGAGGCAGAACAGGGAGAGGGAAGGGGGGGTTTGACTACACTTATCCTACACCATTGCCAGGGGTTTGGAAAGCACAGTCAGAGATGTGGGAACGCCAGAGCTGGTTTGGAGTCTGTGGTACTGTGATGAGGCTGAGCCATGAGGTTCTCAGACTTTTGGACATCCAGGAGCTGCTAGGAGTCGAGAAAGTGAGAGCTGGGAACAGCATATAGCTTGAGGGCAGGGAAGGGCGCTCTGGCTTTCCCAGCCGAGATGACAGTCCTTAGCTTGGTTGATGTAGGCTTGGTGGCTATTGTGGCTAGGCAGTCAGAGAGGCCTTCTACTGGAGACTAAGCTACTGCTCTGTAGGCAAAGGCATTCTCCATGGCTCCCCATGGAGGATCTTGGTGAAAAGAACAGTCCATGGTTCCAAACAGTTGATTGTCATGGTGGATAATGGATGCATAAAACCATACCCTACTATCAGAGTGGGCTTGAGATTAAATACCTTTTGAAGGAGGAAAGTCAGGGAAGGGAAGCTTATTAGCTAAGCCCTCTAGACCTGTAAGTACCTCATTAGAATGGAAAACTCTGTTTTGGGCCTACCTGACTGGCTATGAATCTTTTATGTGAGAAGCATGGCACATGTTCCAATTCAGGAGTCTGGCAGCGAGCAGGGAGTCACTTAAGCCTCAGCTGTGTGTCAAACAAGTCTCTAGGTTTCAATGTGTTCTATCTTACAAAACTTCCTGGCATGGTTTTATGTCCCACAATATTGTATTTACTTACTTTGTGTGTGGGCATGTAGAGGTTAAAGAACAGTTCATGGGATTCAGATGTATCTTTCTACAATATATGTCCTAGAGATGGAACTCATATTGGCAACTCCTTTACCAACTGAGCCATCATTGACCCTGTATTAAAAAATTCAAAGGGAAGGTATTAATAAAAGATATCATTTGATGTCATTGTGCTAACACAGAATGTCTCAACTTGTGGTTAGCAACCCCTTAGGAGGTGGAATGATGCTTAGCAGGGATTAATATCAGATATCTGTTAGATGTTTACATTATCATTCATAATACTAGTAAAATTACAAAAGTGTAGTAGTGTAAAAATAACTTCATGGTTGTGAGTCATGACAACATGAAAAACCTTATTAAAGGATTGCAGCATTAGGAAAGGTAAGAATCATTGTTCTAAGATTAGAAGGCAAAACAAACAAACAAACAAACAGTTTCTGCTTATTTTCACTAAACTACTTTTACAAACAAATTTTTGACAAAATTTGGGCACATTAAATTTTCTTCTTAAGATGAATTGTCATGTCTTTCTTGGATTTGGCTAGTTGTTATTAAGTTGTCTTATACTTTGGTGCTTCAGTTCAGACACACAAGAGTGAGCTAGCTCTCCAGGGCACTCTCATTAATTTTTCTTTAATACTCCAGGCCAAAGAACAGCATCAGCTAAGCTTCTAAGGAATAGGAATGCAATCTTATCCAAGTCCCCATTTAAGTATCTGGATAAAAATATTAGCACATGTTGGAGGAATAGCTTATCATAATCATCCACATTTCACTTCATTTCTGTGTTTTGTTTTCCTTTTCTAGTTCCATCCTTTGTTAATTTATTATTTTACTTTTTGTAGTTTAGTTTACATATCCAGCATTATCCCTCTTCCTGATGTCCCCTCCCATCCTCCCTCCCCTTCTCTGAGAGAGTACAGGCCCTGACCCTGGCATGTCAAATCTTTGCAGGGCTAGGTACTTAGCTTCTTCTCCCACTAAGACCAGACAAGACAGCCAACTTAGTAGAATAGATTCTGCAGACAGGCAACAGCTTTAAAGACAGCCAAGGTTCCAGTTGTTCAAGATCTACATGAAGATCAAGTTAAACATCTGCTTCATATGTGTGGGTCCTAGGTTCAGCCCATGTATGCTCATTGGTTGGTGGTTCAGTCTAGGAGAGCATCCCTGTGTCCAGGTTAGTTGACTCTGTTTGACTTTCTGTGGAGTTCCTCTTCCCTTTAGGGCCCTCAATACTTTCTCTAACTCTTCCCTAAGAGTTCCCAAGCTCCATCCAATGTTTCGCTTTGGCTCTCTGCATCTCTTTGTGTCAGCTTCCAGGTAGAGCCTCTCAGAAAACAGCCATGCTAGGCTCCTGTCTGCAAACATAACAGAGTATCATTAATAGTGTCAGGGATTGATGCTTGCCCATGAGGTATATCTTTAGTGGGCAAGTTAGAGCTTGGTCATTCCCTAAGACTCAGCCCTACCCACTGTCCTTGTATTTCTTGCAGGCATGGGAAATTTCAGGACTAAATTTTTTGTGGGTGGTTGGACATTCTTATTGCTCCCCTGGGGTTTTTTCCAGCTACAGAAGTTAGCCTATTCAGGTTCTATATGCAGTCTGCTGTGAGTCTTAGCTAAGGTCACCTCCATTGATTCTTGGGAACCTCACACATCCCAGATCTCTGGCATGTCCCCAACTCCCACCTCAATAGCTACAGATTTCCATTCAGTCTCATGATTATCTATCCATCTATCCTGTCTCTGAATAGGCCCCATCCCCCTCATCATCCTCTCTCTCACAGAGTTTCATCCCTCTACCTTCCTTTTATAACTATATTATTCCATCTTCTAAGTGAGATTCAAGCAGTCTTACTTGGGCCTACCTTCTTTTCTTGCATCTTTAGATATATGGGTGAGTATCCAGTATTTTATGGCTAATATCCAGTTATAAGTGAGTACATACCATGCATGTTCTTTTCAGACTGGATTACGTTACTCGGAATAATAATCTCAAGTTCTCTGTAAAATTTGCCTGTAAAATTCATGATGTATTTGTTTCTAATAACTGAATTACATTCCATTTTGTAGATGTGCCACAGTTTCTTTACCTCTTCTTCATTGAGGGACATTTAGGTTGTTTCCAGTTTCTGGTTATAATGAATCAAGCTGGTATGAACATAGTTGAGCAAGTGTCTCTGTGTTATAGTGAGGCATGTTTTGGGGATATGCCCAGGATCTACCTGGGTCTTGAGTTATATACTAGATTACGTTGTTGGATTTTTTTTTTTTTTCATACTGAATGCTCCTTCTGGGGAAGAAGCCTACTTAATCATGGTAGATGATGTTTTTGATTTGCTCTTGGATTCAGTTTGTGAGTATTTTGTTGAGTATTGTTGTATCAATGTTCATAATGGAAATTGGTCTGAAATTCTCTTTCTCGGTTGAGTTTTTGTGTGGTTTAAGTTTTAGTGTGACTATGGCCCCATAGAGTGAGTTTGGCAATGCTCCTTCTGTTTCTCTTTTGGGGAATAGTTTAAGGGATATTGGTATTAGCTCTTCTCTGAAGGTCTGGTAGAATTTGGTACTAAAACCATCTGGTCCTGGGTTTTTTTCCTTTGGTTGGGAGTGACTTATAGGATCATTTAAATAGCTTACCTGATCTTGATTTAACTTATGTAGGCAGTATCGTGAGAGAAACTCTTACCTCATGGTAATATAGACTGTACATCTTCCCTGTATGTCAAAAGAAATTCTAACATCCCTAAGTTTATTTTGTCTGGCAATCCATCAAAACAATAAGAAAAACCTATCACTCTCCTAAAGCCTATCTATTAATAATACCTGTAAATGTTAAACTATTTTTATTAGATACAATCCTGTTACCCACCTGATGTTTATTTATATTATAGAGATTTCACAAGTATGTCACACACTCTCATCTATTCTGATTGTGGTTTACCATTCTTGGGTCTGTATCATTCTGATCCATCCTCTGCTAGACTAATGCCTTGTTCCTGTTCTTACTACATGGAGGAACCTGCAGCATACCTGTTTTTTTCTCACTATCTCTGACCCAAATCTCTACTAATACCATGTTCCTTTGTGTAATTCCCTGAAAAAAACATGTACTTTTAGAACATCTGTTTTTCTTTTCTCATCCTATTTAAAACGAAAGCCTAGCTGTAACAATACTTGGCATACTTTTCTTCTATTCCTCCAGCCCCTCTGCTGGTTTTATTTACAAGTTTACCATGTAACTTGGCATGAACTCAGCCTGGTTTCCAGCCGAAAGCCAGGGAGACAAAAGAAACCAACTTTTAGTTTCCTAAAATGTAAAACAAACAAACAAAAAACCTTCCCAAATCTGCCTCGTTTGTTTGCTTCCTGTGGCCTCCATGAACTGGGACATTTTAAGAAATGTATCTGTTTTGTTCAGAGTTTTAGAATTTATAACATTACCTCATCTTTATCTCTATGATGGGCAAGTCTTTTTTTATTTTTATTTTTTAAGACACTCTTAGGGTTCTATTACTGTGATGAAACATCATAAGCAAAGCAACTAAGGCAGGAAATGGTTTATTTAACTAACACTCTTATACTTCCACATCACAATTAAGCAAAAATAGAAGACAGGCAGGAGGTCAAGCAGGGCAAGAACCGGGAAGAAGGAACTGACTCAGAGGCTACGGATGAGTGCTGCTGACTGGCTTACTCACCTTGACATGCTCGCCTTGCTTTGTTGTAGAATCAGGAACCAGGGACCAAGGGATGACATCACCTATAATGGGTTTGGCGCTTTCTCATCAATCACTAATTAAGAACACGTCCTAAAGCTAGATATAATAGGGGCATTTTCTCAGTTGAGGCTCCCTTCTCTGATGACTAGATCTTGTGCCAAGTTGACAAAAATATTAGCCAGTAGAGATACTTTCCAATCTTACTTTTTTTTATTGAAAACAATTTTTCATATACTCTATTAGATCGTTTCCCCTCACACAGTTCTTCACAGATCATCCTCTCTTCTCTAACTAGCTAATACTTACTATCTCTCCTTAAAAAACTATGAAAATGAAACAATAAACAAAGAAGCACACATAAAATAAAACAAAAAATAAATCATTTAAACAGAAATGAAACATTCAAAATATCAGTAATACAAAAAAAAAAAAAGCTGAAAGAAAGCAAAATGAAACAAAGTGTTTCCAAAATATCATTGAGCTCATTTTGTGACAGTCAACTACGGCTGGATATGAAGCATGTCAGGAAGTATGCAAAACACAGAGAGCAACTCCGTTGAAGAAAATTTATTCTTTCTTTGCCACAGATATAAATTGCATATACCTTCTTGATCTGAGAAGGGAGCCTATGTTTACTCTTCCCACCCCCACTTCCGGTTTGAGCCTGTGCAGGATTTGTAAATCCTGTTAGAGTTTCTATGAGTTCATGTGAGCATGAATCCTGTTGTATCTTGAAGACGCTGTTTCTTTACACGTATCCATCACCTCTGGTTCTTACAATCTTTTTGCTTCCTCTTCCTCCTGGATCCCTGAGCCTTGAGAGGAGGGCTTTATTTAAAACATTCCATTAATACTGAGTGAATTCGTATGAACATGAATTCTGTTGTATCTGGGAAGATACTGTTTCCTTGGAGACATCTATTACTCTGGCTCTTACAATCTTTCTGTCTCCTCTTTCACCTAGATTCCTGCAGCTTGGGGGCAGAACTTTAATGGAAAGAACCCATTTAGGACTGAGTGCTCCAAAGATGGTTACTCTCTATACATTCTACATTGTGGTTCCCTTTCTTATTTCCTGTCCACTGCAAGAAGAATTATCTCTGATAAATGCTGAGAAAGGCATTTCTCTAATGGTGTAGTATTAAGTCCTTCAGAGTCATTTTATTGCTGTTCCTTTACCAGAATAAGAGTATAAGATTATTCCATAGATTCATGACTTATCTAGTCTCAGATTCTTAGCCTCTTTAGGGTTTCAGGTGTGGATTCCATCTCATGAAATAAAAAGTGGTTGGTTACTCCCATAGCATTTATATACTATTATACTAGTATATCTTACAGTCTAGTCACTGTTATATGTCACAGCATTTGTAGTTGGGAAATATTGGTGATTGCCTTTCTCTTCTAGTCACATGCAGAGTAACTTCCAGCTACATGTTGGTTAAATCTTACCTCTAATAACCTGGAAAAAAATGTCCCATTGATTATGGTTTGAATCTTCCTTTTCCCCCCATCATATTTCTGAAAGTATTCATCAAAAGTTCAAATCACTGTTCAGATTATCTTAATGATTACCCAGGTAAAGCATCTAATGATACAAACATCAAGTTGTTTGTGAAATTTGCATCTGAAAATTGAGACAGTGCATTTATAGTTCATACTCCACTTCTCCTACATGCCCATAAATATCCAGAATTAAATTTTAATTAAATTAATGTGGAATATTCATTTGTTCAATGAAAATGGTTGTTTCACAGAGTTACAGGAAAATGCCCATTGCACTGTCTATTGTATGTATTTATATATTACCATGAAATGACGCACCAAATCTCAGTGCATGGAGACCTATAACAGCGACCTGATTTTTTATTTTGTTCTAATTTCTCAGTTTAGTATTTAGGTACAAAACACAGCCGGGGAAACTGCTCTATGTACTTGCTGTCTGGGAACTTGGTATTGAAGACCGAATTTTGTTTTTCTTCCCCCTCCCTTCTCCTCTTTTTTATTTCTCTCTTTTCATTTCTCTTAGTCTACTCCTTCCCTTTTCCTTCCTCATTTTCTTCCCTTACGAGAACATGGAAGTCTGAATTTTTACTAGGTGACTCAGAGCTTCAAAAAACAGGCAATGTTTCATAAGACAAGGGATAGAAGCCAGCAGATTCCTAAGGCTTGAGACCTTAGCAGCACAGCATAATTTGCACGTACTTCGTTGGCCCACAGTCATAGATTCTGGCCATGATATGCTTAGTGACCATGTATCTACTTCCAATGGGAGTGATATCAAAGTATTCCCAATTACTTACATATTCTCTCTCATTATCCAGCCTCTTCTTCCCCATCTTCCTTATATTTTAACTAACCATTAGGCTGATCTCAGACCTGAAGCTCATGATATCATTATCCAAACCTAGTTCATTGTATATTTGACTCCTCAAATGCTCAGATTCTTATGAAGCATTATTTAATTATAAAGACAAGGTGTATTTTTAATTACAATCAAATGAAATGAAGTGAACCAAAACATTGTCACAATAGTCACTCCCCTCAACAAGTGTAAAACAAGCTGGATAGAAATGCTAAATGTATTATATCTTTAAATCTAGTTTGAAGATAGGTTCATTCTTTCCTCAAAGTTGTTCTGTAGCCTGGGAATGAGTTTTCTTAATGGATCTCAGTGTTGCCATAGGAGGAACTGTTCCTATTCTTTGAGTCTTCTACTATTCCTGTAAGAAGCTGTCCATATTTGTAAAGAAGTCATATTTTTACCTTGCTTAGAACATTCCTCTATTCTTTCTTCCCTTCTTCCCCTTCTCTTCTCTCTTCTCTAATTCTTCCTTCATTCTTACTGTTTTTATTGAAACAACCTAGACTAGAACTCACTATATAGCCCAAATTGGCTTAGAACTCATGATTTTTCTACCGCAATATCCAAAATGCTTTGATTAGAGATGTGTGACAGTAGGCTTTTCCCAAGCTAGGTCTTTATCTCAGGTTCCAGAAAGAATTTTGTTGCTTAGCACCTTCCAAAAACCAAACTTCTAACATACTAAAAGGACCATTTATTTGAGAAGTTGATAAACTATCTTATTTGTCTTTTTGATGACTTTTGGACTGAACTAGAAACAGAAGCTCCATCCAAAATGTAAGCTGGGGTGCAGAAGATTCTGGCAGTCCCAATCAAAGCACAAACTGATAAGCCCTTTTAAATCTCAAATCCACTTGTATGTTTTAGTGAAATTTGACAGATTCTTCCAGGGGAATGATCATCATGGGGGAAGACTCTCATTATATTACTCTGTGAGAGGACTATGGATGGTACCCATGTTGAGAAGGGGTTATTTTAAAAATTGAGCTAACTGGAGCTTCCTGCGAAAAGAAGTCAGGGAACCTGAATTTATACTGGTACTGCCTAATGTGAACAACAGCCATAATTGACAGTTGTGGAAATTGGAGGGCTAGGAAGAAACTGATAAACTGAAAAGTGCAAGTTAATTAGTCTTTGCTCAGTCAAAATATATTGAGGAAGAGTAGACCTATCTTTCCTGGCCTTCTCTTCACCAACAAAACAAGATGAATGAAAAAAGAAAATGTGGCAACCATTCATAATAGAACTTATTTCAGTTCTAGAGAACAGTGAAATTTTGACATTTGGGTGAAAATTAGTTGTTGGGCCCTGCTTATTAAGTTAAAATATGATATTACTGGAAAACCATGAGTTCAATGAAAAATGGCAGAATCCCTTCACTAGCAAGGCTTCTACTTCTCTGACCTTGTTTGGGGAGCCCAAAGCCCCTATGCCCTCTACCTGAGGGATTTCACAAAGCCTTAATGAGATAACAGGTTCAGCTTCCTTTCTTCTGATAAGAACCTACCCAGCAAGCAACTGAGATTCTTGGAATGTCCCCCATGCTAATAAGGCATCTCTATACCTTAACCTTTAGTCAATGACCTTTGCCTACCCTGAATATTCCTATCTTCTTTCCCAAAACGGTATAACCCTTGTTTCACCCTGAATAAAGTTAATCTGTCTCCCTGATGCTGATCCCAGTGTGTAATCATCTCCATCATATTCATGGGCCACTCGAAATCCTGTTTGTTGACTCTGTTCTCTTTGTTCTGGGCCAGGGACCAACAATCCTTTGGAGAAGGGAGATACACAATTAGAAACCATCATTTTAGCAAAATAAGCTAGACTCAGAAAGATAAATATCATGCTTTCATATAAATAATTGTAGACTTAAACATTTATACTTGCAGATATGAGTCTCTATACACACATATATGATATGAAAGTAGAAATGGTTCTGTGACAGTTTCACTCAGTATGACAGAGGTAAGGGAACCCCTCTCAAAAACACAAAAAGAAAGAAAGAAACAAAAACAAAAAACAAAAACAATAAAGGAAGGACGGAAAAAAATGAAGCAAGGGAAAGCTATTGGAACTTTTGGCCTAGCCTTGAAATCTCCATAGTAATGAACATACTTATAGTACATGTACTATAGACAACAAGTGAACATCTAGTACTCTATGACTTGAGGCATTACTTTTTAGTCTTAGTGATATTGTTCTCACATTCCTTTGGGAGGGAGAGAGGGGGAAGGGAGTATGTATAACTTAGGGCTCAACCATGAATGTGGTTCTTCAGGAGCCATCTGTCTGTCTTTTTGTGAACGTGTCTGTCTCTGAGATATGAGGTCAAGGGATCTACCTGTTTCTATGTGTCCAGCACTAACATGTCTGCCTTTTACAACAATACTGAGAATGAACTCAAGTTCTCAGGCGTGTGCAGTAAACATTTTCCTGAGATGTCTCTACAGGTTTTTCTTCAAGTTTACCTACCCTTTCTTCAAGGTTCTTCCTTCCAACTCACTCTTTAGGACTTTAATATAACAAAATCCTACTACCAATTACGAGAGTCTTTTAAAGGAAGCCACTCACCTACATTATACAAGTAGTTTTCCAGTATCATTACTGTTTCACATCTGGAGGCTGAGTGCTTGCAGTTTGCCTTAGTTATAAGTTTGATTCATCATTACCTGTTTTAGAAAATGAAAATTAATATTTAATTTCTTATTTTGCCTACATAAAATATATTTTAATTCTTTCAATGCTAAAAGTGCTTGCTGCAAATATAATGTCCCCAAGCCTAAACATAGAACAGTAAGAATTGATCTGGACTACTTGATAACTGACAAAAATCATTACATCAGCAGTATTTAAGCTACATTTTATGCACTTGACATGTTTCCTGTCTAGAAAGAGAAGAGTGAATCATTATTATCTTTTTGCTGCATATGTGATGCCTTTGCAACACATTGAATTTATGCACAAGAAATTGTTTTTTCTTGATTATTGCCCAAGAATGATTTGAAGAAAATATCATTAAAATAGAAATAATTATTTTTTAAAGATGTCATTTAATATTCATGTGACTTTTAGCCAACAGTCCTATAAGATTGTTCAGTCATTTAACTACCCAGAGGCATGCCTCAAATCTAATTTATTTTGGAAACATTATTTATAACTTACTATATTTAAAGTCAGGAGTTAGGCTAGTGATTCATTATTGGCTTATTAATTAGTACTACAACAGTGACTATTAATGTGAGCCAAGATGTACTCCTTTCTTATGAAGCAATAAAATGTTTAGGCAGACAGAATGTGTTCAGAATAAAGCCTATTCCATAAATACATGGATGCTGGCCATCACTGTGAGTCAAAATTTTTTCCATATATCCAAAATAAAGTGTCATAGTGCAGTTTTGCTTGCTCTTCCCTCTATCCTTCCACATGACCTTGAATGCTGTTACTTGGCATAAAGAAAAAAGCATTCTAGCTGAAGGACAGGCTGAGTCTATTTCTGAAATTTCATAGTGTTTGCATACATATATATGTAGTAGAAAATTGAAGAAATATGTCTAGATTCTTTTCAGAAATTGTTGGAAATTCCCAATGCAAGTCAAAATTCACTTACTATATTACTTCTTTTTAACATTTTTGAGATTATATTTACAACATTTCTCTCTTACCTATCATCCCTCCAAACCTTTGATATATCCTTCCATGCTCTTTCTTTTTAATAAAATTAAGTCAGTACCTCTAAACTAATTTATTTTGTAACTAAGTCTATGTGTAACTAAGTGTATGTGTGATTATTAGAATTTGTTTGCACCATATGCATAGAGTAGCCAGAATGAGTACTAAGGAGACATTGGGTTCTCTGGAACTGTATGGGTGGTTTTGATCTGCCCTGTAATTGCTGAGAATCAAGCTTGGGTAATTGGTAAGAGCAGACACTTCTCTTAAACACTCAATAGAAATTTGAAAACATTAAATATTCATTTTATGTGCCTCATATACCTGTAATTGCAGCTGCAAGGAATCCAGTCCCCTATTCTGACCTCTGTTGGTACTTTCACACAAGAAGTATATGTTCACAAGTACACACATACACACATACACACATACACATACACACACACACATACACACACACACACCTATACAAGTAGAAATAATTCTTTAAAAAAAAATCCAAAAGTATAGTTGAAATATATATTAGATTCTGGGGAATAATGGTTGGAAATTATGAAAGCATTGAATGTCTTTATTTCTGTAATAGAACCATTCTTGGTCTATTAGAGCAAATGAAGTGCTAGTGAAATAAAATCAGTGCAATTCATGACATACAATAGTGAAGATTCTGAACTGAGATGTTACAGGCATCACTGGATGATATTATGGATCATGAAGACATAAAAATGGAAAGGTATATATATGTATGTGTATTTAGAGGAAGAGTTAGAGGGAGTTATACAGTGAACTAAAGCTGATCAGTAGCATAAATAATCTGACATTGGTTTGATTTTGAATTTATTTTTGATCATTGTGAATTTAGAAAGCTTTTACTTACTTAAGCTTGTACCAAGTTGAAATAAAAGCCATTCAAAGCACTACACAATTGCCATTAGAATACCCAAGAATGACATCTTTAAATGTTAAGTATCTTTTAAGAAAGATTTGTTTTGGAAGGTTCCTGAATTTTTATGGTTAAATTGACTAGCAAGCTTTTTTCTTGCAGTCTTGATCTGTAACTGGGCTTTTTGTTCTATTTCTCTCTGCATATAGCTTGACAGTCACCTCAGAACAAGTGCTGCTTCTGATGATTTTTCACTGAAAGGTCAACTCATCAGAAAAAAAGGCTTTTACTTCCTGTTTAGACCACGGTTATGCAAACGAGGCTGTTTCTGTCTGGAAGAAACCTTTGAAGGATTCTACTCTCTCTATATATTAATCAGTTTTCCTGTGATAGCACTAAAACATTACCCTTTTCAGATTTTAATTTGTGAAATTTTCTAGTTTTGTAACTCAAATAAAAATCCTTGGGAAATATCATTTCAGAGCCTTTAAAGTAATATTTCTAGCAAAGTGAAAAAAATAAATGTTTATAATTCAAACTATTCAAGAGTTTGATTCCTTGATCTTTGGTATTTAAGGCTAGTCTAGGTAACATAGGATAGGCCCTCTCAAAGAAACAAACAGAAAAAAATAAAACCTGGAAATATTTCTGAGTCTCTGCAGAGTAACATTATATATGTCCAACACATTATTTATGAAAGAAATTATATAAATAAATTTACAGTGATTTTAATAAATTGCCTATAAAATCTTTTAATAACTTCAAATATTAATAATAGAGAAATTTTAATCTGGCCTGTGTAAGGATTGTTCTTGAGCCTCAAGTACTGCACAAAATAGATACTTAATAGATTTACTTCACAGTAAATCTGCAGATATATCATCACTGTATCTCTTCAACTTGAAACAGCTTAATCAAGGCATAGGCTTGGATAGTAAAAGTTGTTAAAAGCTTTTTATCACTATCAGTTCATCTCTTCTCATTACTTCATTGCCATGATGAAAACTGAGGGTCAGATTTTCCCAGTATAATATCTCCACTTTATAAAACCTGTCTTCTGAGTTAACAATTATAGATTAACATCACAATCTCTGACCTGTACAGCTTCCTTCTGACTGTAGAGAAATATGGTGTCTTCACAATAAGATTTATCAAAAACCTACAATATGATTTTAACATAACCTGAGTATTACCTTAATAATCATTTAGTAAAAACCAAAGTCTATTACTTTCAAAATGTTAAGCATAACAGTGACATACTCCCAGTTTATGAATTATATCAGGACATCTAAGAAACTACTGTGATTCACTGAAAGAATACTACTATGTTTTTTGAGACCTTTTATCTTGCCATGCTTGCTATACTTTGTGTTACTAGTATAGTTTTTCTTTATGTTTTTAAATATGTCTTTGACTCTTGACTCAAGCTTGTGTCCTGGAGAGAAGAAAAGTCTGCATAGAGATGAAAGCCTGGCTCTATCATCTGCTGGGTGTAAGAACTAAGTCAAGTTGCTAAACTTTCCAATTTCCCATAGTTTCTAAACTAGTTATTTTGGAATTCTTATTAGTACATTTATGTTTTGGATTTGGTATGATGATTAAATAATACAATGGAATAAACATTTAATATATATTAAACATCATTAATGAAGCAGCTCTCCATTCTACAGTGTCATCTCTCAACCTTTCCCTAAATGCACACCAAAAGTCATTGTACTCAATTTGTAGTCATATTTACAATACCTCAGTTTGCTTGTCTTCTTACCTTTGCACATTCTTTTTAACATTACATTGCCTGATGGCTCTTAATTATCTTTAAGACATATTAGATGGGTTTTGAACCTTTATTGTACTTTCAGGATAATGTAAAATGAGAGAAACACTAGAAAGCATAATCTAGTATGGTTCCAGATATATGATCAGAACCTGAGAGTGTTTTAGGTAAGAAATTTTTCAATGTCATCAATTTCCTATCCATGTACAAAACAACAATGTCAAAGAACCACAGGATACTCAGCTGTTAAAAACAACGAATTCATGAAATTCTTAGGCAAATATGGGGTTTTCAGCCCCATAGGAGGAACAACAATATGAACCAACCAGTAACCCAGAGCTCCCATGGACTAAACCACCAACCAAAGAGTACACATGGAGGGGCCCATGGTTCTAGCTACATATGTAGCAGAGGATGGCCTTGTGGAACATCATTGGAAAGGCCCTTGGTCCTGTGAAGGCTTGCTGTCCCAGTGTAGGGGTATGCCACTACAGGGAAGTGGGAGTGGATGGGTTAGTGAGTAGGGGGAGGGGATGTAAAACGGGGTTTTAGGAAGGGAAACGAGGAAAGGGGATAACATTTTAAGTGTAAATAAAGAAACTTTCTTTTTTTGCTCTAACTATATTTATTTATTTAATTTTCTATATTCTTTGTTTATATTCCAAATGATTTCCCCTTTCCCTGTTTCCACTCCCCATAAGTCCCATAAACCCTCTTCCCTCTGCCCATTCCCCAATCATCCCAATGGGAGACCATTGCTTTGTCCTGGTACTCCTCTACAATGCTGGATCAAGCCTTTCCAGGACCTTGGCCCTCTCCTTCCTTCTTCTTGGGAATCATTTGATATGTGAATTGTATTTTGAGTATTCAGAGCTTCTGGTCTACATAATATCCACTATCAGTGACTACATTCCACTGTATTCTTTGTGATCGAGTTACCTCACTTAATATGATATTTTCCAGTTCAAACCATTTGCCTAAAAATTTCATGAATTCATTGTTTTTAATTGCTGAGTAGTATTCCATTGTGTAAATATACCACATTTTCTGTATTCATTCCTCCATTGAGGGACATCTGGGTTCTTTCCAGCTTCTGGCTATTATAAATAAGGCTGCTATGAACATAGTGGAGTATATGTCCTTATTGCATGCTGGGGAATCCTCTGGGTATATGCCCAGGAGAGGTATAGCAGGGTCCTCTGGAAGTGTCATGCCCAGTTTTCTGAGGAACCACCAGACTGATTTCCAGAGTGGTTGTACCATCTTGCAATCCCACCAGCAGTGGAGGAGTGTTCCTCTTTCTCCACATCCTCGCCAATACCTGTTGTCTCCTGAGTTTTTAATCTTAGCCATTCTGACTGGTGTAAGGTGAAATTTCAGGAGTGTTTTGATTTGCATTTCCTTAATGACTAATGATGTTGAACATTTCTTAAGGTGCTTCTCAGCCATTCGAAATTCTTCAGGTGAAAATTCTTTGTTTAGCTCTGTACCCCACTTTTTAATAGGGCTTTTTGGCTCTGTGGAGTCTACCTTCTTGAGTTCTTTGTATATATTGAATATTAGCCCTCTGTTGCATATAGGGTTGGTGAAGATCTTTTCCCAAATTATTGGTTTCCATTTTGTCCTTTTGACAGTGTCCTTTACCTTATAGAAACTTTGTAATTTTATGAGGTCCCATTTGTCAATTCTTGATCTTAGAGCATAAGCTATTGGTGTTCTGTTCAGGAACTTAACTACAGGGAATCAATGGATACTGTTAATTTAGTTAACTGAATTTTGTACTAATTAAAAGAAGTAAATTCCCTGATATAGATGCTATTTTTCTTTCAACATGTACTTGTATAATAATAGCATCTGCCAAACAAGTAGTCAGAACTCCCTTGCATATGACAATAAATTAGTTGATCTACTAATCAGATTAATGAGATTAATGTTCACTGTTCTAGGTCTTTGTTATTTGAAGTGTGATCCTTGGACAATATCATTCATATCTTTAGGTATTTGTTAAATGGCATAATGTCAAGTATTACTCTTAAACTAGAATCTCCATGTCAATATAATCTTCATATGATTAACATGCATCTTAAGTGACAAGAATGTATGCTGTCTATGTTTGTGGTTGCAAGACTGGATGCCAAATAGATATCAGTTGAGCAACTTATTACAAATTCAAAAAAATATCAAAAAAGTTCTATAGTGTTCCTATGAGCAAAGATCTATATGAAGTGATAATTGAGATGGTTTTATTCATTGTGTAAATTTCCCTAGCTATGGTTGAGAATCATGAAAGGTATAATATTAATAGAGCAAGTAGCATCAGCTTTTCAGTTTTTCTCCATAAACTCATCTGTAGGAAGAAGAACCTGTGGTATGTTCTTACTAGATTCCTTCTATACTAGATGGACTTGCAGACAAAGACATGGCTTCCACTAAGGAGCAAGAACACTTTTATGAAAATTGAGCCACTAATTTGGATAATTTGTAAAAAAAAAAATGAAAGGGGAGAAAATTAGTATGTTTGATTTCTTTACAAAAAGTGGAGTACTTACAGAGAAAAATCAAGAAAGTGGAAAGATATACTAATAGTTCATGTCTACCTCAAACTGAAGTACTGGAACACTAATCTCAATCTGATGGCATTTGGAAGTAGATAATGCTGGGGGAAATTAAGCAGGAAGGTTAGAGCCTCTATAAAGTGGATGGCTGTCCTCATTAGAAAAGATTTAGAAGCAAACTACATGCTCAGGCCATGTGAGGACACAGAGAAGTCAGTGGGTGGCATTTGGAGGCAGTCCTTACTATCTTGCCAGCACCCTGGTCTCACTGTTATAGTTCCCAGTGAGGAGTAAATTTTTATTGTTTATAAACCAGACAGTTTGTGACCCTTTGTTATCATAACATTGAGTGACTTAGGAATTGAGACATGTAACATTAAACAGAATCTCAGGACTAGAGAGTATAAGGAAGACTAAAGAACATGAGGCAGTAAGAGATAGACTGATGCAAGACCTAAGAAGTGAGGCTTTTCCCCTCAGGATCAAGAGAAATAGGCATTTTATTTCTCTGTCCACCTGCCCACATATTTCTCCTTTCCTTCCCCATACTCCCTAGTACATACTTGGGAACAGTCATTTGGAAAACTTTAAGAACCTTCACTAAAATCTGGTGCTTTGTTCAAAAGTGGGTAAGATGCAATCTGTCACTTTGAACTTCAGATTGGAAGTCACTGCTGTGGTTGCAATCTGCAGACACCAGCTGGAGAAGCCATAAAGCTTATCTCCAGACATGCTCTGCCAACAAAATCAAAGGGCCTTTCTTTGCCCGACAGGGGAAAAAATCTCCTTGAATTTTCATGTGCTCCAATCTTGTTAGTAATCTTTCCATTAGAAAAAATGATAAATATAATAAATATAAATGTATGTATGTCACTTCTATGGAGTAAATACTTAACCTTATTTGTGGTATTCTAGCTAGAAAAAATAAGAATAATAAAAGGCATTTTACTTTCTACAGAGATGAGAAAGAGCTCAAGCTACTTTTTTATTGTTGATTGCAATTTCTACTTAGAAATCATCTGTATTTCTTTTAATGATTAGTTTTATAAAACGTGTTAGTAACGAAGCACTGTGAAGCAATGTTACTATATTGCTATAATAATAATATACTGTTCTAATTCTTACTATTTACATAAATATAAATAATACTGTTCTAAATCTACTCTTTGTAGGTCACCTTTATTTGTTTTTGTTTTTACAAGTTAATGTACTCCACAACCAATACCACTTGCTCATATTCCATTTTTGCTCTGTTGTGTACTTTTATATCATTAATCAGTTCTTCCTTCTTATCATCTTCCCTGGAAGTGGTGATAAGCCTTGTTTTTCTGTTTTGTAATAGACTTATTTGAAATATTTGCATGTATTCTTAAAATAATGTTCCATTTTCATATATATTTTTTAACATAATCCATAGCAAAATTATTTTAATTGATGCTTTACTGCTTTTCTCACACAAAGGGACACATATATACTGTCATTGGCAGGAAGTACTTACTATGACAGTTACCATTCTTTCTATGTGTGATGCTGGCTACAGTTTTCTTCCACACCATTATAAAAATGCTGAATAATGGGCCAGTGAGATGAGTTAGCTGCTAAAGGTGTTGTCCACTGAGCCTGAAATCCTAAGTTTAATCCCATGACGCACATGGTGATGGTAGAATAAAAAAAAAATGACTACTATAAGATGTTCTCTGACCTTCATAGATATGCTGTGTTATACAGACACTAACATACATGCACACATGCACTCATGCACACACTAGCAAATGTAATAAAAATTATAGAGTCTGGCTGCTCATAATTTTGTAATGAACAAGTCACAGCCCAGAGTTTATGAAATACTAATCACAGAATACACATTTGAAGCAAATAATATAGTTCTATTTTAAAAACTGAAAAGAAAAACTGAAACTGAGAAGCAGGAAACTTTTAATGATCTGAGACTTGAAGTTGGGTCTCCCATTCTTGATTTTAATTAAAAGTTGAGTTCTTTCTATCCTGTCCAGGTGAAGGCAATACTAAAACCCTGGCAACATTTCTGATTCAGCCTTCTGAGTTACTGTGTGTACAGCATATATTCCATGCCTTGTTGCAATCCTTTACTGTCCTATCAGGAATCTATCAGTGTTCATTAGTATTTCATTTTGATTTAACCTTGGAGAAAACATTATCAAGTTACTGTAAATTGTTCTGAAGTTTAACTTTATCCTTTTCATTGTCTGTGATGACAAGCTTCTTATTGTCTGACACTCAGATTATCACAGGTCTTTTGCATTAGCTCATTAAGAATTGTTTATCATGTATTTTAATCATATTTGCCCATCTCCCAAGTTCTAGGGTATACTCAGTTTCCTGTCCACCCAACTCTTTGTCCCTCTTATATAATTTAAACAGAGCAACTTTAATTAACTTTAACTTGTGCTTCCCACATAGCGGATATGTTACCAATCAATCAGTGGATGTATAACCATCCACTGGATTGTGGATCTACCTACCAGAGGTTATAACCTTAGAGATCATTGACTTTCATTTTCCCAGAAGCTATCAATTGCTAATAGCTCCTCAGCTAAGGAAACTTTTGGGTATGACTCTATGCCCACTTTCATTCTCCATGCTATATTTTATCAGGCTTGAACTTTCACAGGTCTTGTGAATACTGTCACAATTACTGTGAGTTTGTTTATGAAAGTACCCTATTGTGTTCAGAAAACAGTTTCCTTGTATTCATCCATTGCCTCTATGACTTACAATCTTTCAAGGTCATCTTCCATAATCCATTAGTTGTGAAGGTGAGAAACTGATATAGCTGCCTCATTTAAGTTTGAGTATTCTTTAGTTTCATATTATCAGTATCTTTGCTCACTGTGGTTTTCTATGCTAGCAAGTATCTAATTTTAAAAGGTAGCTTTTATAATGAAGACTGAGAGATATACTATTTTATGGCTATAGTGCTAAACCAATAAGGGTAAGGTTAAAAATATTGATACTTATTTTATGTTATATGTCATTTTATGTGTATGACTGTTATATCTGCCTATAGGTGTTTGTATGTAAATATATAACTATGAATGCATATGCATGTATGTACATGTATCAAACTTGTACCTGGCATCCTCTGAGTTTAGAAAAGGAGTCAGATGCACTGAAACTAGAGCTGCACATGGTTGTGAGTCACCGTGTAGGTGCTTGGAATCAAAACTGTGTCCTCAACCAGAATAAGTGCTCTTCCCTGGGGAGCCATCTGTCCAACCTCATTAGGAGTACATTTAGTACTGTGACTATTTAGGAGATAGGACTAGGTCCTTATATAGAACCTAAAGCCTGTCTAGCCACAAGTTCCTGATCCTACAATGGTTCCAGACATGAATTTCATCATATGTAATGAACCATAAATACAATCAGAAAGTGGTTGTGTACTTTCATGACATTCTTGTTACTATTGCTCCAGTGGTTGTGTCTTGCCAGGCATATCATTTTTGTAGATCATAGGATTTATGAGTGAGTAAGTTTTATGTTTACTTTTGACCTTTTGTAGTGTGCATAGTGCATTCCAGTACTCTAAAAAATTTAGCAGGTAGCGATGAAGTTTCCAGGTGCTTCCTTTTCTCCATATTTTAGATTTATTTTCCATATTATATGGTTATGTTTGTGTTCTATTTACCAGTTGGTTCATACCATAAATATGTGTGTGTGTGTATGTGTGTGTGTGTTTGTGTGTGTATGTGTGTTGGGGGCAAGATCATTGGCAATAACCTATAATGTTTGTTGTTTCATGGAACATCTGTAGCCAACAACTGTAAAAAAACACAGCCCATTTTAAGCTTTGGACTTTCTGTTTGTTTGCCTATGATATCTTAGTCTTTAAGATAGGCCCACTACTATTGATTTGCCATTTGAATTATCAATTACATTAATGAGAAAGCACAATGCTGCATTTATATCTATTTGTGTTCTTCCATTTCTGAGAGCAAATTTAGAATATTTAGCAACTATTTAAAGGTTCTTAACTTTATCTCATTTGACTCAATTCTGTTTTCATTGGAAACACTAAGAATCCAAACATGTCATCAAACTTACTTGGAGTTGTCAGAAAGAAATCCAACGTTGACTAAGACCAAACAGTAATGATTATGCTAACAGAGAAGACTTCAACTTTTAGGACACAATTTATCTACCAAGTGTTTATTGCTGAATCTTCATCACCAAGGCAGTGAAATTATCAACTTACATATTTATAGTACTGATTTCACTCTGAACCAATGCCGGCAAGTCATAAAGTAATGTCCCAAAGTCACCATCATGAGCATCCTTTTAATTAAATTCAAAACACCAGAAAGAATGTTTATAATTACCATGCTTAGTTTTCATCTCAAATAATTAGATTCCAACTTATTTACTTGAAAGCAAAGCATGCCAGTCTGTTACTTCTAATCCATGATGCCTCTCCAACACAGCATTCCATCCTACAATTTCAATCTGAGCAAGAGAATCAACATACAAACTAAACTCTTTTTACCAGGATAATTATATCAGTAATTTACAAGAAATATCAAAGATAAAATGATCTTTCTTAGACCCTTTCAACAAATATACCAGAGAGAGAAACAAAACATTTGTACGTAATGAACGTACTTCAATGTAACTATAGATTGGTAAGGCAGGAAGTTCTTCAAACAGCCCTGTCCAAATTTTTATATCACAGGTTAATCTTATAATCAAACTAGTGTACTGAAATGCATTCATAGTTATCCTGGGAAGCTTGCAGGCCTATAAATTCATACAGACCTGAAGAAGATAGCAACGATAGAAAATAAAATTCTCTTATTTGGTATAGCCAAATAGGTATAACCCATCACATTCATTATGATAAGTGGGCAGAGAATGAAATTAGTGAAACAACACTCTTTACAGTAGCAATAAATATAAAAAATCTAAGCAACCATATCAAAGATCTGTATGAGAAGAACTTCAAGTCCCTAAAAAAAGAAGTTGAAGAAGATATCAGAAAATGGAAAGTTCTCCCATACTCATGGATGGGCCAGTGAAAATGTCCATCTTGTCAAATGCATTCTACTTAACAAAATTGCCATAAAAATACCAATACAAATTTTTTCATACCTTGAAAGAGAAATTTCAACTTCATATGAAAAAGAACAACAAAAAACCAAAGCAACCAACCAAATAAATAACCCTGGATAGTCGAAACAATCCTAAACAGTAAAAAGACCTCTGGAGAAATCACTTACCATACCTGCCCTTGAAGCTGCACTAAAAAGCAATAGTGATAAACATGCATTGTACTGGTACCAAAACAGACAGGTTGATCAATGAAAAAGAATCAAACACCATGAAGTAAACTCAAAAACTTATGGACACTTGATTTTCAGCAAAGAAGCCAAAACCATATAATGGATAAGAAATCATCTTCAATGAATGATGCTGCTTCAGCTGGATATCTGTATACAGAATAATGCAAATAGATCTATTTTTATCACCCTGCACAAAACTCAAGTTTATTTGGATCAAGGACCTAGATCAACATAAAATACTAAGCCTAATAGAAGAGAAAGTGAGAAATAACCTTGAACATATTTGCATAGGAGACAATTTCCTGAACCTAACACTAATAGCACAGGCATTAAGATCAACAATTAATAAATGTGACATCATGAAACTGAAAATTGTCCATATGGCAAAGGATACTATTAATAAAACAAAGGGCAGCCTAAAGATTGGGAAAATATCCTCACTAAGCTTCCTTCTGACAGAAGGCCAATATCCAGAGTCTATAAAAACTCAAGAAGTCAAACTATAGCAAAACAAATGACACAAGTGAAAATGGGGTGCAGAAGTAAACAGAGATTTCTCAACAGTGGGATCTTGAATGACTGAGAAGCACTTACAGAAATGCTCAGCATCCTTAGTCATCAGTGAAATGCAAATCAAAAGGACCCTGAGATTCCACCTTATAGCAATCAGAGTGGCTAACGTCAAAATCTCAAGTGACAGCCCATGCTGGAAAGGATGTGGAGAAAGAGAAATATTCCTTGGTTGCTGGTGGTATTGCAAGCTGGTACAAACACTCTAGAAATCAGTCTGGCAGTTCCTCAGGAAACGAAATAGTTCGACATTAACACCAGCTATACCACTCCGGGACATATACACACAAGAATATGTGCTCCTCTGTGCTCACAGCAGCTTTATTCACAATAGCCAGAAACTGGAAACAACTCATATGTCCTTCAACTGAAGAATGGATACAGAAAATCTGGTTCATTTATACAATGGAATACTATTCAGTTATTAAAAACAAGGACATCATGAATTTTGCAGGAAAAAATGGAATTAAAAATATCATCCTGAGTGAGGTAACCCAGACCAAAAAGAACATACATGGTATGTACTTAATGATATGTGGATATTAGCCATAAAAGTACAAAATACAATACCCCGCAGACCATAGACGTTAAACAAGAAGGAAAGACCAAGCAAGGATGCTTGAATCTCATCTATTTGGGAAACAAACTAGTCATTGGAGGCAGAGGAAATGAGGGAACTGAGTGTAAGATGGAAGGGGAGGTGACTAGAAAGGCAGAATCAGATAAAGGAAAAGAGGGCAGGGTAAGGTAAATTAATGGAAATCTGCAGCTGCTGGAGGGAGGAGGTAATCTCTAGGAAGTACTAGATACCTAGGATAGGGGTGGCTTCCAGGAGTCAATGGAAGTGGTCTTACCCGAAATGCCTAACAGTGGGAACATAGAACTGGAAAATGCTAGCTCCTGTATCAAGGCAGAAACCCCAGTAGAGGGTTAAGAACAGCAACCCACCCACCAAACTTGTAACCCAAATTTTTTTCTTGTCTAAAAGAAATGCATGTTTTGATCACAGACCAAAGTAAAGGTCAACTAATGACTATACCACATACAAACCTATCTCATGGACAAGCAACAATTTCTGATATTATTAATGATATTCTGTTTTGCTTGCTGACAAGATCCTAATGTAATTGTCTTCTGAGAGATTCTACCAAGTCGCAGTCTGAAACAGATGCAGATAGCCACAGCTAAACATTAGACAGAAATGGGACACATTTATGGAAGAGTTGAAGGAAGGATTAAAGGCCTTGAAGTAGATGGGAACAGCAAAGGAAGATCGAAAGAGTCAACAATCTTGGACCCCTTGTTGCTCTCAATATCTGAGCCACCTACCAAAAACCATACATGGGTTGAAATGAAGGCCCTGACATATGTAGCAGATAGGAAGTTTAGTCTTCATGGCTGCTTTGTTTGGCCTTAGTGTGAGAGAATGTGCCTAATATGACAGACTTGATGTGCTAGGGATGGGGGATACACAAAGGGGTTCCACTCTCTCAGAGGAGAAGTGGAGGGGGTGTAGAGGAGGGACTCTGTGAGGGTGAGACTGGGAGGGGCAGTGTTTGGGATACAAATAAATAAATAAATAAATAATAAAAAAGAAATAAACATAAACAGATAATATATAGTACATGGTCTAGAAACTGTGATTTCTAGTCCAACTAACATTTTCTAACCTTGGGCCTTTTCCACAGAGGTAGGTAATTCCATTTTCTCTATTTCTCTTGGAATTTACCCCCAAAATTGTATACAAAAATACTTGTAATATTGTTTATTACCATTGTGTTTTCTATTATTTGTATTCAACACTTAATAAAAAAGTCTTTGGATAGAATTTTGAAAGATGTGCATCATGCAGATGATCAGATGGAATCTGTGATGGAAAAGACACACTAAGACTAAAGATAAGCACCAGAGCCATATGCAGAAATGCAATGAGGCACTATATAGAGCCTTTTGATGATCTCCCAGGAACTAGTAATTATTCCTGGAGTCTCTCTCTCTCTCTCTCTCTCTCTCTCTCTCTCTCTCTCTCTCTGTCTCTCTCTCTCTCTCTCTCTCTGTCTCTCTCTGTCTCTCTGTCTCTCTCTCTCTCCCTTTCTCCTTTTCTCCCTCCCTCCCTCTCCATCATGATAATGTTTGTATTTGCTTCTAGTCAACGAAAACTCCTATGTATTTTGCCACATTCATTATAAGCTACATATTAAATGCTGAGAGAGTTCCTAATGAGTGGCTCATTTATTTAATCTTTTAAATCAATGAAAGAATGTTTATGCAATGACATGGATGCAAAAATTAAGCTAATATAATTTGCTAATATAGAAGAGTCAACAAATAACTTATGTGTTACAAATCTTTGTAACAATAACACATGCCATTTGATCAAGAACAAGATAGTCAATCAGGACTTATATTTTAACCAATCAATCTTTGAGTATATGAGATCCAGTCTTCACTATGTCCCCTGATGTATTCATGATAAAAAATGTTGAGAGTCTTGTTACACATCCCAGTCATCAATCTGACAATTGTTTCATTTTATGCCTGTGCTGTGCGAGAGCTAGGTTTACAGGTGTGTGCCACTAAGCTTAGTTACGTGTAATTTTACGGACTCAAACAAAATAATCAAACAGATCAATGAAAATATTCATAGTGTTAAGTCAAAGGGAACAAAAAGTATCCAGAGTATAGATGTGAGATTAAAGAAAAGCATTAAAAGCTTAGAACTCTGTATCTTGTTCTATGTGTGTATGTGTGTATGTGTGTACATATTCTTATGTGTGGTTATCTGTGTGAAATTGTGAATGTAGACCAAAAGTGAACATTTTCATCTTCTAGTGTAATTTTTGAGACAAAGTAAGTAAACCTGGACATGACTGATTGCCTAGACATGTTGGACACTAGGGCTTGGCTCTTTAACTTTGGGACATGGATTACAAAGGTTCATAACCAGGTGATAGATATATAAACTCTGGTCCTCAAATCCTTACTTCCCTAAAACCCTGTATCTTCAAGATCAATGAAACATTAAAAATGTAGGGGGAGGTGATTTTAAGGAATAAAAACAAAATAAATCAAATTACTTATGAGAAGATGTGAGAGGGTTACATCACTTCAAATTGAAAGTAATCGGCAGGGTTAACTACATAGCTCTCTATTTTTATATGTTAGCCTTTGAATGCCGTTCACATCCACCTGGGACAGATCCATAATAGATGCAAAGAATTCTGACAAAGAATGCTGAGAATATGAAATCACTGCACTGGGATGGAATGTGGCAGAGGAGAGCAACCCCAGCAAAAACATTCTGGGTAGGAGTTCATGCAAATGTGCATGGTATTTTAATGGAAATGTGATGTCCACAATACTGACTTCATATGTGCAGTTACATTACCATGACAACCAGGAGCTCCCTATAGTTCACTATGGAATAATGACTTGCTTATGCTGGAACATTTAACATATCGGCTTTTCATGTAGCTAACAAGGATTGAATTGAAAAAGAACCCTAAGCCCAATATGACTAAAAGGAGGAAATTTATTTCTGAAAATAAACATCTACCATAATTGTCAGCTACATTTTCTTCTTAATTTTGAGTCTAAATGCCAGGATATGTGAGTAGAGGAAAGTCTTTACCATGAATGTTTTTAGTGGTGAATGGTAGAATTCTTAAGTGAAGATGACTTTGCAGAATGAACTTGAATAATAATTACTGCCAGGGCTGTGCTGGAAGCACTTAGCTGACAACTCCTTCTCTGGGAAAGAAAAAATGCAAGCCAGGTCAATTAATTACATCTCCAAAAAAATTCTCTCCTGGAAGACTTCTTGTTTTCAATTCCTGCCACATCACTGGCACATTACTGAGAACTAAATCACATCCAATAAACACTTATCATGTTCTCTGATCCTTTGCTTTCCTTCTGTCTACTCTACATAAGCAACTGCCAGATACTGACATAATTTAAAAGGTACAAGGAACTTGAACCTCCTGTCTGTCTGTCTGTCTGTCTGTCTGCCAGTCTGTCTCTTTCCATCCCCTCTGTCTCTGATATTTTTGAAGCTGACCTGGTTGATTGACCCTTTAAAAAATGGACTGGTATTTTATATTCCTAGAAGTCATTCTCAGTATCCACTCTAAGGATGCTGAAAGGAAGCTATACCTCTGGGATATGAGTGTGAGAGCCAAAGTTATGTTTTTAAGTTTTAATTACTGTGCCTTGAGATCCATAAAACAAAACACCTTTAATTTGTAAACCCATTGCCCAAGGATAGATATTTGTTGAGATACTGGAGGCTGTTGTTTATGGGAAATGACAAAGCACGTGTTTCTGCTTCCTTAAAGAAGTTCATTTGACTGAATTGCACCAAATGTGTTTGATAGTATATGGATGGGATCAGGAAATGCATCAGGATGTATGCTTGCTCCACAGTTGGATGTAGGTGGTTGTCCTTGATTGGACCTAGTGAGAAACAGACATATTTATAGGTGTGCCTTTATAAATAAGCCTTTGCAAAATGTGATTCACTATTTTCTGAGATTCCCAGAATGGGACTGACCAGAGTCTAGTATTTCAATAAAGCTTGTTTCAATTTGGATTCCAAATTGTGGTAATGGTCTCATTCTTTCCCAGTAGGATTAACAGGAGCATTTTATGGGGGGATGAGCAATGAGGGCAGTTTATGATCTCAACTGTCTAAATCATGAATAAAACGAAAAAGATACGAGGGAGAAAAACTGACCTTACTATTTTTAAACTCAAGGAAATTCTACTTTATATGGCCAGGGAAAGATAGGGAAAAGTCAAAAGAAAGTAGAGTTTTAAGTTCTGAAACTGACATTTATGATAGCTTTTGTTTCAGAAAGGTTTCAGGGTATTAATATAAGTTCCATTTATTCTTTTATTTATTTATTTATTCTATTTATTTTTTATTTACATTTCAAATGATTTCCTCTTTTCTGGCTCCTCAGTTCCTGAAAGTCCCATAAGCCCTCTTCCCTCCCCCTATTCCCCCATCCACCCCTTCCCACTTCCCTGTTCTGGTATTCCCCTATACTTAGAACCAAGGGCCACTCCTCCATTCTTGGACATCATTTAATATGTGGATTATGTCTTGGGTATTCCAAGTTTCTATGCTAATATCCACTTCTCAGTGAGTGCATACCATGATTGATCTTTTGAGACTGGGTTGCCTCACTTAGTATGATGTTCTCCAGCTCCATCCATTTGTCTAAGAATTTCATGAATTCACTGTTTCTGGTGGCTGAATAGTACTCCATTGTGTAAATATACCACATTTTTGTATCCATTCTTCCGATGAGGGACACCTTGGTTATTTCCAGCTTCTGGCTGTTGCAAATAGGGCTGCTATGAACATAGTGGAACATGTGTTTTCCTCAGTGACAGAATCCAAACTAGTCATGGATCTTTCTCTCCATGTTTGGAAGTAAGTTTATTTTGTTTTATTTATGAGATAAGTTTGGACAGTTTGCCTGCATGCAAGTCTGAGCACCACTTGTATTATTACCTAGTACCTGCAGAGGCTAAGAGAGGGTGTCCAATTCCCTGAAACTGGAGTAAGAGTCTCTGCTGGAAATCAAAACTGGCTCTTTGAAAGAGCAAACAGTGATCTTCATGACTGAACCATCTCTAAAACTCCTGCCCGGAGATAGGTAATCTTATAGCCTGAGTGTGTAGTCACAGGAGACAACTCCTCTTTCTCTAAATGAAAACATTCTTTTTGAAACTTTCTCTCCAGTTCTTCCTTAGGTACAAGGACTACATTGTCTAGGAGTGAGTGAATGTTACTAATTAGTAAAAGTTTCCAGTGTAAGGACAAAATCTTATTAAGCAAATTAAGTCAGTTACAGAAAAGAAATGTGATTTTGTCATTTGAAAGGTCTTAACTTTATAGATATATAAAATCATTTACGAGCAGATGACTTGAATGTAGGGTAAAGCTCTCAAGGGAACAAAGTGAGAGAGAGAATAGGATAGAGGCTGAGGAATATGCTCAAAGTATTCTCTGTACTGTGTATTTGCATGAAATGGCCTTAAATAACTTTGTATAATTATTTTAAACTCCATTAAGAAATCTTGCTTAAAGATTAGTGCCAGCCCAATAAACCTGATACAGATGCTCATGTACATAAGATAGGGAAATCAAACTGGAGAGTTTGGGTACATAGTGAAAGCTAGTTGATTAATTTGTGGTTAATTACCATCTCTCATTATATCTGTTTTCAAAACCTCACTCTTCTCTTTGTATTGCACTGTCCATTCTAAGTTTGAATCTTAGGTAACTAAGTCTGACATTGGAATAAATATGTTCTTACTACAGGTGTTACTGACCACATATAGATAATTATCTATAGCTTTGAAGTCATGATAATGCTTACTTCCTCTATCCCACACTATGAAATACTTTTTATTGTTCTTTACATCAAGTTTGTGTACTACTTTGAGTTGGCATTATTTATTTTATTCTTGTTGAGCTCATTTTAACCCTGTTTTACATAACTGTCCCCAAGTGAGTATCTCAGAAATTCTTTGTATAGATTGGGTGACATATAATAAGTTACATTTCTTTCTTTGACTACCAAGCTCTGAGCTTAAAATAAAATTTCTGCATTCTTGGAGTCCTTCTCTGGGTATGTAGAATGTGTATATATATATATATATATACATATATATATATATATATATTACTATTTCATTAACATGATAGGATAATAATTGTTTATGATTATAAACTATGTAAGGTTACAAGAAAAATAGCTACCCAAGGATTACCTGTCAGCTTTCAGTCTAATTTAGGTGAATAGCTTAGAAAATAATATGAAATAATACTTTAACTTTACTTCTTCACTATGAGTAGAACTGTTGCTCTTAAACAGCTACAATAGTGACATCCTTAAAGTCATATATGACTGGGAGTTGGGGTCAGCAGTTAGGTGCAGCTTTGAGAAATCTACTGAGTGCCTTGAGGACCTGATATTGTAGAATATCCACACCCGAGGGGCTTAAATTTGACCTTCCACTGGAAGGGCACTGGAAATACCAAAACTGACTCAGGTTGGGAAGTGCCGGAGAGATATGGCTTCACTCTCAAGGCTTACCCCATCAACTAAACATAATTGTGAAATTTTCTATGTCTGAATCTGAAGAGTCATGTATCAGTGTTTGGAATCAAATCTCTGGTGTTTAATGCTCCAGGGTCTGAGAACTCTGAAACTTCTGCAATATACTTGATATTCACGAGTGCATCTGCATATTTTCTCTCAAATATAAAACCCGTATTTAAAAATATATGTAGGTATATTACGGTGTGTGTGTGTGTGTGTGTGTATGTGTGCACATTGAATAATATTAGGCCACACATATATAAGGCAGAGATGGGATGAAGAGAACTTAAGGGAGGACATAAGTATGGTAATGGTAAATATGTAACAGAAAAAAAAGAAAGTAGCATCAGTGGGAAGAAAAGGGAAGCAGGGAGAAGATGGGGAAAGGAGGGAAGGGAAGCAGGAAGGAAATGGCAGCAAGAGAAAAGGGAAGCAGAGAGGAGATGGAGAAAGGAAGAAAGGGAAGCAGGGGCTGGTGGAGAAAGGAAGAAAGAGAATGAGTGAAAACACAATATGCATCATGAAACCATTGTTTTGTCTGCTAAACTAAAATATAAATACACTAAAAAGCATAAAATTGATAAATACTTTCGCTCTAAAAAAGTTCAGCAATCATTAATAAATGTATTCCTCACCCTCACCAAACAAACCTCTGAGCTTAAAATAGTTTTAAGTTAGATCTGAAAAAGTTTAAAGTGACTCTCATGCATTGATATGAGCTAGTTGTGCTGTGAAATGATGATTGACTTATCCCATTAAACCATTATCCAAATTCCCACAGTGAAATTTTCAGTCTGTTGTAGGTATCATTGTGTTCCTCAGAAAATGAAGACCTATATCTTAGGGGGTCAGTTAGGGACTAGGATAAGAACCAATCCAATGATTGACATCCTCATAGGAAAGGCTCAAAGACATGAGAATGATTTTGTGCGATTTAGTGGACTAAATGACCAAGACTCAATTTCTGTGATGTCATGGCTCTAATAGACAAATGAAGAACTAACAGGCCTTATAAGGTTCAGGAAACTAGCTGTCTACTTTGGATGCTTTCTCTTCCTGTCCCTCCCATCTTCTCTTTCTCTCTTCTCTGCTTTCTCCCTCCTTAACACAGCAACTCTACGAAGCATATCACCATGTTTATTTTTTCTTGCTTATAGCCCCCCTTATGACAGTTTTTAAAAAGGATTATACACTGAGAGTATACAATGTATAATGATAATTTTCACTAACCCATAAGGATGGAAAGATGTTTTATTTCACAAAGGATGAAAGAAAGCAATGGATACTTAGCAACTCTTAGAAAATTGATGCAAAACTCTGATATGATCATCATCATCATTATTTTGTCATAAAGTATTCCTCTGTTACCTAAGAGCTGAAAATGAATAATCTATGGAACTATCCAGAATACTTATTAAGATTTAAAACTAGAATTCAATGCCTCATAAAAAATGGAACAAAATGTAATGATAATAATTATTGTTGATGTTACTTAAAGAATATTAGTGTTACTCAAAAACTACTGAGTTTATTGATTCCTCCACACCTTAGTTTAAAGAATATAGATTTTATTCTATACTTCATAGTAAAACAACTTATTCATTTTCCTAGTAAATATCTTCTCAATTGTACCTATCACTGTTATGGGTTTTGGGGGCACACAATTAAATAGATAAGGTCCTTGTTTTTGTGAAACATGCAAGTTCATGGATCACACTGACCATAAACAACCAAATACATGGAATAACAGACATCAGCAAGTGCAACTGAGAAAAGCAGAGCAGGTAAGAGGAGCATGAGGATTAGCAGGGTTGTTTGTAACTTTCCCCAGGGTAGTTAGAAGCAAGGTAATGTGGAGAGTAAAAATGAGAGGCTAACAAAAATATCCAAAGGAAGACCGGAACTGGCAGAGGAAGCAACTCCAAATATTCTAGGCTGATGAGCAGCTGTTTTATTTAGCAAAACAACAATTGGAGTGGCTGAGATGAGTTATTATAAGTTCTGCAATTATTGGAATAACATTATTCATAGACAGATTAGTTAATATGCTATTCGAATCATTTTTTACATGGTGAATATGTTTACTATAGGATAACTGAATGATTAGCTTTATAAAATTTGATAAAGGAAAACAATCCTAAATAAGAATCTTTGAGGACAAAAACCTTGAAGACAAGAAAGCAGAACTGAAATTCAAAAACCTCAGAATGAGTCAAGAGAAAGTTGAAATCCTAGGGAGAATTAGCCTACCTTACACAATGTTCATAGATGAAGTAAAATATGAAATTGTGTTAACCAATGGCGAGGGTTTAGAAGCTGACTCTAATGATGTAGTTACTGGTGTAAAGAACAGCTACCAGTCTCCTTATTTTTCCTATACATCATTTACTGAATAATGCACTATTTTAGTAAGTTCCAGTGAAGTCCTTTCTTGTCCTATTAATTATAGCACTTTTCCTTCTCCTCCTCCTTCCTTCTTTCTTGTCTATATCATTCTTGATTCCTGTCCATCCTTTTTTTTTCAGTTCTAGAAATTGATTCCAGTACCTGGCACAAACTGGACAAATATTCTAGCTTTGAACCATACCCCAATGCTCTCTTTTACTTTCTGTATAGACACAAAATCTCCTAAGTTGACTTGATCACTTTATAACACAGCTGGATTTTGAACTGTGATCCAGACTCAACTGCTCAAGTAGCTAGTATTTGGGTCAGTGACCCCATACTTCGCTTCTTTCTATTTTTCCTTCCCTCTCCTCTTCTCCCATCTCCTTCCTTTGTCTTTCCTCATCTTTTCTTTTTCTCCACTTTCTCCATTTCATGCCTCTATCAGTACTAGACACTACAACATTAGGAGATTCACATCTGAATAATAAAATTGGCCTCATTCATAAATACCTCTCTTCAACCTTCCTTTGATTCAATTGCTGTCTTCACTGTCAAGGGTATATGTATATAACCTGTGTGCATGACTGATGCGAAAAGACTGAAGCATGTCATACACTCAGATTTTTACAGTACTTGTGATGGAGTGCAGTGTTCCCACAGAACAGGATAGAATTCTGGATTTCACCTATCCAATCCTCATCATCACAAGCACCAAGAAAAATTGACATTAATGTTCTACTGACGGAACTCCACCATTGCTCCCTCATCTTTCAAGTTTAATTTTGCGTTGGCTTCAATGTGCTCTTACTGAATCTCTTCGCCTGGAAAGGATTGGGAAAGGAAAAGAAGCTCAGGGTCTTTGATTTGCATTAGTATTTTCATTGTAATACAGACTTCCCAGTTCACTACATAGACTTGAGTATGATTCAAAGGTCCAGCTCTATGTTAGGTTAATGATCCTGTATTTAATATGTAGTAAAAATTGTTTGAAAGTTGCAAATTTCCTCAATTCTACAAAATTAAGCTATTGGAAGACATTTTTGTCTGTGTGCCAAAATCATATGGGAAAAGAAGCTTTCTGGACAGGAGCAGCAGTGGATAAAGTAAGAAAAATCCAAGTGGAAGATAGTCTTCAGAGCAGCTCAATCAATGATACTTTTTTTTTTTTTAAAAAAAAAACAACTATGTTCTAAACATTAGAGTTTTATATTATTAACTTTACTTTAACCAGTTTTCTAAATTTTCCAGGTCTCTTCTTTTCGATGCAGTCACCGAAATATGTCTTTTTCATTCCACATAGACATGTTGATTTATGCCATCTACTTAAGAAAGCTTTTATGATCCATTATAATGTATTTATTCTTTGTCAAGAATCCAGGTTTAATATTCCTTCTGAAGCCTTTTCTTGTACCTGTAATAGAGTAGAATACAACTTTCATCCTAAGCTTAAGACACTAATCTTGTGCAAATTCTATTGACCTTTCATCTTTTATTTATTGTTTTATAACTGTCTCTACAACTATATCATGCCCTTTTCAAAAGAAGTTCAAATACTTTGTCTTCAACATTCAATTATCAGTCTACATGGTTCCTCAAAAAAAACTGAACCTTAAGATAAAATTTTAATATAAATAAGAGAAAATAATTCAGAATAATTGAAGGAATGGCTTAAGAAATTAGTGATAATGTTGAATTACACAAGCACAGGTTAGCAGTTACCCCTAAACTCTGCTTGAAGAAATGATCAGCAATGATACCACTGTTACTACCTTGAAGAAACTCTAAAATGGTGTATTATCAGAAGTTGAATAAAAGGATATTAAACTTCAAAATAAAATGAAGAAGTAGATGTTCATAAAGACAATTAAGATAAAAAAATACTTAGATATGACATGTATAACAGATTGTGAGGGACAAAAAAGATTGATTTAAATTGTAACATGTCACCAAAATGCAGCACTTTTACACTGTCAGCCTGATACCTGAGATAATCTCGAAAGCCTCTAAAGCAGGCATGAACATTGCATCTGGGATTCCTGGGTTCAAATAGGTGATTGTAGGAGCATAGCTAGGTTAGGGTAAGTTGAAGACAAAGGTCATAAATAACTCAATCTTGTAAGAAGAGAGCATACATCTAGAAATGTGAAGTGTAAATGAGATTAATGAGACAATTTATTGAGCAACGGAGTTTGTCAAGCCACAGGAAACTCTGAAACTTTTGAAATCTTTGCTAACAACTTTATAAACACTTTCTTGCTGGTTACCAGTAGTTTCTACCATTCAAATAAGTGTAATAGTATATTAACTGCAAGAACTGAGTTCTGTGTCCTCCTGAAATCTCCCTGGACAAGTGCTCTTTGGAGATTCATATACTCCAACCTTACCATTTTGAATCTTATCTCTGTCATAATATTTTGCCTTGCCAAATGTTTTTTAATACTTTCTAAAATGGGTTAGAGAAGATTTATTAATTCTCCCAAACTCAGTAACTCAAAATCACATCTTGCAGAGTCATTATTGATGTTACTGTAATAACTTTGACAGACACCTTCAACTCTCTCTCCAGTATACCCGTATGAAATAAATTGAAATACTGTGTATTTGCTGCAACTAGATTTATTTATGTTTGGAGAAATCCTGGAATGTTGGGTTGCTGGGTTTTGTTTGTTTTGTTTTATTTTAATTTTTGATTATTTATTTGCTTTGAGACAGAGTCTCTCTACATAGCCCTGGCTGCCCCAGAACTCACTATGTAGTCCAGCCTGGACTTGAACTTACAGAGATCTGCCTGCTTCTGCATCCTAAGTTCTGGAATTAAAGACATTTACCAACATGTATGGCTTTGTTGGCAATTTTTGAGCAATAGCATTTGCTTTAAAATAATTTGTTTTCCTATCTTAATTAGCAATGTAAGCCCATTTACTCTGTGCAGTCATTTTATAGAACATGTACACAGTGACTTTAGCTGGTCAGTCAGTATCAGATCCCAGAAGTGTATTCAACATGTTTGTTCTTATAAGAAATATTGTGCAAAAATGGTAGACAATTCATGGCACCATCAAGCCAGGGGGCACAGACATTCCAGCTCTTTACTTTTTCTTTTTCCTTATCACTGATTATCAAAGATTATCACTGGAGGTTTGCATAAGAAATATAAAAATAACTCATATGCAAATTGGACTGGACTGGGTTGATAACTTGAAACAGGATTACAAACCAACTATTGGTGGGTTTTGTTTGTGTTTTTTAGATTTGGATTAAAGTTTATCCTGGCTTAATAAAATAAGATGGAAAGAGCCTTCTGTTTTTTTTCCTAGAAGAATATGCACAAGAGTCCTTATTTACTACAGGAAGGTAACAAAACTTGTCAATGAATTTATTTGGATTTATTATTTTCTTTGTGGGCAGATAGTCATAGAAAATACCATCAGAAAATAGTATTCTTTATGGTACATAGCTCAATAATTATTCTAGCACACAATGTGGTAAGGAGAATTACTTCCTATTCTAATATTTCTAACCACTAGTGACTTTATTTCATACTTTGTTCACTTGAGTATCCAAGTGTATAGTCTTTGTGCCTAAGTCAGTGGTTCTCAGGCTGTGGGTCATGATCCCTTTGGAGGATCAGATATCAGATTTTTACATTAAAATTCATATAAGTAAGACATTGTAGTTATAATGTAGCAATGAAAAAATTTTATGTATGGCTATCACTACACAATGAGGACTGTTTTTTAAAGAGTTTCACCATTAGGAAGGTTAGGTGACTGGCCTAGGTGCTGGGCTTATGTGATCAACTCAAAATTTTATATGGATTCTGTACACTCTTATGGAACACTCCGTTAGGGATTGTAACACATATGTTTATGACAGTTTAATTTTATACTTATTGGTAACCAAATAAGGTAAGCATCTTTTCCCATTTGAGTTTCTTATCTTGTGTAATATGTGATTCAGACTCCTCTTTTCATTTTGATCACCTGGAAGTATCATTGTACATTATTGATCTATATAATTGAATATTCTCCCACTTTATATGCTGCTTTTACACTTTTTCTGGTGATTTTCTTACGAAAATACAATGCTTTGCTTAACTCTACATGCTCCCAAGATGTTATAATTAAAACATGTTATCATGATAAACAAATTATTGTAATTTTACATCCTTTGTTATTAATAAACATAACATCCATCATACAATTTTATATTTACAACAGATCTCAATTTAGAGTAACTATATTGTAAATGCTCAGTAGCCATAAGTAGTTAGTGACTCTGATACTAGGTAATATAGCCCAAGATAATAATTGATTTTTTTTTAAAAAAAAAAGCAACACACCCAGGTCCCACCTTCCCTCTGCCTCCCCTTGATTACTTTTTCCCCCCTTCTAGGTGAAATTGAAGCACTTGGACCTTCCTTCTGGTTAAAATTCATCTAGTCTGTGAGTTTCATCATGGGTATTCTGTGCACTTTGTTGAAAATCTACTTATCAATGATTATATACCATGCATGTCCTTTAGGGTCTGGGTTACCTTGCTCAGAATGGAATTTTCTAGTTCTATCCATTTACTTGCAAAGTTCATGATATCCTCATTTTTAGTAGCTGAATAGTACTCAATTGTGTAAATGAACCCTATTTTCTGTATCCATTCTTCAGTTGAGAGTCTGGTCAATGGATCCTGAGTATTATGTGACGGGAAGTATTTCTGTTCTGGTCCAGTCTGTTTGGAGTTCTGTAGGCTTCTTGTATATTCATGGGCATCTCTCTCTTTAGGTTAGGGAAGTTTTCTTCCATAATTTTATTGAAGATATTTGCTGGCCCTTTAAGTTGTAAATCTTCACTCTCATCTATGCCTATAATCCTTAGGTTTGGTCTTCTCATTGTGTCCTGGATTTCCTGGATATTTTGGGTTACAAGCTTTTTGCATTTTGCATTTTCTTTAACTGTTGAGTCCATGGTTTCTATGGAATCTTCAGCATCTGAGATTCTTTCTTCTATCTCTTGTATTCTGTTGTTGATATTTGCATCTCTGTCCCCTGATTTCTTCCCAAGGCTTTCTATCTCCAAAGTTGTCTCCCTTTGAGTTTTCTTAGTTGTTTCTACTTCTGATTTTCGATCCTGGATTGTTTTGATTAGCTCCTTCACTTGCTTGTTTGTGCTTTCCTGTAATTCTTTAAGAGATTTTTGTGTTTCCTCTTTCATGACCTCAGCCTGTTGACCAAAGTTCTCCTGTATTTCTTTAAGAGATTTTTGTGTTTCCTCTTTCATGACCTCAGCCTGTTGACCAAAGTTCTCCTGTATTTCTTTAAGTGTTTTTTGCATTTCCTCCTTGTTGGCTTTTGTATTCTCCTGGATTTCTTTCAATGATTTTTGTGTTTCCCTTGCAAGGGCTTCTAACTTTTGATCCATTTTCTCCTGAATTTCTTTAAGTATGTCCTTCATGTGTTCCTGTACCAGCATCATGACCAGTGATTTTAAATCCAAATCTTGTTTTACTGGTGTGATGGGGTATCCAGGACATGTTGGTAGAGGAGAATTGGGTTCAGATGTTGCCATATTGCCTTGATTTCTGTTAGTGACATTCCTGCGTTTGCCTTTTGCCATCTAGTTCTCACTGGTGTTAGATTGTCTTGTCAGTGCTGGACTCACCAGTGCAAGCTGCCCTTTCCCAGTTGGCCTCTGGTGCACAGCTTACCTCCTGCACTGCTTGTAGACAGGGTGCTGCTGCCCAGGCTGTTCAGATCCCAAAGCAGGCACCCGAAGGCTCCCGCTGGGGCCCGCTGGATTCACTGGAGCACACTGACTTCTCCCAGCTGGCCGCCCGGAAGCCCAGCTAGCCTCTTGCAGGACTTGGAGATATGGTGCGGCCGCCCAGGCTGATCTGGATCCGGAAGTGGAGAGAGTTGAGCTGAGGGCTTCTGCCTGAGGCCTTGCCCCAGATTGTGTCTGTGGACCAGATGGAGCCCGTGTGCACCCCCAGGGAGTGCCGACAGTGTATGCTACTGTGACCTCCCCTGTGTTCCGCTCACTCTGCTGGGCAGCCGATCCCCTAACCGGGTTGGCACACACAAGGTTAGCCTGGCCGCCCAGTCCCTGAGTCCAGGCAAAAGCCTGGGAGGCCAAGGTCCGAGCAAAGTTCCCCTAGGGCTATGACAGTTAATTGGGTCCGCCAGGTGACTAGGATGGTGGGCGTGCGCGCCCGCGCTCCCTGAAAGCACCGGGAGAGTCTGTTGTGCTAACAACCTCCTGGGTGGGTTGACTCACAGATGGCCCACCAAGCCACCCAGTTCTTGGGGTCAGTCCTGTGCCTTTTGGGGCCTAGACCCCTGCTTTGTTAGCCTCAGGCTATGCCTGTTACAGGTCTGCCCGCCAGAGCTCTCTGTCGTCCTGCAGGCAAAATGGCGGCGCGCACGCAGGCCTGGGCAAAAAACCTCCTGGCTGGATTGGCACCCCGATGGCCCCCCGACCAGCCCAGGGCCTGGGTGCAGGCCAACGCCCGTCGGGCTCAGACCACCGCGGTGTTGGCCTCGGATTATGTTTGTGTACCTCAGTCTGTCCGATCTCTGGAGTCCGAAACCAAGATGGATGCACCTCTCCTGACTGGTGGGAGGCCTCAGTGAAAGAGGATGTATCTAATCTTGTAAATGCATGATATCCCAGGAAAGGGGGATGGGAGGGGTGATGTGATGGGTAAGGAGAAATGGGTAGGGGAGCACTCTCTTAGAGGCAAAGTGGAGGAGGGATGGGTGAAGAATTCTTGGACGGGGGAACTGGAAGTGGACCAACATTTGGAACGGAAATAAATAAAATAATTTAATAAAAAGAAAAGTAAAGGAAAAAACACACAGCATCAGTGTTGATAAATACAAAGAAAAAAGGACAAACAGCCACTGCAGGCCTCCTAATGAAACGTCCAACTATCATTTCATAAAGTAGTATAGTAGCCTATCAACAAACAAACAAAAACTCAAAATGTGAATGTGATAAAGATTTTCTATTCTATGACCAAAATGCCAGCTTAGTTACAAAAACAATAGCATCTTAAGTGCCATGCCAAGAAAGTCACTAGAAAATTTCAGGCTGTGAGATTTTTTTAATAGACAAGCACATTAAGAGGAACCATTTTTATTTATTCTCTCACACAAAGGATCCCAACAGCAGTCTCTCGGCTCTCCCATCCTCCTCACCATCTCATCACCTCTTCTCTCCCTTACATTCACTGCTTCAGAAAGGAGCAGGCTTTCCAAGGATATGACCAAACATGACATAACATGATCCAATAAGACTAAGAACCAACCCTCATATCAAGATTAAAATGAGGTAACCCAGTTTGAAGAAAAGGATTCCAAAGTACAGGGGAAAAAGTCAGAGACATCCTACCCTACTATTAGAAATCCTACAAAACCCCCATACTAAACAGCTACAATGTCTATGCAGAAGACCTAGCACAGACATCTGCCAGCTCCATAATTGCTGCTTAATCTCTGAGATGTACTGAGTCCTGCTTAGTTGATTCTGTGGTGTGTGTTCTCCTGATGTCAGGAGGGGAAATTAAAAATAAATTGAATGAAAGAAAGATTCTTGAATTGAAAAATACGAAGATTATTAATGAATTGTAGTGTGAAGACTTTATTTAAATATGACACTTTAATTAGACTGAAATAAAAATTTATATTTATCATCAACACTCCTCCATTTTTGGTGGGATTGAAAATTGGTACAACTATTCTGGAAATCAATCTGGAGATTCTTCAGAAAATTGGAAATAAATCTACTTGAGGATCCAGCTATACCGCTCTTTGGAATATATCCCAAAGATGCCCCACCATGCCACAGGGGCATGTGTTCCATGATGCTCATAGTAGCCTAATTTGTGATAGATAAAATCTGGAAACAACCTAGATGTAAGGTGGCAGAAAAACGGATACATAAAATGTGCTTCATTTACACAATGGAACACTACTCTGCTATTAAAAATGAGGACATCCTGAGTTTTGCAGGTGAATAGATGGAATCAGAAAATATCATCCTGAATTAGGTAATTCAGACCCAAAAGGATATGCATGGTATGTACTCTCTAATAAGTAGATATTAGCCAAAATAACCAAGATATAGTCCATAGAACTGAAAAAGCTCAACCACCTGAAGTACCCAAGTGAGGAAGTCTTGGGAGGGAGAAGAAAGCAATCACAAGTGGGGAGGGAGGGAAGCATCTGGTAGGGAAAGTGAATGGGGCAGGGGAGTGAGGGGAAGAGGTGAATCTAATCTGGTGCTGGGTGTGGGAAAAGGACTGAAGCCCTGAGGGTCAGCAGGGAAAAATGGAAACAGCAGATCTTGGGAGATAGTAGGTTAGGGGGACCCTCCAGAATGCACCAGAGCCCTGGGAGGTATTAGACTTATATAGAGAAGGAACTTATAGAGCCCACCTTCAGCAGGAAGACAGGGTATCAAATGAGGGAGTAGGGGCCCATCCCATAGTCACAACTCTGACCCATAATTGTTCCTGTTTAAAAGAATTACAGGGATGGAAATGGAGAGGAATTTGAGGAAAAGAAGGTCCAGTGACAAGCCCAAAGTAGGATCCAGCTCAACGGGAGGTTCCAAGGCCTGACACAATTACTGAGGCTATGCAGTACTCACAAAAAGGGACCTAGCATGACTGTACTCTGGAAGACCCAACAAACGTCTGAGAGAGTCAGATGCAGATATTTGCATGAAACCAATGGACCGAAGTATCTGACCCCTGCTATTGAACTATGGAAGGCTGAAAGAAGGTGAGGAGAAAGGTGACCCTATAGGAGGACCAGCAGTCTCAATTAATCTGGACCCCTGAGATCCTCAAACACTGGACCACCATAAACAGGCAGCACACACCAGCTGATATGAGGCCCCCAACACACATATAGTAGAGGAATGCCAGGTCTGTGTTCATTCAGACATGACACACCTAATCCTCAAGAGCCTGGATGCCCCAGGGAGTTTAGAGGTCAGGTGGGGTATGGGTGGGGACATCCACATAGGGACAGGGACAAGGAGGTGCATGGGATGTGGAACAGTCTGAGGGTGGATGGAGCAATAAAATATGGAGTATAAAAATAAACAAATAGGGCGGCGGCGGCGGTAGCAGTGGCTGCTCCAGCTGAAGGGCCATCAGCGGTGGAACCAAGGCGACACAGGGTCCAGTTAGGCCCTGCGCCCACGACCACTGACCTTCGCTGACCAGCCGGGCGGCAAGCAACTGCGGTTCTGCGGAGCCTTTCGCTGCACGGAAGCCACTTCAGAACTCGGCTGCCCGCCAGTCAGGAGAGACTCACCGCCATCTTGATCCCGGGCTCCAGAGATCGGTCAGACTGAGGTACACAAACATAATCCTAGGCCCAACACTGCAGGGGTCTGAGCCAGACGGGCGTTGGCCTGCACTCAGGCCCTGGGCTGTTCGAGTGGCCATTGGGGTGCCAACCCAGCCAGGAGTTTTTTTTTTTTTGCCCCGGCCGGTGCACGTGCCGCCATTTTGCCTACAGGAGCCAGAGTGCTCGGGAGGGCAGAGACTGCTAACAAGCGTAGCCTGAGGCTAACAAAACGGGGGTCTAGGCCCCAAAAGGCACAGGACTGACCCCAAGAACTGGGCGGCTTGGTGGGCCATCTGTGTGTCAACCCGCCCAGGAGGTTATTAGCACAACAGACTCTCCCGGTGCTTTCGGGGAGCGCGGACGCGCACGCCCGCCATCCGGGTCACCTGGCGGACCCAAATAACAGACATAGCCCTAGGGGAACTTTGCTCGGACCTTGGCCTCCCAGGCGTTTGCCTGGACTCAGGGCCCAGGCGACAAGGCTAACCTAGTGTGCGCCAGCCCGGTTGGGGAAATCGGCTGCCCAGCGGAGTGAGCGGAGCACAGGGGAGGTCACAGCAACATTCACCTTCGGAGCTCCCTGGGGGTGCACACGGGTTCCACCTGGTCCACAGACACAATCTGGGGCAAGGCCTCAGGCAGAAGCCCCCAGCTCAACTCTCTCCGCTTCAGATCAGCCTGGGTGGCCGCCACATCTCCAGGTCCCTCAAGAGGCTAGTGGGGGCTTCCGGGCGGCCGGCTGGGAGAAGTCAGTGTGCTCCAATAAATCCTGCGGGCCCCAGCGGGAGCCTTCAGGTGCCTGCTTCGGGATCTGAACAGCCTGGACAACAGCACCCTGTCTATAGGCAGTGCAGAGTGTAAGCTGTGCACCAGAGGCCAACGGGGAAGGGGCAGCTTGCACTGGTGAGTCCAGCACTGACAAGACCAAGTAACACCAGTGAGAGCTAGATGGCAAAAGGCAAACGCAGAAACGTCACTAACAGAAATCAAGGCAATATGGCAACATCTGAACCAAATTCTCCTCTACCAGCAAGTCCTGGATACCCCATCACACCAGTAAAACAAGATTTGGATTTAAAATCACTGGTCATGATGCTGGTACAGGAACACATGAAGGACATTCAGGAGAAAATGGATCAAAAGTTAGAAGCCCTTGCAAGGGAAACACAAAAATCATTGAAAGAAATCCAGGAGAATACAAAAGCCAACAAGGAGGAAATGCAAAAAACACTTAAAGAAATACAGGAGAACTTTGCTCAACAGGCTGAGGTCATGAAAGACGAAACACAAAAATCTCTTAAAGAAATACAGGAGAACTTTGGTCAACAGGCTGAGCTCATGAAAGAGGAAACACAAAAATCTCTTAAAGAATTACAGGAAAACACAAACATGCAAGGGAAGGAGCTAAGCAAAACCATCCAGGATCTAAAATCAGAAGTAGAAACAACTAAGAAAACTCAAAGGGAGACAACTTTGGAGATAGAAAGCCTTGGGAAGAAATCAGGGAACAGAGATGCAAATATCAACAACAGAATACAAGAGATAGAAGAAAGAATCTCAGATGCTGAAGATTCCATAGAAACCATGGACTCAACAGTTAAAGAAAATGCAAAGTGCAAAAAGCTTGTAACCCAAAATATCCAGGAAATCCAGGACACAATGAGAAGACCAAACCTAAGGATTATAGGCATAGATGAGAGTGAAGATTTACAACTTAAAGGGCCAGCAAATATCTTCAATAAAATTATGGAAGAAAACTTCCCTAACCTAAAGAGAGAGATGCCCATGAATATACAAGAAGCCTACAGAACTCCAAACAGACTGGACCAGAACAGAAATACTTCCCGTCACATAATAATCAAAACACCAAATGTTCTAAACAAAGAAAGAATACTAAAGGCAGTAAGAGAAAAAGGCCAAGTAACATATAAAGGAAGACCTATCAGAATCACAGCAGACTTTTCACCTGAGACTATGAAGGCTAGAAGGTCCTGGGCAGATCTCATGCAGACTCTAAGAGAACACAAATGCCAACCAAAACTACTATATCCAGCAAAACTCTCAATCACCATAGATGGAGAAACTAAGATATTTCACGACAAAACCAAGTTCACCCAATATCTATCCACAAACCCAGCCCTAAAAAGGATAATAGGAGGACAACACCAATACAAGGAGGGAAACTCCACCCTGAAAAAAGCAAGATAGTAACCTTTCATCAAACCCAAAAGAAGTTAAGCAATCAAATTTAAAAAATAACGTCAAAAATGATAGGAAGTAACAATCACTATTCCTTAATATCTCTTAACATCAATGGACTCAATGCCCCAATAAAAAGACACAGACTAACTGACTGGATACGTAAACAGGACCCTACATTTTGCTGCTTACAGGAAACACACCTCAGGGTCAAAGACAAACACTACCTTAGAGTAAAAGGCTGGAAGACAATTTTACAAGCAAATGGTCTCAGGAAACAAGCTGGAGTAGCCATTTTAATATCAGATAAAATTGACTTTCAACCCAAAGTCATCAAAAGAGACTCTGAGGGACACTTCTTGCTGGTCAAAGGAAAAATACAACAAGAAGAACTCTCAATCCTGAACATCTATGCTCCAAATGCAAGGGCACCCTCTTTCATAAAAGAAACTTTATTAAAACTCAAAGCACACATTGCACCTAACACAATAATTGTGGGTGACTTCAACACTGCACTTTCCTCAATGGACCGATCAGGAAAACAGAAACTAAACAAGGACACAATGAAACTAATTGAAGCTTTGGACCAATTAGATTTAACTGATATATATAGAACATTCTATCCTAAAACAAAAGAATATACCTTTTTTTCAGCACCTCAGGGTACCTTCTCCAAAATCGACCATATAATTGGTCACAAGACAGACCTCAACAAATATAAAAAGATAGAACTAATCCCATGCCTCCTATCTGATCACTATGGAATAAAAGTGGTCTTCAATAGCAACAGAAACAACAGAAAACCCACATACACGTGGAAATTGAACAATACTCTACTCAATGACACCTTGGTCAAGGAAGAAATAAAGAAAGAAATTAAAGACTTTTTAGAACACAATGAAAATGAAAACACAACATACCCAAATCTATGGGACACAATGAAAGCAGTGCTAAGAGGAAAACTCATAGCCCTGAGTGCCTCCAAAAAGAAAATGGAGAGAGCATACATTACCAACTTAATGACACACCTGAAAGCCCTAGAACAAAAAGAAGCTATTTCACCCAGGAGGAGTAGAAGGCAGGAAATCATCAAACTCAGGGCCGAAATCAATCAAGTAGAAACAAAGAGAACCATACAAAAAATCAACAAAACTAGGAGCTGGTTCTTTGAGAAAATCAACAAGATAGATAAACCCTTAGCCAGACTGACAAAAGGGCACAGAGAAAGTATCCAAATTAACAAACTTAGAAATGAAAAGGGAGACATAACAACGGAAACTGAGGAAATCCAAAAAATCATCAGATCCTACTACAAGAGCCTGTACTCAACACAACTGGAGAATCTGGAGGAAATGGACAATTTCCTTGACAGATACCAAATACCAAAATTAAATCAGGACCAACTAGACCATCTAAACAGTCCCATAAAGCCTAAAGAAATAGAAGGAGTCATAGAAAGTCTTCCAACCAAAAAAAGCACAGGACCAGATGGTTTCAGTGCAGAATTCTACCAGACCTTCAAAGAAGAGTTAACACCAATACTCTTCAAACTATTCCACAAAATAGAAACAGAAGGAACACTACCCAATTCCTTCTACGAAGCCACAATTACGCTGATACCAAAGCCACACAAAGATCCAACAAAGAAAGAGAACTTCAGACCAATTTCCCTTATGAACATCGATGCAAAAATACTCAACAAAATTCTTGCCAACCGAATCCAAGAACACATCAAAACGATCATCCACCATGATCAAGTAGGCTTTATCCCGGGAATGCAGGGTTGGTTCAATATACGGAAATCCATCAATACAATCCACTACATAAACAAACTCAAAGAACAAAACCACATGGTCATTTCATTGGATGCTGAAAAAGCATTTGACAAAATTCAGCATCCTTTCATGCTTAAAGTCTTGGAGAGAACAGGAATTCAAGGCCCATACCTAAACATAGTAAAAGCAATATACAGCAAACCGGTAGCCAGCATCAAACTAAACGGAGAGAAACTTGAAGCAATCCCACTGAAATCAGGGACCAGACAAGGCTGCCCCCTTTCTCCTTATCTTTTCAATATTGTACTTGAGGTACTAGCTCGGGCAATTCGACAACATAAGGAGGTCAAAGGGATACAAATTGGAAAGGAGGAAGTCAAACTATCATTATTTGCAGACGACATGATCGTCTACCTAAGTGACCCAAAGAACTCCACTAGAGAGCTCCTACAGCTGATAAACAACTTCAGCAAAGTGGCAGGTTACAAAATCAACTCAAGCAAATCAGTGGCCTTCCTATACTCAAAGGATAAGCAGGCTGAGAAAGAAATTAGGGAAATGACCCCCTTCACAATAGCCACAAACAGTATAAAGTATCTTGGGGTGACTCTTACCAAACATGCCAAAGATCTGTATGGCAAGAACTTCAAGACTCTGAAGAAGGAAATGGAAGAAGACCTCAAAAAATGGGAAAACCTCCCATGCTCATGGATCGGTAGAATCAATATAGTTAAAATGGCCATTTTGCCTAAAGCACTATACAGATTCAATGCAATACCCATCAAAATCCCAACTCAATTCTTCACAGAGTTAGAAAGAGCAATTATCAAATTCATCTGGAACAACAAAAAACCCAGGATAGCTAAAACTATTCTCAGCAACAAAAGAAAATCTGGGGGAATCAGTATCCCTGACCTCAAGCAATACTACAGAGCAATAGTGTTAAAAACTGCATGGTATTGGTACAGTGACAGGCAGGAGGATCAATGGAACAGGATTGAAGATCCAGAAATGAACCCACACACCTATGGCCACTTGATCCTCGACAAAGAGGCTGAAAACATCCAATGGAAAAAAGATAGCCTTTTCAACAAATGATGCTGGTTCAACTGGAGGTCAGCATGCAGAAGAATGCGAATTGATCCATCCTTGTCTCCTTGTACTAAGCTCAAATCCAAATGGATCAAGGACCTCCACATAAAGCCAGACACTCTGAAGCTAATAGAAAAGAAACTGGGGAAGACCCTTGAGGACATCGGTACAGGGAGAAAGTTTCTGAACAGAACACCAATAGCGTATGCTCTAAGAGCAAGAATTGACAAATGGGACCTCATAAGGTTACAGAGTTTCTGTAAGGCAAAGGACACCATCAAGAGGACAGACCGGCAACCAACAAATTGGGAAAAGATCTTCACCAATCCTACATCAGATAGAGGGCTAATATCCAATATATATAAAGAACTCAAGAAGTTAGACTCCAGAAAACCGAACAACCCTATTAAAAAATGGGGTACAGAGTTAAACAAAGAATTCTCACCTGAAGAACTTCGGATGGCGGAGAAGCATCTTAAAAAATGCTCCACTTCATTAGTCATTAGGGAAATGCAAATCAAAACAACCCTAAGATTTCATCTTACACCAGTCAGAATGGCTAAGATTAAAAATTCAGGAGACAGCAGGTGTTGGAGAGGGTGCGGAGAAAGAGGAACACTCCTCCACTGCTGGTGGGGTTGCAAATTGGTACAACCACTCTGGAAAGCAGTCTGGCGGTTCCTCCGAAAACTGGGCACCTCACTTCCAGAAGATCCTGCTATACCACTCCTGGGCATATACCCAGAGGATTCCCCACCATGTAATAAGGATACATGCTCTACTATGTTCATAGCAGCCCTATTTATAATTGCCAGATGCTGGAAAGAACCCAGGTATCCCTCAACAGAAGAGTGGATACAAAAAATGTGGTATATCTACACAATGGAGTACTATTCAGCCATTAGAAACAATGAATTCATGAAATTCTTAGGCAAATGGATGGAGCTAGAGAACATCATACTAAGTGAGGTAACCCAGACTCAAAAGGTGAATCATGGTATGCACTCACTAATAAGTGGTTATTAACCTAGAAAACTGGAATACCCAAAACATAATCCACACATCAAATGAGATACAAGAAGAAAGCAGGAGTGGTCCCTGTTTCTGGAAAGACTCAGTGAAACAGTATTTGGCAAAACCAGAACGGGGAACTGGGAAGGGGTGGGAGGGAGGACAGGGGAAGAGAAGGGGGCTTACGGGACTTTCGGGGAGTGGGGGGGGGCTAGAAAAGGGGGAAATCATTTGAAATGTAAATAAATTATATCAAATAAAAAAAAAGACAAAAAAAAATAAAATAAACAAATAAATTAATTAACATTTCAAAAAATTGAATGTATTTATAATTTTTGTAAACAGGCTTTTTTATCAACTAAATGAGTACTCTAAGAATTTTCATATATTTTCACGCATTATAGAAGTGTAAGTCATTAGTATGTAAGAAGTGGATATTCCTAAGTAAATCAGTCACATGTTCAAATAGCTCCAGCAAAAGTATTTAACAAAACAACCTTTAAAGTTTATGTACTGGCCTTCAGGTTCTCAGCTGTGCCAGTAGGGGGCAGAGAACTGGGGCTGGACAGGATCTCAAATAGCACACACCCCAGTTGCAGCTTGACTCCCTATGTATTCAGACACATCCAGCTTCACAGGTGAGACCTTAAACCTCACCCCAAGACCTAGATTACTGGGGAAAGCATATTCCCTGCCCAGCTGTAAAGCCCTGTGCCTTCAGGTTACCATCTGTGCTGAGAGCACAGCCACAGTGCAGGACCTGATCCCACACATCCCACACCATAATGCAGCTCAACTCCCCATGATCACAGGATAGCAGGCTCCACAGGCTCATAGGAAGAACAGGCTCCAGTCAGTCAGGGAGGCCAGATAACACCAAGGATAACCAGATAGCAAAGGCACGTATAAGAACACAAGCAACAGAAACAATTTTGACTTGGGAACATCAGAACCCAGTTCTCCCATCACCACCACAGCAAGTCGCGGATACCCCAAAACACCTTTAAAACAAGATTCAGATTTAAGCTTACATTTCATGAAGATGATAGAGTACTTTATGAAGGACAGTAAATAACTCCCTTAAAGAATACTGGAGAACACAAGTAAACAATAGAAGCCCTTAAAGAAGAAACAACGTAAATTCTTTAAGGAAATACAGGAGAGCACAATCAAACCGGTGAATTAATTGAACAAAACTCTCCAGGATCTAAAAATGGAAATAGAATTATTAAAGAAAACTCAAAGGGAGATGGCCCTGGAGATGGAAAACCTAGCAAAGAGAACAGGAGTCACAGATGCAAGCATCACCAACAGAATACAAGGGATAGAGTAGAGAATCTTAGTGGCAAAAGATACAATAGAAGACATCAATACAGCAGACTAGGAAAATACAAAAAGCAAAAAGATTCTATCTCAAATCATTCAAGAAATCCATGACACAATGAAAGACTGAACCTGAGAATAATAGGTATAGAAGAGAGTGAAGATTCCCAACTCAAAGGGCCATCAAACGTCTTCGACAAAATTATAGACAAAAACTTTCCTAGCTTTAAAGCAAGAAATACCGCTAAACATACAAGAGGCCTACAGAACACCGAACCCATGGGACCAGGAAAGAAAGTCCTCTCATCATACAATAATTAAAATACCAAATGCAAAGAACAAAGAAAGAAACTTGAAAACAGTAACAGAAAAAGGTCAAGTAACATATAAAGGCAGACCTATCAGAATTATACCATATTTCTAAATAGAGGCTATAAAAGCCAGAAGATCCTGGGCAGATGTCATATAGACCCTAAGAGAACAAAAATTCCAGCCCAGACTACTATACACAGAGAAAATCATAATTGCCATAGATTGAGAAATCAAAGTATTCTAAGACAAAATTCAAATTTAAACAATATCTTCCCACTATTCCAGCCCTACAGAGGATAATAGAAGAAACAGTCCAACACAAGGAGGAAAGCAATACCAAAGAAATAAGAAATTAATCCTTTTACAACAAACCAATAAGAAGAGAAAGACACAAATATAATTCCAACTCTAACACAAAAATAACAGTAAGCAACAATCATTGGTTTCTAATATCTCTCAACTTCAATGAACTCAATTCCCTAATAAAAAGACATAGACTAACATAAGATAAGTGAACAGGATCCAGGAATCTGCTGCATACAGGAAACACACTTTAGAGTCAAAGACAGATATTACCGCAATGTAAAATGGGAAAAAAAAATTCCAAGCAAATGGTCCCAGAACCAAGCTGGAGTAGTGATTATATTATCCAAGAAAATAGACTTTCAACCAAAAGTTATCAAATGAGATTGGGAAGGACACTACATACTTATAAAAGGAAAAATCCACCAAGAAGAACTCTCAGTTCTTAACATCTCTGCCCCAAATGCAAGGGCACCCACATTAGTAAAAGAGAAATTATTGAAGTTCAAAACATACACTGAACTTCCCATAATAATAGTAGGAGATTTTAGCAACCTTCTCTCACGAATGAGAGATGCTGAAAACAGAAATTAAACAGAGACACAGTGAAACTAAAAGAAGTTATGAATCAAATGGATTTAGCAGATATCTACACAACATTTCACCATGAAACAAAAGAATATACTTTCTTCTCAGCACCTCATGATACCTTCTAAAAAAATCAATGATGTACTCAGACACAGAACAAGCCTTAACAGATACAAAAATATTGAATTAATCCCATGTATTCTATTGAACCACCACTGACTAGGCTGGTCTTCAACAGCAACAAAAACAACAGAAAGCTCACATAAATGTGGAAGATGAACAGCTATCTACTCAATGATAACTTAGTCATGGAAGAAATTAGAAAGAATTTAAAACTTTTTAGAATTCAATGAAAATGAAGGCACAACATATCCCAACTTATGGGACACAGTGAAAGTAGCAATAAGAGGAAAACTCATAGCTCTGAGTGTCTCCAAAAAGAAACCAGAGAGAGCATATTCTAGCAGCTTAACATCTCATCTGAAAGCTCTGGAAAAAAAAAAGAACCAAATATACCAAATAGTAGTAGAGGCAGGAAATCATCAAACTCAGGGCTTAAATCATCGTTGAACTATACAAAGAACTATACAAAGGATCAACTAAACCAGGAGCTGGTTCTTTGAGAAAATCAACAAGATAGATAAAACCTTAGCCAGACTAACCAGAGGGCACAGAAATAGTATCCAAATATCAAAATCAGGAATGAAAAGGGAGATATAACAACAGAAACAGGAAATTAAAAAAAATCAGATCCTACTACTAAAGTCTATACTCAACAAAACTGGAAAACCTGGATGATTTTCTAGACAGATACCAGGGACCAAAGTTAAATCAGGCTTAGATTCATCATCTAAGCAGCCCCCCTCACCCCAAAGGAAATAGAAGTAGTCATTAAAAATCTCCCAACCAAAAAAAAAGTCTAGGACCAGATAGTTTTAGTGTAAAAAAATTTTTTTTTAATTTTTTTATTCGATATAATTTATTTACATTTCAAATGATTTCCCCTTTTCTAGCCCCCCCCACTCCCCGAAAGTCCCGTAAGCCCCCTTCTCTTCCCCTGTCCTCCCTCCCACCCCTTCCCAGTTCCCCATAAAATAGAAACAGATGGGACACTACCCATTCTTTCTTTTCTTTTTATTTATTTTTTACCTTTTAAAACTTTTTTTATTGAGTATCTTCTTCATTTACATTGCCAATGGCAAAATCTTTTCCCCCTCCCAAAAGCCCCCTACCCAACGATTCCCTACCCCTCCTTCCACTCCCTACCTCCATGTATATGCCCCTCTACCCTAAATTTTCCCACCTCCCGCCAAATTCCCCCTCCCCTATCCATTTCCCTTTTTTGGGGCCTCTATTGAGCCTTTACCTGACCAAAGACCACTCCTCCCACTGATGCTCAACAAGGCATTCCTCTGCCACATTTTTGTCTGGAACTATGTGTACCCCTTGGTTGATGATTCAGTCCCTAGGAGTCTTGGGATATCTGGGTGTCTGAAGTCATTGTTCTTCCCATGGGGCTATATACACCTTCAGCTCCTCCAGACCACCCTCCAGATCCTCCATTGGGGACCCCAAGCTCAGTCCAATAGTTGGTTGCTAGTTTCTGCCTCTGTGTTTGTAAGGCTCTGACAGGACCCCTCTGGAAACAGCTATGGCATGCTCCTTTTGGTACACACTTCTCCTTGTAGTGTCGGGTTTGGTGACTGTTTATAGGATGAATCCCCAGATAGGGCACTCACTGGGTGGCCTTTACTTTAGACTCTGTTCCACACATTGCCTCCCTTGTTGCTCCTGTGAGTATTTGGTTCCCTTTCTCAGAGGAACCATAGCACCCTCACTTAAGTCCTCCTTCTTCTTGAGCTTCCTGTGCTGGGTGAATTGTAAATTGTTTATTTTGAGCTTTTGGACTAGCATGAACATTGATGCGAAAATACTGAACAAAATCCTGGCCAACTGAATCCAAGAATGCATCAGAACTATAATTCACCACGATCAGGTAGGCTTCATCCCAGGGATGCAGGGATGGTTCAATATATGGAAATCCGTCAATGTAATTCACTACATAAACAAACTAAAGGAAAAAAAAAACACATGGTTGCTTCATTAGATGCTGAAAAGGCTTTTGGCAAAATTCAGCATCCCTTCATGATAAAAGTCTTGGAGAGATCAAAAATCCAAGGCCCATTAGGTAACATAGTGAAAGCAATATACTGCAAACCGGTAGCCAACATCAAACTAAATGGAGAGAAACTTGAGGCAATCCCACTAAAATCGGGGACCAGACAAGGCTGCCCACACTCTCCCTATCTATTCAGTATAGTACTTGAAGTCCTAGCCAGAGCAATCAGGCAGCAAAAAGAGGCCAAAGGAATACAAATTAGAAAGGAAGAAGTCAAACTATCACTATTTGCAGATGATATGATAGTATACTTAAGCGACCCCAAGACTTCCACCAAAGAACTCCTAAAGCTGATAAACAACTTCAGCAAAGTGGCTGGATATAAAATTAACTCAAGCAAATCAGTAGTGTTCCTCTACTCAAAGGATAAACAAGATGAGAAAGAAATTAGGGAAATGACATCCTTCACAATAGTCCCAAATAATATTTCATACCTAGGCGTGATCCTGACAAAGCAAGTGAAGGGTCTATGTGACAAGATCTTTAAGCCTTTGAAGAAAGAAATTGAAGAAATTCTCAGAAGATGAAAAGATCTCCCATGTTTATGAATTGGCAGGGTCAATATAGTAAAAATGGCCATCTTGCTGAAGGCAATCTACAGATTTAATGCAATCCCCATCAAAATTCCAAATCAATTCTTCATAGATCTAGAAAGAGCAATTCTCAAATTCATCTGGAATAACAAAAAAACCCAGGATAGCAAAAACTATTCTCCACAATAAAAGATATTTTGGGGGATCACAATCCCTGACCTCAAGTTCTACTACAGAGCAATAGTGATAAAAACTGTTTGGTATTGGTATACAGACAGGCAGGAAGATCAATGGAATAGAATTGAAGACCCAGAAAAGAACCCATACACGTGCGGTCACTTGATATTTGACAAAGGAACTAAAAAAAGTCCAGTGGAAAAAAGACAGCCTTTTTAACAAATGGTGTTGGATCAACTGGAGGTCTGCTTGCAGAAAAATGCAAATTGACCCATTTTTATCTCCTTGTACAAAGTTCAAGTCCAAATGGATTAAAGATCTACACATAAAATCAGACACACTGAAGCTTATAGAGGAGAAAGTGGTGACAAACCTTGAACACATGGGCACAGGGAAAAAGTTTCTGAACAGAACATCAATGGTTTATGCTCTAAGAACAAGAATCGAAAAATAGGACCTCATAAAACTGCAAAGTTTCTGTAAGGCAAAGGACATAGTCAATAGGACAAAACGGCAACCAATAAATTGGGAAAAGATCTTTACTAACCCTACATCCGATTGAGGGCTAATATTCAGCGTATACAAAGAACTCAAAAAGTTAGTCTCCAGAGAATCAAATAACCCTATTAAAAAATGCAGTACAGAGCTAAATAGGGAATTCACAACTGAGGAAGCTCAAATAGCTTTAAAGCACCTAAAGAAATGTTCAGCACCCTTAGTTATCACGGAAATGCAAATCAAAACAACACGAAGATTCCACCTTACACCAGTCAGAATGGCTAAGATGAAAAACTCAGGGGACAGCAGATGCTGGAGAGGATGTGGGGAAAGAGGAACACTTCTCCATTGCTGGTGGGATTGCAAGCTGGTAAAACAACTCTGGAAATCAGTTTGGCGATTCCTCAGAAAATTAGACATAGTACTACTTGAGGACCCAGCTATACCACTCCTGGGCATATACCCAGAAAGTGCTCCTACATGTAATAAGGACACATGCTCCACTATGTTCATAGCTGCCTTATTTATAATAGCCAGAAGCTGGAAAGAACCCAGATGTCTCTCAACAGAGGAATGGATACAGAAACTGTGGTATATATACACAATGGAGTACTATTCAGCTATTAAAAAACAATGAATTCATTAAATTCTTAGGCAAATGGATGGAACTAGGAAGTATCATCCTGAGCAAGGTAACCCAGTCACAAAAGAACACACATGGTATGCTCTCACTACCCAGTTCTTTCTATGAAGCCACAGTTAAATTGATACCTGAATGTTGTAGATACCCTCTGTGCTGTTTGTATTTTGATGCTAATTCAGCTTCCTTCTTGGGATGAGTAGTGACTTCATTTGACTCTTCTGATGAATAAAGGAACCAATCACTGAGCAAATTGGCTGAACTTCTGGGTTGAAGGGAGGAAGTGAAGAGGCTGGAGAGAAAGACTGGCTTTTGGATGAGGACAGCAGGAGAAGATATAGCTACAAGTGCCCCCCGATTTAGATGACAAATCCAGTGGATTCGCAGCTGGACGATTTAGATTTAATATGGCTTACACGATTAGAATTCTAGTTGTTATGCCCAATGACTGAGTTACCGTTGATTCTGAACTAAGTTTGTGTGGTATTTTCTTTTACACTGTGGTTTCAGAGAGAAAGGTAAAGCAGCAAAGCTTGCATTTGCAAGAAATGCACCCCCAAAAGCTGAAGGAATATTGAATTGTGGAGTTGGCATGATAGCAACCTGCCAGTGGAACTGAGCTAGCCTCGTGTAGAGATTTTAGAGCTCTAAGTCAGAGAGTCTCCATGAGTTGAGAATAGGCTGACCATGCCCACTGTTGCCTGGCTGGCCAGCCAGTGGGGGCCTGCTGGCATATAGTGAGTTGCATTTGTAAATATTTCCCTGCAACACCTAAACCAGAAAAAGACCCATCAAAGAAAGAGAACTACAGACAAATTTTCATTATGAATATCGATGCAAAAATACTTACTAAAATTCTCACAAACGGAACCCAAGTACACATCAAAATGATCATCCACCATGATCAAATAGGCTTCATCTCAGGGATTCCAAGATGGTTCAATATATGGAAATCCATCAATGTAATCCACTATATAAACAAATGCAAAGAAAAAAAACCACATGATCATCTCATTAGATGATGAAAAGCCTCTGATGAAATATAACACCCATTCACGTTAAAAGTGTTGGAGAGATCAGGTATTCAAGGTACGTACCTAAATAAAATAAAAGAAATACATAAGAAACCAATAACCAACATCAAACAAAATGGGGAGAAACTAAGCAATCCCATTAAAATCAGGGACAAGGCAAGGAAACCCACTGTCTTCCTACCTATTCAATATACTACTTGAAGTTTTTTTTAATTTTTTTTATTCGATATATTTTTTATTTACATTTCAAATGATTTCCCCTTTCCTAGCCCCTCCCCCCCACTCCCAGAAAGTCCCGTAAGCCTCCTTCTCTTCCCTGTCCTCCCACCCACCCCTTCCCACTTCCCCGTTCTGGTTTTGCTGAATACTGCTTCACTGAGTCTTTAGCCAGAGCAATGAGACAGCAAAGAGATACAAATTGGAAAAAAGGAAGTCAAGATACCACTATTTGCTTCTCATATAATAGTATACATAATTGACCCCAAAAATTCTACCAGAGATCTCCTATAGCTGATAAACAACTTCAACAAAGTGGCGGGATATAAAATTAACTCAAACAAATCAGTAGCCTTCCCTTATACAAATGATAAACAGGCTGAAAAAGAAATTAGGGAAACAATTCCCTTCACAATAGCCACAAATAATATAAAATATCATGGAGTAACTCTAACCAAACAAGTGAAAGATCTATATGACAAGAAGTTCAAGTCTCTGAGGAGAAAAATTGAAGAAGATCTTAGAAGATGAAAAGATCTCCCATGCTCATAGATTGGCAGGAGTAATATAGTAAAAATGGCCATCTTGCTGAAAGCAATCTACAGATTCAATGCGATCCTTTCCAAAATTCCAACTCAATTCTTTGTAGAGTTAGAAAGAGAAATTCTCAAATTTATCTGGAATAACAAAAAACCAAGGATAGCAAAAACTATTCTCATCAATAAAAGAACTTCTGGGGAAATCTGCATCTGGACCTCAAAATGAACTATAGAGCAATAGTGATAAAAACTGCATGGTATTGGTAGAGAAACAGGCATGTAGTTCAATGGACTAGATTTGAAGGCCCAGAAATGAACCTGTACACCTATGGTTGCTTGATCTTTGACAAAGAAGCTAAAACCATTCAGTGGAAAAAAGTCAGCACTTTTAAAAAATGGTGTGGGTTCAGCTGGTGGTCTGCATGTGGAATAGTGCAAATTGAACCCATTTTTATCGCCTGTATTTTGAGTAGGCTGTGCTGGAGAGATGGTTTAATGGTTAAGAGCAGTGACTGCTCTTCCAGAGCTCCCGAATTCAGTTCCGATCAACCACATGGTAACTCACAGCCATCTGTAATAGGATTCAATGCCCTCTTCTGGTATATCTGAAGAAAGTGGCAGTATACTCTCATACATATAATAAATAAATAAATCTTTTTTTTTAAAGGCCTTTAAGTCTATGTCCTTAGAAATCCTGTTGAACACCAAACAGATGTTTTAATGACTATGTCTTAATAGTTCAAGGAATCATTTGGTATACTAAGGGTTCATTAAAGATTTGACTAGCAAAATCTGTGTGATTTTGATTGCTAAGCATACCACAAAACTTATATTTCACTACCTTTTACAGGGAGTAGCGATGGCACTGTTTTCCAGCACACAGTCATCAAAATCTCTGAACCCAAGAGTAAGATGACAGTGTGGACAGCTCTCATTCCTTAACTACCTTTCCTCTTATCCAATTGGTTTGTTCCCTTCTTCTCTCCTCTCCTCTCTTTTTTTCTCCCATCTCTCACCTCCTTTCTGCTTTCATCCTCTTCCTTTCTTTCAACCTTCTTTTCTATCTTCTTTTTGGTTCTCGTTTTCTGCTTTTTCAATCTCTTGGCTTCTTTTACTTTTATCAATATTCATTGTCACATTAAAATTCATGTATTATAAAATACTGAATCTCTATGACAGCCCCCTAACTGTTCTTTATCACAGCTGTTGACTCTAGAAAAAAATAATCTGAAAGAAATTAATATTAATGGACCTTCTAGTTTCCCCAGCATTAAGCCTAAGAATAGCCTATGTTTATATATGACCCTTTCTTTCTGACCAGTTGTTCAGTTTTGGGGAAGTTAAACCAATGATTAATTTCTGAAATGCATTTTATTTATATGTATCCACTTTTAAAATGTGTGATTTGTTATTACTATAACCTTATCCACTTCAAAAGCTTTGGAATAAAGAGCTTAGTCAATACCAAAATATGACACAAGATTTATTATTAATTTTATGCATGCATAATCCTCGAAATACTTCAAATTTTAAAAATATCAGCATAATTTTTTAGTTTGGCAATCTATTTTTATTGTATTTCCGGGAGTGATGTATAAGCTGTATTTAGATATAGAAGATTAAGTCACAGAATGCCCAGGGAAATTTGATTTTAAAATGTAAAATATGAACCAATTTTCTTAAGCTGTTCACATAATTTGCAGAAAAAAAATCCGTGCTTGTTTGGAAAGGGCTCAGAAAAGACTTAAAGAATTCAAAGAAGAGTAACTATTAATCTTTTATTACGAATTGAGAACTTTCAAAGCATCACTCATAGTTCATAACATAGTCTATAAAGATAAGAATTATTATCTCAATTTTACATAGGAAATTGAGAGAAAGAAGGATGAATCAATTGCAAAATTTGTATAGCAAGTTAATCATCCTTCTGGAATTCAAATTCTGCTTCTTACAACTACAGAAATAAACTTTTTCATGAAGTAGCACAAAATTGGCTCTCGAGATGTTATATTTGTTTGATCTCTAATTAGCCCATAATCTCTTTGGGAGGACTGAAATTAAAGTTATTTATGAATTGACTCAAATACACATGAATTTAGTTATTAATAAAATACTTAAAACAGATGCAGAAAATCTTACTTTACTAAGGATTATTTAATCACTTAAGAAAAGTATGTATAATTTTATAATTACAAAATTGCCTATTTCTGAGACAAATGGCTTAAAATATAGTTTAATGAATTTCTACCAAATTATGCAACTATGTTGGATAAATTTTAATATCTTCATTTTATAACATATTTTCTTGTGACAACTACTGGTAAGAGAGTTTTGTATTGTAGATTCTTTTCAAAGTTGGATAACCTAAAAACCCTTCTTTATATGTGAGTAATTTTTTTTACTTGTTCTAGTGAATTACCTGAATGATTAGTAATAAGTATAGCTATATTATACTACCATTAATAATTTCTACAAGACTTATATATATAAACAAACAGAAGTTTTATGTTCTATGTGTCTATTAAAGTTGTAAGTCAGGTAAGAGACTCAGACTTCTGATTCTGTGGTGCAAACCTCAAATCTTCAAACAATCTCAAAGATGAATTTTTTTCATGGTCAATACTCTGTCTACTAGACTGATTTAAAATGACCTTCGGGATATCTTTGAAGACACGTCTGTGAAGCCATGAAGCTATTACTGGAGGGGTTTGACTGAACAGGAACAGTTCACTGGGCAGCAGCATCACAGGGATTGTGGCCCAGCATGCATATATATATAGAGGAAGAAGTCAAATGACCATTTATTTTTCTCCCTCTGCCATTGGACTGTGAGTACAGTGTGAGCCACCATCTCATGTTCCCAGCACTATGCCTTCCAGGCTACAATAGACATTACTCTCTCAAACTGCAAAGCAAAGCAAATTCTTTCTTGTGTGTTTTTATCTGTTAGTTTGTTAAGCTATAAGAAAAATAGTTTTTACAGATAAATGCTATCATTCTGTGTAAAGATTATTGCTCATTGCTTGAGACCTGTTTTCAGTGAGAGAAAATGAGTGTGTATGTGTGTGTGCATGTGTGTGTGCATGTGCCTTAAAGATATATGCAGACTATGTAGTTTGATAAGGATAGAAATGTAAGTTTAAAGCTGAATGAAGGTCAAGTATAGAAGAAAGAAAGTGATTACTGCCAATAAATAGATGCATCACTCTCTCTACTAGGACCATAAGTAGAATGTACTGAGAATTAAACCCATCCTTTAACAGCTTCGATTTGTGAAAATAAACATTGATTTGAAAGAAGAGATCTGATCTGAAAATGCTGTTGAAGAGGTTCCCTACTAGAAAACAACATTGAAAAATTGTTTCCAGATTTAGTCTACCAACTGCCAGGCTACATGAAGATCACTATAATCATGGTAAATGGGGACTGAGTTATCAAGTTGGGAGGACTGTTTTCTTATATACTATATATTGCACATATATTATTTATATAAAGAATAATATAGAAATATAGAATATTATATAATTAATATATATAATGCAAAATATTATGTAATAAATATAATATAATACAATAAATACAATAAGCGTTATCCAGGTGTGATGTCAGGAATGTGAGATATCTTTTGAGAAAGGCTGTAGGTAAAGAATGGAACTAGCTTCGAATGGATATTGAGGAAACTGCCAAGCAATGACTGGTACAACTTGAGGCCTTTGCTATGAGACAGAGCCCATTCCTGACACTATTAATGATATTCTGCTCTACTTTCAGAAAGGAAACTAGCATAACTCTCATCTTAGAGGGTTCTTCCAACAGCTGGTGGAAACAGATGTAGAAATCCATAGCCAAAGATTACGCTAAGCTGGGGAAATCTTATGTAAGAGGGGGAGGAAGGATTGAAGGAGCCAGAGAAGTCAAGGTACCACAAGAAAATTTGAAGAATCATCTAACTTGGGTCCATAGGGGTTTTACAGAGACTGAATCACCAACCAAAGAAAACGCATGAGACAGACCTAGGGCCTCTACATATATGTAACAGATGTGCTGCTTGATCTTCATGTGGAACCCTTAATAGTAAGAGCAAGGGCTGTCTATGACTTTTACCTGCATTTGGATCTTCCCCTAATTGCGCTACCTTGTCTAGCCTCAATAGGAGAAGATATTCCTAGTCTTATAGCAACTTTATAGGAAAGGTGGACTGATATCAATGGGAGGTCTCCCTTTTTCTGAGGAGAAAGCGTGGGTAGGAATGGGCTAAGAGCAGGTGAGAGGGAGGGACTGGAAAGATAGGAAGAAAGAGAAGCATCTATCAGGATGTAAGGTAAATAAATTAATTAAGGAAGAAATACCTAATCAAACATAAAAAGAACTTTAACTTGAGTCTTATAAGTGTTTTTGGATTTTGGACATTTGAAAAAATAACTGTTAAGATGAAGATTCTTACATATAAACTGCATGAACCTTGTATTATAACCTTGAAGTGAGCCTTTGAAAACCAGGAATGGAATATTATAGTTAAAAGATACGTGTTTATGAATCGAGTTCCAAAGAGGTAGACATTTAATTGTTAATCTTCATTGGCAAGTTGAGTCTATTTGTAGTTTTATATAAATCATGCGTATATGCAAAGTCTGCTTTATTTATGTGAAAACCTAAAACCCCCATAAAAATGAAACTTAATTAGAAGGCCAAGCAACTGCTTTTGTCACTGGTACTTAAATACATTTGCACAAATCAGATAAAATGACTTCTCAAATGATATGCAAATGAACTGTAGTGTTGAAAATAAAATTCCCAAAGAATTATATATTCAAAATTCACTTATACTGCAGTAAAGTTGACAAGGCTTAGACAAATATTAACAATGAGTATAAACTCAAATTTTGGCAAAAAGCATGATCTTGATAGTGAACTTTCAAGTAGGAGTTTGAATACATGTTATTATTTTACAAGAAGAAAAATTCTCTATTCTTAATTACTTCAATATGAAATATATGATTTAAATATCCAAAGATAGCTAATTTAATTAGTACAACTCATTATTTTATTATAGTTAACTGATAAGTGCATGTATATTATTTTAGGGCAAAAAACTTTTATAAAATCCTAAACGAGGACATAGTATTTTACTTTCCTTGGGGCATTATGTTTTATTGAGATATTTATGGTATTATTTCTTCTTTAACTTTTTACTATACACTGGTCCCTAACATAGGCATAGTGTCACACAAAGTAAGAATACATCTTTTTTCTTTACTGAATGCCTGTGGGGATACCTCAATTGCTGCGAATGAAAAATTATACAGCCACTATGGAAATCAATTAAGTGGTTCCTCAGAAAGTTGGTATTGACCTACTTCAGGATCCAGCTATACCTCTCTTGGGCATATACCCAAAGACTGTTCAATTCAACCACAAAGACACTTGCTCAAGTATGTAGACTGTGGTTTTGTTCATATTATCCAGAAACTGGAAACAACCTAGATACCCCTAACAGGAGAAAAGATAAAGAACATGTGGCACATTTACAAAGTGAAGCATTACTCAACAATATTAAATAAAAATGACACCATGAAATTTGTTTGCAAATAGACAGAACTAGATTAATATCTTCCAATGTTAGCCAACACAGACATAGAAAATAAACTTACTGTGTATTCACCTTTAAGTGGATATTCGCCTTTAAGTAAATGATAACTAAGCTATAGTCTGCAGAGCTAGAGGTTAAATAAAAAGTAGAGGTATGGGGGAAACATAGAACTCCCTGAGAAGGAGATTTTACAGGCACACAGGGGGCAGGTGATAATGGGACTGGGAGATATGGGATGGAAGGAAGGAGGTATGTGTATGGGAAGAGATGGCTGGAATTGGAGAGAATTTGGTGGTTGTGTTTAGTGCTTTGAATCTTCCTAGAATGTATGAAAGTTATCCTATTGAGGACTCCCAGTAATGGAGGAATCTCAAATGGGTATCTCTTGTGACCATGTAAGGCTTCCAGTGGCAGGGCAATTGAGTTGTTGGCCAAGGAGGATGTCCTTGGGGAATTCCAAGACAAGGAATTGTTACTACAAAAGGTTGATCTCTGCAAACTGACAGCAGAGCCCTATTGCCTAGTACAAAATCCAGATAGAATATTCAATAGAGAAGTAGAGCTGGTACAAACATGGAGCCTTCTCCCCTATGATCTAATCCTTTTGGTGTGAGAAGGTATTCTGAGGGATACTTAAAGAGAAATGTGGACACCATTCCAGCCATTAAAACTCGGATCTACAACCTGTTCTGCTTACAAAAATATACTAGAACAGTGGTGGTACAGAATTTGTGGGGGTGGCCAACCAATGCATGATTTTATTTAATACCCATTCCACAAGAGGGAATAATGTCTGACACTACTTTGGTAATTGGGAAGCAGAGAATAGATAACCCAGAGACCTAGGGTAAGCCAAACACTACTGGTCTAAACAATAAAAACAAATTATATTAATAAAATGATGCCTAATGATAATCTGCTATCCTCAGATCAGTGCTTTTTCCATTCATCTCAGAGGTTTCCTCTGGTAGCTATAGAAGCAGATGCAGAGACCCCAAAGTGGACATTATGTAGGAGGTCTAAATGAGAGGTCTCAATCAAATTCCTCCCCTCAGAGCTCAGAGAATCCCATGGAAGAGGAGTCAGAAAAATTGTATGAGCCATAGGAGATGGAGGACACAAGGAGATCTAAGCAATGTCCATATGAATTCACAAAATCTTAAGCATCAATGCCTACATGGGTCTATACCAGGTGTTTTGCATATATATTATAGCTATGAGCTTAGTATTTTTATGGGATTCACAACTGTGAGAACAAGTATATCTCGGACTCTTTTTCTATTGTTGGGTTGCTCTGTCCAACTTCAGTAATTTAGTTTCTTCATCTCATTTTATTTTGTTATGTTTGCTTGCTATCTCTTTTCTGATGAGATTAAGAATGAAAGTGGATCGAATAGAGAAGGGAAGTAGGGAGGATTTGGGAAGAGTAGAAGGAGGGGAACTATAATGAGGACATAGTATATGATAATGTAGTCTATTTTCAATGAAAAAGAACATCAGCTGGCTGGACCACCTAGTGATCCCAGGGACTAGACCACCAACCAAGGAATGTAAAGGGAAGGATCCATGGCTCCAGATACATATATAGCAGAGGATGGACTTGTCTGACATCAATGGGAGAGGAGGCCCTTGGTCCTGTTGAGGATTGATACCCCAGTGTAGGGGGATGCTGGAGTGATGGGGCAGGAAGGAGGTGGCTTGGAGAGCACAATCATAGAGGCAAAGGGAAAGAAGTAGAGGGCAGATATGGAATGGGGGGGTTGTTGTGGGCTAGCCAGAAAGTAGGATATCATTTGAGATATAAAAAAATGGAATGATTATTAAAAAATAAATAAAAATGAGATTATGAATTTAAAAATCTAATATCATATTTTCACCTTTAATAATCTTAAATATAAACTTAAAAATTGAGTGTATTTGTCAAGTCTATTTCTACATGATTATAAGTTACAGAAATGTAATTTAAAATAAATTACATTTATAATAAACCAAACCAAAAGTGATATATGCCTACACTTCAGGCTGTTTGGGTTGATGAGACAGGAGACCACTTTGGCTAGCCCAGGAGTTTTAGACAAGGATTTGAAGCATAGTGAGACCATTTATGAAATAAATTAAATACAATTAATGAGAAATATTTTCTTAGAAGTTTGAGGCATAATATTTGAAATTCAGCAAGTGCATTCACTCTGGAAGGTGATATGGGTGTCTCTCTCAAGTGTATGACCTAGACATCTGAATGTGTTTTCCTTTAAAATTTGTTTCCAACCCCATTGCTAGAATGCTTCCTTGAGCACTGCACGCTGTTCTTTGAACTAGCATTTCTCAAAGCATGTGTCAGATTATACACTGAGAATATTTTCCTATATGTAGGAAGATGTTCCATAATAGCCAGCTACAAATAACATCCATGCATGAGGAACATAAAATATATTATTCAAGTACCCTATAACTTCTAAGTCCAAAAATGGTTCATATCAGTAAAATAATTGTTCTCTTTTTCTGATTATTAGCAGCCATAGTGATTGCTCCATTTACAAATTTGAAAAAAAATTATCAAAAAATTGTATGCAAGCCAAATTTTAGACATGAGTGTTTTAGAAGATCTCTGATGTAATCAGGCTGACATGGGATAAAAATCTTCCCTTCAGTGCTGCAAAGCTCTTTGTAACATTCCTAGTGGTTATTAACTAACAGACTGCCAATGCTGGAAGAGACTCTGAGGTCAGCAGCAACTTTCTTTCTGGATGGGATAAAGGCAGCAAGTCTTAACCTTCAAAAAATAAAACATTAGCTAAGCCAATTCCTCTTCCTCACTGAAGTATTATGTAATATGCTAAGTAAGATTCTTACTTGTTCCTTCTCTTTGAGTTAACTCTTGACAGTCTTATAATTACCAATTACTTACTACAAAATATTTATCCTAATGATGTCTTAAAAGAGTACTTTTTATAAAATTTATTGTCAGTGTAGTCTCCTTCATTTGAGTCTAGGAAATCATACAGAATTTGATTGTACAGATTTGAGTCTTGGGCCTCAAACAGAATAGGCTGGAGCTCCTTTAAATGCCACGTTTATTAACTTTTTGTTACAAAGCTAGTAATCAAAAAGCCGCTTTCTTTCCTTGGAGAATACTTTCCAACTGGGCAGCACTTCTCCCCACTGTCCCTGTGGTGTCTCTGCTGTGGCTCTTTTCTCTAGTGACTAGCTCTCTCTATTATATATCTCCCATCAAGAGGAATATTTTGAGTCTTGTGTCTTTGCTTAGGAGGACTTACTGTTACGATTTGAACAGAACAGTGTCTCAAGACAAAGAAATGAGTGATTAAGTAAATACGTATAGAGAACTCTTGTCAGCATATGACTCAATTTACACCTAGACTGAATGACAGTGACAATTCAAAGTGGCCATTCATCTTCTTTTTCTTTTTCTTTTTTTTATTAGATACATCACCTGGCAGAGTACACGTACTTGATGAATTTCATGCTTGAACTTTAATTCCCAACATCAAACTTGGAGAAAAGCAAGCCACAGTCTAAGAGGAGCTCATACCAGGCACATGGAGCAAATGCTGGAGAGGATGAAAAAACACCCCCAAAATCCATTTGTTATGTTATAACATGGGAAGAATAAGAAATATAATTTAAATTTAATAATTTACACTTCAAATGATTACCCCTTTCCTGGTCCTCGCCCCAAAACTCCCATAATCCATTTCCCCTCCCTCTGTTCCCCAATCAACCCCCTCCTGCCTCTGTGTCCTGGTGTTCGCTTACACTGCTGAATTGAACCTTTCCAGGACCAAGAGCCTCTCCTCCCTTTGATGTCTGACAAGGCCATCCTCTGTCGCCTATGCATCTGGAGGCAGGGGTACCACCATGCATACTCTTTAGTTGATGATTTTGTCCCTGGCAGCTCTGGGAATACTGGGTGGTTCATATTGATGTTCCTCCTAAGGTGTTACAAACCCCTTCACTTCCTTAGGTCCTTTCTCTAGCTCCTCCACTGGGGACCCTGTGCTCAGTTCAGGGGCTGGTTTAGAGAGTCCCCCTCTGTATTTGTCATGCACTAACAGAGCCTCCCATGTGACAGCTATATCCAGCTCTGGTCAGCAAGTACTTGTGGGCATTGATAATAGAGTCTGGGTTTTGTAACTGTATATGGGATAGATGGATCACTAGGTGGAGTAGTCTCTGGATGGTCTTTCCCTCTCTGACCATTCATCTTCTGATGCCACATATAATATTATTATGAAAACAATGAGGAAAAGCAAATGCCATTTCTCCTCTTAAATGGTGATCTCCAACTTGTGGTTAAAATGAGAATTTTCCATTCTTTATGTGATCTTTCCTGTTTAAGTCTATTCAGCAGTATTTTACTTTAATTCTTTAATCATGTGTCATCACACTTTAATGCCATTTTCTTTTCTAGAATTCTATAGACTGCAAGGAAAAATTAAGTAGGAATTTTCATGCATTGTTTTAAGGTATTTGGAGCATTTTTACTTCAAGGTTTGAATTTTTCTTGAACATTCTGGGTTGTTCATATAAAAATTTGATAGACTATTATCAATCTCAGATCATAACTCAATTGATTGCCTTTAGATTTTACTTTGCCACGTAACTTATTATTACTAAAATGTAATGACAGACATATGAAATGTGGTAAATAAACAAATGTATATGTGTGGCACAGATAATATAGTGCTTAGTTTTGAAAATGTAATACACAAGATGTTTATATTATTGGAATGTCATCAACAATAGAAAATTGTAAGCAGGCTGTAGGAACCACTTATTGTGAAGACAGGAATAACATGGGAATATATATATATATGTATGTATATATATAATAAGTTATATAAATATACAAATCTTTATATAAGTATATATTTAAGAATTTTTATAATTCTTAGTCATTTTTGAATTCTATCTGCATATGGATATATATCTGTCTGCATGTATGATTGCAAACTATGGACATGTCCTCTGCATGATGAGGCCAGAAGAAGGAATTGGGTTGACTTACCTGGAACTAGAGTTACATATAGTTGTGAGCCACCATGTGGATGTGTGTGAGCCTGTACATAAATAAAATGGGAGAAATATGTAGAATCCCTAGAGAATCCATGTAGAATATTGTACTGGAAGATGAAGTAGGAGCTTGTTCATAATCAGTGGGGCTCCATACATATTCATTTGGTTTGTGGTATACTAATCCTTGTAGACATATATATATATGTATGTATATATATAATAAGTTATATAAATATACAAATCTTTATATAAGTATATATTTAAGAATTTTTATAATTCTTAGTCATTTTTGAATTCTATCTGCATATGGATATATATCTGTCTGCATGTATGATTGCAAACTATGGACATGTCCTCTGCATGATGAGGCCAGAAGAAGGAATTGGGCTGACTTACCTGGAACTAGAGTTACATATAGTTGTGAGCCACCATGTGGATGTGTGTGAGCCTGTACATAAATAAAATGGGAGAAATATGTAGAATCCCTAGAGAATCCATGTAGAATATTGTACTGGAAGATGAAGTAGGAGCTTGTTCATAATCAGTGGGGCTCCATACATATTCATTTGGTTTGTGGTATACTAATCCTTGTGACATGGTTTAGCAATTGTCATGACCTTTCTGGTTGAATGTCTACCCCTAGAGGGCCTTCTCTTTCTAATAAGGGATTCATCATTGCTGTCTAGCTCAATTCTGCATTTTCACATCTCTGGCATTATCTGAGGCTTCAGCTACACAGGCTCTGATAGAACCTGACATAGAGGATTTATTCATGTAGCTTCAGGCCATAAAACCCCTTGGGTCTCTTTTGGAATGTTTATAAATTATTTCTCCAAGACAAGCTTCTTCTCTTTAGTACCTTCTGGTAAACTTTTGTTGCTTAAACCTATTTTATTTTTCCTGTTTTCTTATACTCCTACGTTTCTCTTTCTTTTTGAAACCCATTATCCATGGTAAATTATCTCCAGCCTATTCTCTCTTAACACCATACAGCTATACAGTTCTTGGCATTGACTAAATGGGAAAATATATTAGAAATATACTATATGTTAGTAGAATAGTAGACTCTGGGGCATGGAAAATAACTATTTTTTGAAGAGGGTCACACAGTTTATACCTTAGACTTTGTGAGCCATGCACTCTGTTGCAATTAATCACCTGTGACACTGGTGCACAGACCCAGGCATAGATAAAATATTAATGAATAATTATAGACTTGTTTCAATCATAAAGTTTCAGTTACAAGCCTGGCTGTAAGTCAGATTTCAGAGCCATGGCTTTCAAACCCTGCTCTATATAGAAGTTACTCACTATCCCAAGCTCTTTCTTCATAATAGCAAAATTTTTGGCCAGAAATTATATAGCATTCCATTTAATTACTTCTCAATTCTTGTGTATAGCACATTTATCCTACATTAACCCAGTACACTTAATCAACCTTTTGGTTATTTCTGAACATACTTTTGAAGAATCCAGTAATTATGTTACACCCTTACTCTTATAATTAGGCCCATCAGATGTCTAAAATATCCATGGCAAACATATAAAGTCTGGATGAAACAATTCTAGTTAATAATTCCTCATTAATATCAACTTTTCTTGTCTTTATTGTGATCCATTTTCTCTACCTACTTTGGATATGGTCATCAGACTGCCTTGCTCTTCAGGACCTAATAGAATGGGCAACAGCCTATAAATAAAATTCCACTCTCTTATTTCAAGTTCCTTTTCTTACAATTCTCACATTCCTTTTTCAAAATTTCCATTAATCTAGCCGAGCTTTTTTTCTTTGGATTCATTTTTCTCAAACCATTTTCTTTTCTATTCAGTTTAATCCCTATTATAGGAATAGGTAGAATTTATTGACTGTGTATTATCAAGTAATATGCTAATCTAGATGCATTGTATAATGTCCATCATCCTGAAAGAGTCCTACATGGTAACTAGCAATAACTTCAGATGAGGAGACACAAATGAGAGGGATAATGTTTAAGTTTGCATTAATGCTGTCAGAATGAATACAACACCCCAACATACAGCATGGAATAGAATTCTACTGATAATTCAAGGATAATTTTGATAGTGATTATTTTGGCATCTTGACATAACTATGAGATACAAATTGAAGAAAAATATGAGCTAATAGGATAGCAAGGAACAGTGTTACCAGTTATTAAAGGAGAAATACTTATTAAATTATGCCATACTGAATATGGATCTTAAAGGAAATACTGAAATTGATCAGTGAGGAAAAATATCAAGGGCATTATAGAAGCAGGTGCTTAATAAATCACATCATTGAACTTCTACTATAGTCAAGCAACAGTGAAAAGATATGGGATTGTGAAAAGATGAAACCATAAATCAAGTGCAAGACCTCAAGGTTTCATATAAAGATATAACTAAGTAGAGGAAGATAGGGCTCAGATATTTCCCCAAAACCAAGAAAGGAGAGCAAAAATATTGAGGAGTGTAACAAACATTTCAAATAGGGTATGATACAATAAAACTGTTGCATTAGTAGCTTAGAAATAACTTAGAAGTTATTTCATCTCTGTGAAGGCAGAGATCAATTAATGATTTTATTGAATAAATAAAACTAGATTCCTGTACTCAATTTTGTATATAAATATATATTTGTGTATCATTAATGATAATTTTCGGCTTTTTTGAAGATTTGAAGGGGGTTGTAGTATTTTTAGATTTGAAGACACTGAAGAGCAGATGGCCACATTTCTAGTGTGTTCATGATAGTTATTTGATACTGAAATACAACCACCAGCAGCTTTGTTTGTTCTCAACATGGTAGAAGACCTGAAGTTTATTTTTAAAAAAACCCTTTTCTGAGAGTTTCTAATATTCTTTTGTTGTGCTTCTACCCCTGTTTTAGGAATTTACATGGTAAGTATTGCTTTCTCAGTAATGATGAAACACTAATTTTTACTTTACTTGGCTAAAAATGAAATTCCATATTTAGAAAAAAATCCATTTCTCTGCAGTAAGTTTAAGTTCTCACTTTACTTTTCTTATTCAAATAAACTTACAATCATAGCAAAGATAAACATGAAAAGTAAATAATAAATGCCACTTTTTGTAAACATAGAGAAAAATAAACATTTTAGATTAAAAATAGATGTTTTTTTAAAGTGGCTTTTAAAAAATTATAACAGAAAGGCAGCATCCTGGAATACAGTCCAGAAATCATGCACTTTAGACTAAAAGTGTTTCCTATTTTGAAAAGATGGAAATACTGATGATTGTGCCCATTTTAAGTCTGGATGGGTCATAAGGCTTCTTTGCAATCATGCAATGAATAACTAATTAATAGTGTAAACTTGCTTCTTCAGCAACCGCACCTCCCTGTGACAGGTCAACATCAGACAGAACTTTTCTCCCTCTGTAGGATGCAAGTTTCTGTACAGGGGGATTGAGGAAAACATTCTTACTTGAAATGATTGTACAGTATTAGTTGTGAAATAAAAATGATCCTTGCAGACTAATTTAATCATCTCTTCTTCTGACTATGATGCCAGGTGTGAATATGAGAGAGCTTCTTAAAAGCACTTTCTAGAGTCAAGGAACTTTTGGAATGTTAAAGCCCAAAGACTGTGTGACTAGCTAACATCTGATATAGTATAGGAAAAGAACTATAAAACTGTTCCCAGTAAAGCCAATGTTATGAAAATGAAAGATAAATCAAAGTTATTTTAGTCCAATAAAAGTTAGAAGGTTATATTATATGGATATGTAAACTGAAATATTAACAGAAGATATTATTTATTTAATTTTATGACTGCTTCCTCATAAATTATTTTTGTTTGTTTCACAAATTTCACTTGATGAGAAAGTATAAACATAAAATCAAAGATACTTATTTGAAAATAAATCTTGTTTTTTTAATGATTATACAACATTGGAGCAAGTTTTTCTAAACCTCTAGGTAACTCGGACTAAAAATTTAGTTTTAAAAATAAATTTGCCCATTAACAAGTACTTTATCACCATCTCTAACTCACCTCAGGTACTTTAAAAATATCAATATCCTCCTCTCTTTCTACAACTATTTTTTCTCTTTTCTTCTTGTTTCAGTATATTCCTATTTGTTACCTCTTCAATGACTAAAAATGGAATTTAGAGTAAAAAATATTGGTTCACCAAAACAATACATTATTTTCTTAATGTTGCTATGCTTTCAGGCCATTTTTCCATTTATTTCTGCTTTATGATGTGATTCCCATTTCCATATGCAAGGACAAATAAAATCTGCTATAATGAACCCAGACCAAGAAGCTCATGGAAGGAAAAGGTAGTATGGACACAAATTATACTTCTTATCATCCTTAATGCCAATAGTTACTAACTCATTATTAGTTCCTTTACTATTTTTCAACATTCATATTCTCAGTAACCACTGAGACTTGCTTTGATAATTTGATCATTCACATCAATGTTCCTAATAGTTCTTCCTGCCAAGATCACATTTTATGTCTGTCCTATATAATTACTCAGTTCCAAAAGTATTTTGATATTGTAATTGTTTATTTCAAAGCTCAATGTGATCCATCATTTCTATGAAGATTTCTAAACACATATCATCTTGTGATAATCTCTTCTTTGGATTTCAAAAATCATACACTTCACATCTGGATTTTGTCAATTACTCAGATGCTGTCTTTAGAAGTATACTTTATTTCACATTATATCACTGTTTCTTCAATATGGTTGTTTACACTCAGTGATAGCTTCCTCAGGGCAAAATCTAAAATTCACCAGATGTTTGCTACAGAACAAGTTTTCCAATTTTTTAAAAAAATTAATTTAATTTTATGTCTCCATTTGTCTTGCTCACAGACCCTTCCTGGTCACCCCTTCCCGCAATCTTTCCTCTGTCAGCACTCCCCTTCTCCTCTGAGTGGATGGGGGGGTCCCTCCGGGTATTTCCCTACCCTGGCACTTCAGGTCTCTTCAAGGCTAGGTGCTTCCCCTCCCACTGAGGCCAGACAAGGCAGCCCAGCTAGAAGAACACACCCAATGTACAAGAAACACCTTCTGGGATAGCCTCCACTCCAGTTTTTCGGGACCTACATGAAGACCAAGCTGCATGTCTGATACATATGTGACAGGGGACTAGGTCCAGCCTGAGTATGTTCTTTCATTGGTGGTTCAGACTCTTGAGAGGCCAAAGGCTCCAGGTTAGTTGACTCTTGGTTTCCTTGTAGAGTTCCTGTCCCCTACAGGGCTCACAATCCTTCATTCTATTCTTCCAAAAGAGTTCCATCCCCTGTTTGAGGGTGTCTGTATCGGTCTAAGTCAGTTACTGGGTGAAGTCTTTCAGAGGACAACATGCTTCTGTCTGGAAACATAACAGAGTACCATTAATAGCATCAGGGATTAGTGCTTGCCCATGGGTTGGGTCTCAGTTTGGGCCAGTTAATGTTTGGCCATTCCCTTAGTGCTTGCTCCATTCTTTGTGCCTGCATTCCTTGCAAACAGGCAAAATTTGGGGTTGAAAGTTTTGTTGATGGATTGGTGTTTCTATCGCTCCACTGGGGTTTCTGTCTGGCTAAAGGAGGTAACCACTTTAGGTTCTATGACCCCAATATAGTGAGTCACAGCTAAGGTCACCTCCATTGACTCTAGGGTATATCCCTTATCTGGGGCCTTTGTCTCATCCTAAGACATCCCTCCCCTCCTCATCCCTGTCAGTCCAGATTTCCATTCATTTTCATTCCCATCTAGCCATCTTTCCTGTTTTTCCATACACCTGATCCTAACGCCCCTCCCTCCAACTTCCCCTCTCATCCTGCTTCCCTCCTGCTTCCCTCTATCCATCTGCTTCTTCTATGTGAGATTCAAGCTTCCTGTCTTGGGCCTTACTTCTTCTTTATCTTCTTTAGGTTTGTAGAATGTAGCCAAGTACCTGTATTTTATGGCTAATATTCACATATAAGTAAGTACTCACCATGCATATCTTCTTGGGATGGGTTTACCTCACTCAGGATGATATTCTCAAGTTCCATCCATTTGCCTGCAAAATCCATGATGTCTTGTTTTTTTTTATTTTAAATCTAAACTTAGATCTATTTTTTTAAAAGATATATTTATAATATGTACGTACACTGCAGCTGTCTTCAGACACCAGAAGAGGGTGTCACATCTCTTTGCAGATGCTTGTGAGACACCATGTGCATGCTGGGATTTGAACTCATGATCTTTGGAAGAGTAGTCGGTACTCTTACCAGCTGAACCATCTCTCCAGCCCAATGTCTTGGGTTTTAATAGCTCAATAGTATTCCATTTTGTAGATGTACCACATTATCTTTATTCATTCTTCAGTTGAGGGACATCTAGCTTGTTTCCACTTTCTGGCTATTATGTACAAATAAAGTTGGTAGGAACATAGTGGAGCAAATGTCTTTGTGAGATAATGAAGCATCTTTTAAGTATATGTCCAGGGATATTGAGGTAAAACTGTTTCCACTTCCTTTTAGAAAACTCCAAATTGATTTCCAAAGTGGTTGTAAAAGCTTGCATTCCTTCCAGAAAAAAGGATTCCCTTTGCTCCACATTCTTGCCAGAATGAACTACCTCTTGAGTTTTTGATCATAGCCATTCGGATGGGTATAAGATGGAAGCTTTTTGGTTTGGCATTTCCAGATGACTAAAACTTTAAACATTTCTTTACATGGCTTGTGGCTATTCAATATTCATCTGTTGAGAATTCTCTGTTTAGATCTGTACTGCATTTTTTAATTGGGCTATTTGGGTTGTTGGTGTGTAACTTCTGTTTTGTAAATTTGGGATATTAATCCTTTGTCAGATGTAGGTTTGGTGATGATCCTTTTCTAATTTGTACACTGGAGATTTGTGCTATTGATAATGTCCTTCTTCTTACAGAAGTTTTCCATTTCCATGATGTCCCGTTTATCAATAGTTTATCCTGAGCCATTGATGTTATGTTCAGGAAATTGTCTTCTGTACCAATGCTTTCAAGGGTATTTCCTACTTTCTTTTCTTTGAGATTTACTATATCAGGTTTAATATAGAGGTCCTTGATCAACTTGGATTTGAGTTTTATTCAGGGTGATTAATATGAATCTATTTTTATTCTTCTACATGTTATATCTACTACATCCAATTTGTATAGAATCTTTCCTTGTAGATGGTTTCACCTTTTCACTGTATGATTTTGGCTTAATCAAAAATCAAGTATCCATGGGTAAGTGGGTTTATTTCAGGGTCTTTGATTATATTTCATAGATTAATGTGTCTGTTTCTGTATGAATACTGAACAATTGTCACAATTGCTCTTCAGGACAGCTTGATATCAGGGGTAGTGATTCTTCCCAAAATTCTTTTATTGTTCAGGATGGTATTGGCTATCTGGGCATTTTTGTTTTTTCATATGAAGTTGAGAATTTCTCTTTCAAGGTCTATAAAAATTGTGCTGGAACTCTGACAGAGATTGCATTGAATCTGTAGATTGCTTTTTGTGTGATGGCCATCCTACCTATCCACGAGCATGGGAGATATTCCAATCCTCTGACAATATGTCTTCAATTTTTTTTCTTTAGGGCCTTGACCCTCTTGTCATACAGATCTTTCAAATTTGTGGTTGAAGTTATACCAAGATATTTTATATTATTCATAATTTATTTTATTCATATATACAAATTCATAATTTATATTATTCATATATTTATAGGCAGAGAAAAAACTAGGGAAACAACACCTCTTATAATATATATTTATTATATTACATTATATTATATTACATTATATATTGTGTAATATATATATATATATATATATATATATATATATATATATATATATATATATATATATATATTTATGATTTGTTTGAGGGCTATGATTTGTTTGAGTTAATTTTGTATCCAGTTACATTCCTGAAGTGTTTATCAGCCTTAGTTATTTTCTGATAAAACATTTGGAGTCGATTAAGTATAATGAATCATCTGCAAATAGCCAAATGCTGACTTCTTCCTTTCCAATTTGTATTTACTTTGTCTTCTTTAGTTGTCTTATTGTTGTGGCTAGAACTTCAAATTCTATATTGAATAAATAGGAAGAGAGTGGGCTATCTTTCTTATTCCTGATTTTAGTGGAAATGCATTATGATCTCTCCATTTAGTTTGATGTTGGCTATTGGCTTGCTCTATATTGCTTTGATCAGGTTTAGGTAAGTGAACTCTATCCCTGATTTTTCTAATACCTTTAACATGAAGGGCTGTTGGATTTTATTGAAGGCTTTTTCAGCATCTAGTGAGATAATCATGTGGGTTTTTTCTTTCAGTTTCGTTTATATGGTGGATTACGTTGATGGATTTTCATATACTGAACCATCCTTGCATCCCTAGAATGAAGCCTACTTGATCTTGAAGAATGATGTCTTTGATAGTTTCCTGGATTCTGTGAGTATTTTATTGAGTATTTTTGTATCAATGTTCATAAGAAATATCAGTCGGAAGTTCTCATTGTTTTTTAAATCTTTGGATGGTTTATGTATCACAGGAACTGTAGCCTCATAGAATGACTTTTCCAGTGTTCAGTTTTTTCCTAATTTGTGGAATAGTTTGAGGAGTGTTGGTGTTAGGTCTTCTTTGAAAACCACCTGCTCTGGGCTTTTTTTGGTTAGTAGACTTTTAATGAATGCTTCTGTTTCTGTAGGCATTATAGGGCTGCTGAAATAGTTTACATAGTCTTCATTTAACTTTGGTTAAGTGGTATCTGTGTAGAAAACCATCTATTTTTTTTAAAGATTTTCCAATTTTGTGTAGTATAGGTTTTTGAACCATGATGCAATGATTCTTTCAGTTTTCTCAGTGTCAGTTCTTATGGCTCCCTTTTCATTATTGATTTTGTTTATTTGGAAACTGTCCTTTTGTTAGTTTGGCTAGGAGTTTGTTTATCTTGTTCATTTTTCTCAAAAAACCAGCTCTTGGTTATGTTGATTCTTTATATGGTTTTCTGTGTTTCTTACTGATTGATTTCAGCTCTGATTTTGATTGCTTCCTTCCTTCTACTTCTATTTGGTGTGCTTGCCTCCTTTTTATCCGAGAGGATTCAGGTATGCTTTTAAATTGCTTCTATGAAATCTTTCCTATTTCTTTTTTGAAGCACTTAATGCTATGAACTTTCCTCCTAGCACTGCTTTCATTGTGTTCCATAAATTTGGGTATATTGAGCCCTCATCTTCATTGAATTCTATTATGTCTTCACTTTGTTATTTCTTCTTTGACTCAGAGATCATTGAGTGGAGAGCTGTTCAATTTCTGTGAGTGCGTAGGCTTTCCAGTATTTCTGTGGTTGTTGAAGGCCAGCTTCAACCCATAGTTGATCTTGTTGATAACATAAATTCAAACATTTCAATTTTCTTGGACCTGTTGAGGCTTGCTTTATGAATAACTATATGGTCAGTATTGAAGAAGAATACATAAGGTGCTGAGAAGAGGATGTATTTTTTGCATTTGGATGAAATAGTCTACAAATGTCTGTTAGCTTAATTATTTCTCTGTTTAGTTTTTTTAAGGATGTCTTATCAGTTGGTGAGAGTGGGTGTTAAAGTCTCCCACTATTAATATGTTGTAGTTGATATATGATTTAAGCTTTAGCAATGGTTCTGTTACAAATGAGGGTGCTATTGTCTTTGGGGCATAGATGATACTGAGATATCATCATAGATTTTTTTCTTTGATGAGCATGAAATGTCCTTCCCTGTTGTTTTTGATTAATTTTGCTTCAAGGTCAATTTTATTAGATATTAGGATGGCTTCTCCAGTTTGCTTCAGTGTGTCATTTCATTTGGAGTACTTTTTTCCAGCTCTTTACTCTGAGGTAATGTCTATTTTGTGGCTGAGGTGTGTTTCTTGTATGCAGCAGAATGATTGATATGGTTTTTGCATCCATTCTGTTAGCCTTTGTCTTTTATTGGGGAAATGAGGATATTGATGTTGAGAGATATTAATGAATAGTAATTGTTGTTTCCCATTATTTTGATGTTGTTGTTACTGTTGTTAGTGTGTATGCTTTCCTTGTCTATGCTGCTAAGGAATCACTCATTTCCTGTGGGTTTTTTATTTTTGGATGTACTTGTCCACTTTGTTCTGGAATTTTCTTTCCAGATTTCCTGTAAGGATGGATTTGTAACTAGATAATGTTTGATATTGAATTTGACTTGACATATCTTTTTTCCTCTCTATCATGATTGAAAGTTTTGCTGGGTACAGTAGTCTGGGTTAGCACCTGTTGTGTTTTTACAGATTGCAAGACATATGTCCAGGCTATTCTAGCATTTACAGTCGCTTTTGAGAAGTTGGGAGTAGTTCAGATAAGTCTCCTTTTCTATATTACTTGGCCATGTTCCCTTGCCACTTTGAATATACTTTCTTTGTTGTGTAGACCGTGTGTTTTATTAGGTGGCAGGGTTATTTTCTTTTCTCATCTAGTGAAATTGATGTTCTGCAAGCTTCTTATATGTTTAGAGGCAATTCTTTCTTTAGGCTGGGAAGTTATCTTCTATGATTTTGTTGAGAATATTTTTTGTACCTTGGAACTGGCACCTTCTTCTATTCTAATTATTCTTAGGTCAGGTTTTTTTTTTTTTTTATGGTATCCCAGAATTCCTGAATCTTTCGTATGAGAAGTTTTTAAGATGTAACTTTTTTTGTCTGATGTATCATTTTATTCTATTGTATCTTCTATGCCTGAGATTCTCTCTTCCATTTCCTATACTTTGTTGGTGATACTTTCTTCTGTTGTTACTGTTCTCTTTCCTAGGTTTTCCATCTCCAGTATTTCATCAATTTGTGCTTTGATTTCTGCTTTCAGGTCTTGTACAGGTTTATGTATTTCCTTCACCTTTTTAATTGCATCCACCTGTATTTCTTTAAGGGGTTTAATCACTTCCTACTTCTAGGCTTCTATCATTTTGAGAAGATGAGGTTTAAAGTCATTTTCTTGTTTTTCAGTTTTGTTAGTATATCCAGGACTTGCTGTAGCAGTGTAACTCTACATTAGAGGTATCATATTACCCTGGCTGTGTTGATTGTGTTCATTTGAGGGCATTTAGCCATCTAGATGGTATTTGTCTCTGGATGTTCTTGTTGTAGTAGACATTGGTAAGAGGTTGAACCTTAATGGTTCTTGTGTGCCAGGCTTCTGATGTATATTCTGGGGTTATATGCTTCCAGGCATGCTGGTCTGTATGGTTTAGGAGCCTCAGGTTCAATGAATGTGGGTAGAGAGGTGGCAGGAGAATGTGGGTCTCCTTGGCCTAGCAGGCTACTCAGGAAGCTTGATTATGTGTGGGGGAAGGGAAACTAACTGTGTGGTTCGGGAATCTCAGGTCTGGTGATGGTAGCCTCAAGTAGAAGCAGCAGGAGAATGGACTTTCTAACTCCTTACAACTATGAAAATAAAGACTACAAAACATCCTTTCCATTGTCAATTCAATAAAATTATCAAATAAAATACACATTATAACCTCTAAGGATGTTGGATTTATGTTAGCAAATTTCTTTGTTGTGCATCCATTTGAAGCATAGGAAAAAAAACTGTTCCCCTGTTCCTGCTTAAAAGATAGTTTCTGACTGGGATCCTGAAGTCAGAAATGTGAAAATTAAAAGCTGTTCTCTTGTTATTTGACAAGATTTACCTCTTATTATATGAAAAACATACAATTTCTACATAAATGTACTGACAAATAACCCAATATATTCCATGAATGAGTGAGAGACTCTTTCAAAGAGGTACTGATAATACCAAACATCTTCTGGCTTGGTAACTTTCAGCTATTAAAAAGTTTCTTTCTGATTGTTTTAGTTTCAACACAGGAAACAAAATCACTTGTGTGAAAATGATGTTTGTTTTTTGGTTACAGGCTTAAAATAACCATCCAGGGCAAATGAGGACAACGTGACTATATTAAAGACAAAAATAATGAAGAGAAGAAAAAGAAAAACAGCTTAAGAGTGAGAAGAGCTATACAAAAAACCTATAAGGTCAATGTTTTACACATTTTGTAATTTTTATGACATCAAATACTCTCAGTTTAAAGAGATCTAACATTCATATAGTCCACACACTCATGTCTCTGTGGCTCAAAGAAGTCATCAACAGCAAAAGCATGTTGGTCTGGGTCAAAGCATGTTACCCTCATGACTCTCTATATTAGTGTCATCTCTATGATGGTTTGGGTTTAGCTTCTAATTTTGGTAGTATGATTTTGTATATCTAGAGATCAGTGCCTGCCTACTGACTCCACATGGATACTACAGTGTACAGTATTTTGTAGCTCTATTGTAGATTATGCAAATCCAGTGGTTACATAGGAGCAAAATAGATGGATTGGATACCACCTAGCTTTGTATTTCCTAGGTATATATAAGGATGTTTGCCGAAGAATAATTACACCATTTCATCTTTTCCCAGATACTTTACCTTTACTTAATAGGAAGAGACAACTATTGTTGCTAATTGTTAAGTATTTAAGTTTACAAAGGAGAAGAAGAAGGAGGAGGAGGAGGAGGAGGAGGAGGAGGAGGAGGAGGAGGAGGAGGAGGAGGAGAAGAAGAAGAAGAAGAAGAAGAAGAAGAAGAAGAAGAAGGAAGAAGTAGAAGAAGATGAAGTAGAAGAAGAACAAGAAGAAGAAGAAAGAAGAAGAAAGAAGAAAGAAGTAGAAGAAGTAGAAGATGAAGTAGAAGAATAAGAAGAAAACTCATCATAAATTCTATGAATAGTAGTAGAAAGCAGGAACAAGAGACTTATTCATCTGTATAACCATATATATTATAATGTATCTGTCTTCTACCCATGCTTAGTTCATTGAACTGTTTGAAAATACTGCACAACATTTACCAAAGTATCTTTAACTTTTTTTTCTTTTTTTTAAATTTTTTTTATTCGATATAATTTATTTACATTTCAAGTGATTTCCCCTTTTCTAGCCCCCCCCCTCCGAAAGTCTCATAAGCCCCCTTACTTTTGATGCTGATGTAAAAAAAAAAGTAAGGTAGAAAGATTAACTATTGTTGAAAACTCAAGGTACAGACCATGATGGTGGAGGAGTGTGCAAGACTGTGTGTCTGCCTTCCATTGGGGTGTCTGGAGTGCTGCCTCCTGCATGGCCTCAGGGGAGACAGAACACAGTATGTAACTGGTGTCTTCAGTGTTTTCCTGTGTGAGAAACAGTGGAATCAGAAATTATTGCTATGGTTCCTACTCTTCTGTGTACTGATGAGAGCTGAGTACCAGGGTCCTTGATCTACACTTCCTGTCAGGTTGTCCTGCACTAGGCATTAAGAGGAAGGCAGAGTCCATTACTGAGGTAGATCCTGGTTGGGTTTTGAGTGAATGTCAAGAGGAAGGAGGAAAGAAGGGCTTATCTGGGAGATTTGGGCTGTCATTGCTTGTTGGAATGGCTATATTTGATAGCAAATGTGAATGCATACACCTGGCTCAGGGTGAACCAGGAATTAAATACCTTTTTACAAGAATGAATGCTCATGAATGGAAATTGATTGGCTGAGCACTTGAGCCTATCCAGATACTTCATTAACAGGGAGAATTCAGGGCATTTTTTTTTTGTTAGCTGATTTTCCTCATGTAGAGAACAGTGAGGAGGTCTAGAATTTCCCAGATAAGGTCAGAAAGGAATAAAACCTGTTAACAAGGGAGTCTTTCATTTTATGCCAAGATCAGAGCCTATCTGGTCATACTTGACTTCAATCACTGTTAGCTGGGTTTTCCCACAAGATTGAAAGTAATAGGAGTTTGAAGCAGCTGTTCAGACTGCACCTACAGTCAGCAGCAAAGAGTGTATGTATATGTGTATGTGTATGTATATGTATATGTGTATGTGTATGTGTATGATTCTGCTCAGCTTGTTTTTTCTTTTTCTTTTTCAGTTGATACATTCCAGGATACCATGCATGGAATTTTTCCATCTACAGTGAAAGGATCTTCCCTTCTCAATTAATGTGATTATGACAGTCCTCCACAGAGACTGATTGATAAAAGCAATTGCCACACAAGCCTGCTGACATGAGTTTCATTTATAGGACCAAATATTGTCCAGTGAACACCCTGCGAACTCGGTAGACTGCACAGACATTCATACCTTCACAAACCTACACTCCTCAACACAAACACACAACCTGACACAGAACAGACAGACAGACAGACACAGACAGACACAGACACAAACACACACAGACACACACACACAGACACACACACACACACACACACACACACACACACACACACACACACACCTAGCCTGCCAAACAGGCATGCTAGACAGCACAGTTTTCAAAGAACATTCAGAGAAACATTTGGTCATAACAGATAAATAAGGTTTTGCTGGACCAGTGACTAGTCTTTCTGAGACATATTATTTCTGAATAAAATGAAATCAGTTTATTTGCAGTCTTCTCTGAAAGCACATCAGGCAGAACCCATGTCACACTACTCACACTGTATTAATTCTTCTGGCCTTTGGGTGCATGTACACTCACATCTAGTTTGTTTGTATCGCATAACTCATTATAGTAATGTATTAGGTAAACCATAGTAGGGATTGTTTTGTAAATTGTCATTTCCTAGTTATCTTACCTTTTCTGAGTGACCTCCTTGCTGCTGCGCATCAAGCATTTCTGAAAAGAGAGGACAAGAAAAAAACAATTTTCTATTTGAAGTGGATATTCCAAACTTCTGTGAGAAAAATCAAGGTTATTACTATTTTACTAATTCCATCCAAGGAACTGTTGAGGAAACACCTGAGATAAATACACCAGATGCCTATAGATAAACAGTAGTTTCCATTTCTGTAATATACCAGATGTATTTTCATATCAGAATTACTGCCATGAACATCTGGCATTCTGATTAATTCACTCATAATTTATCAGGATGTTTCTTAGCAATGTTGTGAGAGAGACTACAAATACTGGCACATTTTCCATCAAATCTAGGGAAGGTACCATTACCATACTAGGATATGATGCAATCAATTATTAACAATTGAAGAAAACTAGTCCTTTTAATCCCAGTGTACTAAGAGGTATAATTTAAATATTAATATTGCTCAAAAGAGGTAAGATATTACAGTTAACTCTCTTTTTTAATATTTTTATTTTCTATATTCTTTGTTTACATTCCAAATGATTTCCCCCTTCCCGGATCCCCCCTCCCCATATGTCCCATAAACCTTCTTTTCTCCATCCCTTTTCCAATCACCTCCCTCCTTTTTCTCTGTCCTTATATTCCCTTCCAATGCTAGATCAATCCTTTCCAGAATCTGGACCCTCTCTATAAATGGGAGTCATTTTAATAAGGAATCTTCTCATTTCCTAGTGAAACATAGAGAATCAGTTTACAGTCAGTCCTTTAAAATATCCCCCAATGAAGCCTGTCTATAAAAAACACATCCTCAGCTTTATTTACAAAAGTCACATAGGAGAGAAATGGTTCCTTATTCATTGTGTAGGTAAGATCATTTTTTTCTCCCTAAGCAATAAGCTGTATTTGGCTAAGAGCAAATGCTCAAGCTGCATATTTACATTCACTCTGCTGGCTCCCTTGGCTCCTCTCCTTGCCCCCAATACCTGATCCTGTTCCTCTTTTCCTCTCCCTCTTTCCTTTCCCACTCAGGTCCCTCCTTCTGCCTCCCATGATTATTTCCTTCCCGCTTTTAAGTGGGATTAAAACATTCTTACTTGGCCTTTATGTTTGTTAAACTTAAGTTCTGTGGGTTATACCCAGGTGTTCTGTACTTTTTGGCTAATATCCATGTATTAGTGAGGTATACCATGCTTTACCTTTTTGAGTCTGCTTTAAAAACTCAGGGGCATATTTTCTCTTTCCTTTCATTTACCTGCAAATCTCATGATGTCTTCATTTCTAATAGCTGAGTAGTATTCTATTGTGTAAATGAACCACATAATCTGTAAGCATTCTTGCATTGTGGGACATCTGGGTTGTTTCCAGCTTCTGGCTATCACAAATAAGGCCACTATGAACATAGAGGATGTGCTCCTATAGCATGGCCCAACATCTTTTGGGTATATGCCCAAGATTGGTATAGCTGGGTCTTCAGGTAGAGGAACTGCCAGATTGATTTCCAGTGTAGTTGCACCAGTTTACAATCCTACCCACAAAAGATGAGGAGTGTTCCTCTTTCACCATATCCTCACCAGAATGTGCTGTTACATGAGTATTTGATCTAAGCCATTCTGATTGGTGTGAAGTGAAATCTCAGGGTAGTTTTAATTTTCATTTCCCTGATCACTACTAAGGACTTTGAACATATCTTTAAGTGGTCCTCATGCTTTCAAGATTCCTGTATTGTGAATTCTCTGTTTAGTTTTACGCCACATTTTTGAACTTTTTTTTTGGTGATTAGTTTCTGGAGTTCTTTATATATTTTGGATATTAGCCTTATATTGGATGTGGGGTTAGTGAACCTTTCCCCCCCTCAAATCTGTATCTTACCATGGTCCTATTGACTGTATCTTTTGCCTTACAGGTTTTCAGTCTCATGGGGTCCCATTTATCAATTGTTGATCTTAGAATCTGAGCCACTGGAGTTCTGTTTAGGAAATTTTCCCCTTTGCCAATAAGTTCAAGGTTCTTTCCCACTTTCCCTTCTATTTAATTCAGCATATATGGTTTTATGTTGAGATCCTTTATCCACTTGGACTTGAGCTTTGTGCAAGGTGATAAATATGGATCTATTTTATTTGTCTATATACAGACTACCAGTTAGAACAGCGCCATTCACTGAAGATGCTTTCTTTTTTTCCAAAAACAGTGTCTATAACTGTGTGGGCTTATTTCTGGTTCATAGTCTATTCTATTAATTGACCTGTCTATCTCCGTACCAATACCTTGTGTCTTTTATCACTATAGCACTGTAGTACAGCATGAAGACAGCAATGGTGATTCCCCCAAAAGTTCTTTTATTGTTATGAATTGTTTTGGCTCTCCTGGATTTTTCTTTTTCCATGTAAAATTGAGACTTGCTCTTTTCATGATTGTGAAAATTTGTGTTGGAGTTTTGATGGACATTGTGTTGAATCAGTAGATTGCTTTAGGTAAAATAGCCATTTTTAACACATTAACTCTATCAGTTCATGAGTATAAAAGATCTTTCCATATTGCGAGATCTTCTTTGAGTTCTCTTTTCAGTGATTTGAAGTTCTTGTCATACAGATCTTTCACTTGCTTGGTATGAGTCACACCAAGATATTTTATACTATTTGTGGCTATTGTGAAGGGTGTTGTTTCCCTAATTTAGTTCCCAGCCTGTTTATCATTTGTAAAAAGGAAGACTATTGATTTGTTTGAGTTAATTTTATATTTAGCCACTTTGCTGAAGTAGTTCATTAGCAATAGAAGTTCTGTGGTAGAATTTTTGGGATCGATTATGTATATTATCATATCATATGCACTTAGTGATACCTTGACTTCTCCTTTTTCAATTTGAATTCCATTGATATCTTACTGTCGCCTTATTGCTCTAGCTAGAACTTGAATAGACAGGGAGAGAATGGGTAGCATTGTCTTGTTCCTGATTTTTGTGAGATTGCTTCAAGGATCTCTCCATTTAATACGATATTGGCTTATGGTTTGCTGTGTATTGCTTTCGTTATGTTTAGATAAGGGACTTGAATTCCTGATCTCTTCAATAACTTCAACATGAAGGACTATTGTAATTTTCAAATATATTTTCAGCATCTAATGAGATGGTCATGTGTTTTTTTTTCTTTGAGTTTGTTTATATAAAAGATTACATTAATGGATTTTTGCATACTGAAATATTCCTGCATCCCTGAGATAAAGCCTACTTGATCATGGTGAATGATAATTTTTATGTATTCTTGGGATTAGGTTTATTGGGCATTTTGCATCAATATACTTACGCAAAACTGATCTAATGTTCTCTTTCTTTAATGAGTGTTTGTGTGGTTTAAATATCAAAGTAGATTCACAGAATGAATTAGGCAATGTTACTTCTGTTTCTATTGTTTGAAATACTTTGAGCAGATTTTGTGTCACCTCTTCTTTGAAGGCTCAGTGCAATTCTGCACTAAAGCCATCTGGTCCTGAGCTTTTTTTTTTTTTTTTTTTTTTTTTTTTTTGAGTGAGTGAGTGAGTGAGAGAGAGAGAGAGAAAGAGAGAGAGATTTTATGAATTCTTCAATTTCCTGAGGGCATGTGGGAATGTTTAGATAGTTTGCTTCCTCTTAATTTAACTTTGACATGTGGTATCAGTCTAAAAACTCATGAATTTCACTTAGATTTTCCACTTTTGTTGAATAAAGGCTATTGTAAAATCTGATTTTTTTATTTTCCTCAGTTGCTGTTATTATATCTCCATTTTTCTTTCTGATTTTGTTAATTTTGATACTTTCACTGTGCCCTTTAGCTATTTTGGTTAAGGGTTAATACATCTTGTCGATTTTCTCAAAGCATCAATTTGTGGTTTTGTTGATTCTTTATATCATTCTCTCTGTTTCTAATTGGTTGATCTCCACGCTTATTTTGATTATTTCCTGCTGCCTACTCCTTTTGGGTGGATTTGCTTCTTTCTGTTCTAGGGCTTTCAGGGGTGCTGTGAATGTGCTAGGATTCATAGTATAGGATGTCTGCAGTTTCTTTACAAAGGCATTTAGTGCTCTAAATTCTCCTCTTAGTGCTGCTATCATTGTGTCGCATTAGTTTAAGTATTCTGCATCTTCATTTTTATTGAATTCTAGAATGTCTTTAATTTCTTTATGTATTTCTTCTCTGGCCAAATTATCATTAAGCAGAGAATTGTTCAGTTTCCATGGGTGTGTGGACTTTCTGCTCTTTTTGTTGTTATTGAAGTCTAGACTTAGTCCTAGGTAATTTGATAGGATTCATGGAAATAATTCAATCTTCTTGTATCTGTACAGGCTTGTTTTGTGTAGGATTATATGGTCAACGTCGGAGAAGTTACCATGAAGTGTTGAGAAGAAGGCAGATTCTTTTGTTTTAGGATGAAATATTTGAATATGTTTGTTAAATCCATTTGGTTCAACACATCTAATGGTTTCTTTTTTTTATTTGATATATTTTTATTTACATTTCAAATGATTTTCCCTTTTCATTGTGTCTCTGTTTAATTTCTATTTCGATGACCCATCCATTGGTCAGAATGGTGTGTTGATGTCATCCAATATTATTGTGTGAGGTTCAATATGTGCTTAGAGATTTAATAACATTTCTTTTACAAATGTGGTTGTCCTTGCATTTGGGGTATACATGTTCAGAATTGAGATTTTATATTGGTGGATCCTCCTTTGATGAGTATGAAATGTCTCACCCTGTCTCATTTGATAACTTTTTCTGAAAGTCTATTTTATTGGATAGTGGAATGGCAGTGAGAATGCCTCAGTCCCACTTGAGAGGGAGAAGCAAGCCTTTACAGGTGGGGAGGACAGGAGGGACCTGAGAGGGAAAGTGGATGGGGGTGGTCTGGGGGAAAAGAGGGGGAATCTGATATGGTGCTGGGTAAGAGAAAAGGACTAAAGTCTTGAGTGTCAGCAGAAAGAATGGAAACAGGCAACCACAGGAGGTAGGTGGTTGGGGGGACCATCCAGAATACACCAGAGACCTGGGAGGTGAGACACTCTTAGGAATCAAAGGAAGGAACCTCAGATGAAATGTTCAACAGTAGGGAGAGGGAACTTATAGAGCCCACCTCCAGCAGGAAGAGATCTCTCCCCTGAGATCTCTCAAACACTGGACCACCAACCAGGCAGCATGTACCAGCTGATATGAGGCCTCCAACACATACAGCAGAGGACTGCCAGGTAGGGTTCAGTCAGTGAAGATACAAATAATCCTCAAGAGACTGGAGGCTCCAGGGTGTTTAGAAGTCTGGTTGGGTGGAGGCTGGGGTTTGGGGACATCCTTCTGGAAACAGGGGTTGGGGAGGAGTCATGGGAGGGTGGATGGTGTGGGACAGATAAAGTCCAGAGTGTAAATAAATAAATAAAAGACAAGCACAACAACAACAACAAAAAAGAATAGCAACTCTGACTTGTTTGGGGGATCATTTGCCTGGAGGGCTTTTTGTCCTGCCTTTAACTATGAGGTAGTATCTGTCTTTGTCATTGACTGAAATAAATCTACAAATAAACACCAAAAAATTAAAGCTGGAAAGGATATACGTGAAACCTGAACTACCCACTTTTGAATGATCAGTGAACCATTGAAAAAATCAGTGAGGAAAGTCAAATTATTGTAATCAAATGAAAGTGCTAGTAACAGATAGATCCAATGCTGAATTCTACTGAATGTATAAGGAAATAAAGAAGGCTGTGTTTCTCAGACTTTTATAAAAGGGAAATAGGAAGATAATTACTTTGAGATCTCAGTATTTCCTTTACATAAAAACTGCATATAAGCACACACACACACACAGAAAATAAAAAGTGCAGAACAATTTAACTAATAAACATACCCTGTGAAACTCTAGCAAAACACTCACAAACTGAATCTAAGAGCACATCATAGCAAAGAAATTAAAATTCAATGAAACATTAGTCTATAGAATGTTGTATTTTAATTTGCTCCATATTGACATTTTCTTCACTTATTTAAAAAGTTGCTGCAATAAATATCACATCCTCATATTTTTGAATTTTGATGAGGATAAGTATGAATTACCACTTCTGGTCAAAAATTTAATAGGTAATATTTAAAATTCAACTAAAATAGAAATTGATGCACAAATCTTAATTACATCCAAATTAACATAAAATACAATAAACTGAGATGTTTATAGAGGAGTCAGACTTTTTAAGAGAAACTTCTTTCTGTGATGGTTATCATGTTCTTGTGATACAATCTTATCAAAATGATTACATTTTTTTGGATTCTGGTGAATATGAGAATCGTGCCTATTACTATTGGCTAGGGAAACAATTTTGTGCCTCCAGACTCCAGGTATGCCCTAAGGGAACTGAGAGTGGCTAGAGCTCAAGCAGCTCAGGTGTACTTAAGAAAACTCATGGTACAATCAAGCAGGGATTATGGTAGGACATACTTGGTCAGAAAGGGGTGGCAGAATTCCCTGTCCTGGAAGACTGCAATCAGCCAACCTGGAACCTCAGAACAGATGATGAGTGTTTGGCAAATTGTGACTGTAGATTTAAAATCATCTCCTTAGTTGTTCACTAGCATCCTGGAACCTTGTACTGGACACATGCATAGCCATTTCTTAGTGATTATGCTTCATCTCTCCTCTTTGCCATCCATTTTCTCAAGACACCTGAATTTCTTCCATGATGTTTCTTTTTAAGTTTCTTCTCAATGTTTCCGAACTTCAGGCTTCAAAGTTTTATGTCATCTAATTCCCTAGCTAGTACCTCAAGTACTATATTGAAAAGATACAGAGAGAGGGGGCAGCCTTGTCTAGCCCCTGATTTTAGTGGGATTGCTTCAAGTTTCTCTCCATTTAGTTTGATGTTGCTACAGGCTTGCTGTATATTGCTTTTACTATGTTTAGGTATGGGCCTTGAATTCCTGTTCTTTCCAAGACTTTAAGCATGAAAGGATGCTGAATTTTGTCAAATGCTTTTGCAGCATCCAATGAAATGACCATGTGGTTTTTTTCTTTAAGTTTGTTTATGTAGTCAATTACAATGATGGATTTCCATATATTAAACCATCCCTACATCCCTGGGATGAAGCCTACTTGATCATGGTGAATGTTCGTTTTGATGTGTTCTTGGATTCAGTTGGCAAGAATTTTATTGAGTATTTTTGCATCGATGTTCATAAGGGAAATTGGTCTCAAGTTCTCTTTCTTGGTTGGATCTTTGTGTGGTTTTGGTTTCAGCATAATTGTGGCTTCATACAAGGAGTTGGATAGTGTTTCTTCTGTTTCTATTTTGTGGAAGAGTTTGAAGAGTATTGGTGTGAGGTCTTCTTTGAAGGTCTGATAGAATTCTGTACTGAAACCATCTGGTCTTGTGATTTTTTTTTTGGTTGGAAGACTTTCTATGTCCCCTTCTATTTCTTTAGGGGGTTATGGGACTGTTTTGATGATCTATTTGATCCTGATTTAATTTTGGTATTTGGTATCTATCTAGGAAATTGTCCATTTCCTCCAGATTCTCCAGTTGTGTTGAGTAGGATCTGATGATTTTTTTGAATTTCCTCAGTTTCTGTTGTTATATTTCCTTTTTCATTTCTAATTTTATTAATCTGGATACTGTCTCTGTGCCCTTTGATTAGTCTGGCTATGGGTTTATCTATCTTGTTGATTTTCTCAAAGAACCAGCTCCTGGTTTTCTTCATTCTTTGTCTGGTTCTCTTTGTTTCCACTTGATTGATTTCAGCCTGGAGTTTGAAGATTTCCTCTCTTCTACTCCTCCTGGGTGAATTAGGTTTTTTTTTGTTCCAGAGCTTTCATTTGTGCTGTTAAGCTGCTAGTGTAGGCTCTCTTCTGTTTCTTTTTGAAGGTACTTAGGGCTATGAATTTTTCTCTTAGCACTGCTTTCATTGTGTCCCATAGATTTGGGTATGTTGTGCCTTCATTTTTGTTAAATTCTAAAAAGTTGTTGATTTCTTTCTTTATTTCTTCTTTGGCCAAGGTGCCATTGAGTAGAGTATTGTTCAGTTTCCATATGTATGTGGAATTTCTGTTGTTTTTGTTGCTACTGAAGACCACTTTTACTCCATAGTAATCTGATCGGAGGCATGGGATTATTTCCATCTTCTTATATTTGTTGAGGTCTGTCTTGTGACCAATTATACGGTCAATTTTGGAGAAGTTACCATGAGGTGCTGAGAAAAATGTATATTCTTTTGCTTTAGTATGAAATGTTCTTCAAAAGTCTCCATAGTCTGTAACAACTTCAAATATGTTGAAAGTCCAAGGTTTTAAATCTCTTCTGATATTCATTGGATTACATAACTATAATCCCCAAAGTAAGACAGAAAACCAGTTGGGCAAACTTCAAACTCTGTATCTCCATGTTTGATTTCAAAGCAGCCCTCAAAATCTCCAATTCCTTTTTTATCTTTGTTGTTTGGAATTAACTTCTTTCTCTTGGGCTAGTTCCAATCCCTGTTTGCAACTTTCCTTAGCAGATAGCTCATGGCTCTAGAGTCTTTAATATCTTGGTGTCTCCAATGCCACTTCAATGTTATATCTTCTTGTTTAAATGTCTGGTATCCACACATGATCTTCTGGGCTCCTTCAGAGGGATGGTATCACTTCTCCAGCTCTGCCCTCTATAGAACTCTAAGCTCATTTTGATCCACTCCACTGCTGTTTCTGTTCTTGGTGATTATCCCATGGTACTAGCATCTGTAATACACTGAGGTCTTTCACTGCAATTAAGCTTCACCACCTCTCATAGGCTCTCTTCTTGGTGCCAAGCCACAAATCATTTGTATGTCCACTTCAGACCTAGATCATCAATTCCAACTGAGGATGTACCTTCAACAACAGCCTTCCACAGACTCTTACATTGCCAAGCCTCATTTTCTCTTCATGAACCTTTCATTCTTTCAAAACAAGTACCACGTGGGTGACTCTTATACATTACCAAGTCTTGCTGTAGCATAAAATACAACCTTGGCGATCTCTGAAACATAGCTTCATTGTGATCTCAGAAAACACTTCCCAGAAGTTTTCACCACACTGATGCTGGACTCTTCTTAATCACCACCATTTTCTTAGCTCCAGCTATCCAGAATCAATTATCACACTTTTCCTTTCTATTTTTCACTCTAAAGCTAGAGCCACATGGATAAAGCTGCAGAGTTCTGCTGCTTTCAGAAGCAAGCATATGGGCCCCTTTTCTATTAAATTTTATCAGCTTTCTGTTTTCCAAGTCCTTCACTGTCTAACCTTGGCTGTTCTGGATCTTGATATGTAGATTGACCTTGAACTCAGAGAGCTGCGTGCCTATCTTTTGTGATTAAAGGTGTGTAACACTACATCTGGTCTTAAGGTTTTCTTCACCAAAATTTACTCTGCCCCAGGCTGGCCTTGAACTCAGAGATCTGCTTGGCTTTATCTCTTGGAATTAAAGGTGTCCACCAACATGCCTGGGTGAGATATTACTCCAAGGTCCTACCCCCTTAATCTACCATCCCTTTGAGCACAGGATTCAGCTCCATTTCACTTACTGGTACCCGTTTTCTATTAAAACCATATGTTTTATATTTTTTCTCTCTATGCATGCTATGCGTATTCAAATTCTCTTCAAGAGTCTTAACCAGAAAAGGAAATCTATATTGGACATTTCTGATACTTCCTTTGTCAATGCAACTATTCTGAGTTTCTTCACCTTAGTCTCAGGAAGACAGTTTAGACAAGACCAAAAAACCATCATGTTATTCACCAAAATACCACAAAACAGCCTGTAGATCACATACTGAAATTCAACTCCTCTGAAACCTCTTGGACCATGCCAGAAGAGTTCAAATTACCCTCAGATACAAAGCTTTCCATATTAATACTAGAATGTCTCATTAAGTCCCACTTGAAACTGGCTTTCCAAATCCAAAGCCCCTAAATCCATGTTCGCCTAAACAAAAGCATGGTCAGGCCTATAATAGTAATATCCCACTTCTTCTGCCTTAGTTAGTATTTTACTACTGTTAACAGATACCATGACTAAGGCATCTCTTATAATGATATCATTTCATTTGAGGTAGCTTACAGGTTCAGAGTCCATTATCATCCAGGTGGGAACATGGCCATATACAGGCAGGCATGGTGCAGGAGGAGCTGAGAGTTCTACATCTTCATCTCAAGACTGATTGCAGAATACTGACTTCCAGGCAGCTTGAATGAAGGTCTTAAATGCCACAGCCACAGTTACACACCTACTTCAACAGGGCCACACATTCTAGAAGTGCCACTCTCTGGGCCAAGCATATATGAACCATCACAATAGGTTCCCATTTTTCTGTGTTGTAGGGGCAATGGGCAATATGACTAGAAACCTGAGCAAACTTGTTCACTAAGTCCTCTGCAAAGTAATGAACTACAAACATAAATATATCATATTTAGATAGAATCAAATTCAGCTAAAATGGGGGAAAGGGAATTATTTCCATATTGATAAGCAGAAAACCAGTCATTTTCAAATCTCCAACGATGAGGACAGTAGTGAATATCAATTTGGTATATTTGGGACTCTACCATATCACTATGTGTATGCAGTAGTGAGCAAATATGATACCTGGAATATGAAAGTACATAATGGACAGAATTTCAGAGATGCAGTGAAGAAAATTCATCCAATTTATATATGGCATTTGAAATCCCTTCATAGCTTAGTAATTTGGAAATAGGATAACAGTAGGTAAGGTTTATGTAACAGTTTGCATATAGTAAGTGGCATACAGTTATAGAACATGACTTAATGAGCCTATAGATTGAGGTCAATGTGAAAAATAAGTGAACAAGACATAGTAGGCCCTGAATCACAGTTATTTTATTGATGGGCAATGCAGGATTCAGAACATTATCTCCAGATTTATTTGTATTTGTCTGACTCTGACTCTTAGTATATAGATATGTATATGTACACACATATACACACACATATACACACAGGCACATACACACACACACACACACACACACACACACACACACACATTGTGCACCTGCTGAAGAAATTATAAAATAATATAAATTTTAGTTAGCTGTGAAAAAAACAGTGAGGTTTTAGGATGCTGTCACTGAGCTTGAACACTAAACTCAGAGAAAATAAGTTTGCTCATGGAAACAAACCTAATATAGGACTATATCACAAGACATTAGAAGATTAGCAGATAGTTAGACTTCATTACACATTGTGTGTACATAGAATAACAACTTAGTATGAGATGTATTGCATTCCAGGGTCAAAAATATTGGAAGCTGAGTATTGAGGCTTTACCTATGTATGTGGACCTAAAGGCTGAGTGTTCTACATCCCGCTTGTTCTAGGTGCTCTTCTTTGGGTCAATAACATACACATTATCAACACTTCTTCACTGACTCAGCATATTCACTATTCTGATGCTGGTATAAAGTCTGAGAGTTTTAGAATGTTATTCCAATTAGTAGTCTAATTGTTGTGGCAAGACGTAGTAGTGAAAAGGGTAAAGAAAAACATCCCAATTAAATGAATATAATAAAGTGTATTACTGAGCTGCAACACATCAGGCAAAATCCTAAGTATCTAATAGAGTAACTTTCTCTACCTGATGAAGCCTCAAAGAGATACTGTACATTTTGAAGAAAATCGAAGTGTACTCTGACTCAGAAACCAGGAAAAGAAAGAAAATAAAAAAGAAGAAGAGGATTACAAGTGAGAGATCAGAAGAAACTGTTATCTAACCTCTTGTGATACTGAGACTGTTTTTCTCAGGGATGGCACATTTTGAGAGCATGTAAGGTCACTGGGAAATAGCAGGTGACTGGCTACCAAGTAGCCAGTAAATTCCTGGAATGCATGAGGTACAGAGATCATAGGACAAGCACCAGAAGAGTGGAGATCTGATAATGATGAGTATGGACCAGAAAGACAGGTTCAGTGATTTTAATGTGGGCAACCAAAAGTCCTCTTCTGAAGTCAGCACACTGTATACTCAGTTCAGCAGCTGACTAATTCACAGAGTCAACCCGTGGCAGACACGCAGGTTAGGAACAATTTTGGGAAAGGGATGGCACAATTTCCAATATATTCTCATCAACTATACAGTTGATATATTTTGTTACTTTTGCTCATCTTTTTCTGTCCCTGTCATTCTTGATACATAACCCCTCATGATAAATATAAGGATAGATATGCTTAAACTAATTTAAATATTACAGAGTTTATATACATTATATAAGAATGCTGCAACTTTATATTATACGTTTTATAATATATATCATATTTCTAAATTTCCCACCAAATATGATCATTTATAAAGTTTGCAACACACACTTTCAAATTCATAAAAAAGGATATAAAATATGATTCAAATAATCATGCACTTTATTTTTAACGTTTATGCTAAGGAAATCTTTTTTATATTCAAATGAGTAGATAAAATAAATTTCATGTATCATTTAGATATATTAGCCAAACTATTTGTGAATGATCATGAATTAATTGTCTTCCTTGGTAAGCAGAGTTGAGAAGTTCTTTGCAAGATATTTATTAAGAACCAATCACATTTGTTCATGATAAGCAGTTTTGAAGACCTATACTTTAATTTGATTTTAACAGTGTGTACATGCATCGTAACATAATTCATACAGAGTTTATGATAAAATTAGAAAAATAAACTTCAAAAATATATTTTACAGAAAATTGTATTGTGTTCCTAACTTGATGTGAATATCAGGGCAAACCAAGGAGAAGAGGCTTTGAATGATAAACTCAGCCATATCCTCATATGATATGTACTTTCAAGTATGTTCTCTTGAATGACACACACATCACAACTCTTATAGATAGTAGGTCTGGAAAATGCTTCAAATATTCTACTCTTTGGGATATCTGTGAATCTAAGAGAGAAATTCTCAGGGGTTTAGATATTAGTTTACACATCTTTGAAAGCTCTTACTCTACCTATCATAAAAGTTTACAGAATTGTATAATGAGAAAAAGTTAAATGTCTCTTTAGTTTGTAGAGCACAACTCCAGCAAGCAAAACTATTGCTAAAGATCTGGTAAAAGAGAATAATTAAATACCATTGGCATCATCAGCAAACTCTTAATGGAGAAAGACTTAGGCTTGAAGGAAGGAGATGATTTGGATAAAGGAAATAGAGAAAAGATGGCATTTCTGATATATGCTAATTTATTATATTAACAGATAATATATTACCTAGTAGCAATTTCATTATGAATGCAGTTATTCCCTATTAATTAAAGTTCATTTTATCTTATAGTTCATTCACTGTGTAAGATATCTCTTTAAGTATCTTCAGACTGTCTTCCTCAGTCAGTGCAGAGTATCACTGTGCTTATTTTCCAAGTCAGGCACAACTTTTTCACCTGTACTTTTTGTACTATCACAAAACACAACTTCTTTATATCTAAGTGATAGGATTATAACAATATACGTCTTCAAGTGGGATTGTCACTGCCATGACAAAAGACTGAAGTCTGAACCACATGTCTTCTACTAAATCCTACACAAAGAATCCAAGAAATTAGGAGAATAAGTATAGTCAGAACATCTCACAAGTATTTTTTCTTGTCTTTTTCGTTTGTATTTTTTGTTTTTTGGATTTGGTTTTTGTCGAGACAGGGTTTCTCTGTATAGCCCTGGCTATCCTGAAACTCACTTTGTAGACCAGGCTGGCCTTGAACTCAGAAATCCGCCTGCCTCTGCCTCCCAGAGTGCTGGAATTATAGGAGTGCTCCACCACTGCCTAGCACAAGTATTTTTTCTTGCAGCACTCTCCTATTATGAAGCATCTGATACCCAGGTACTGCATGTCTGTCCTTGCACAGACCTGCACCTGAGATTTTTCTCCTAAGAGGTCTATTTTAATCACTCAACCTTCTTTTCTGAAGATAAATGTGACTTATGGCTCCATTTCTTTTAGTTCTTCCTTCTTGTCCTGGCTGATACCTATAGAAGATATGCATTCAACTTTGAGGTTTTCCCAAACAGATCTCTGCTGCCCACAACTTAAATCTTAAAATCATTCTGCATATGCCTTCTCACTCAACTCATAATGGTAATACAAAGGGTTCATAAAATTCAAATTTTATGAAACAAGTATAAACTCTATATTTTTAAATGAATTATTGTCATTTTTGTGACTGAGACTAAAAAGAAGGGCTCCGAGTTGCACTAGCCAGTCCTTGATTCCTAATGTGGTCAGATACACACATTTGCCCTATGTGTGAGCTTGATTACAATGGGAATAGAGAGTTTTGTTAGTAGTTTTCCATAGTGAGAAATTTTGCATGGAATAATTAAGTATTTTGCAAAGAACATGTAGGATCAATAATACATATTGAATCAGCAAATTGCAAAATACTATTCTTCATTCAATATGAAAACTGTAAGAAAAAAATTTAAAGGACAGTTAAAAAACTTGATCACGAATAAATTTTTTTCCGAGCTTAATCACATAACCCTTTCTGGTAACTACACCAAAGTTAAAGTCAAAGTAAATTATCAAGTACTGCATTATTAAGGGAGTCACATGTAGTAGGAACAGAGTAATTTTCACCAGAAGTTAAAACTGACCTCATTTCTGGCCCTGTTGCTGCATAACACTGACTCTGGGACTGTTAAAATCTGTTCTTTCATAATTTCATAGATGTGTAAAAATGATTTTGATCATACTATCTCCTTATAAATGCTCTTACTTTTCCTTTATAACCTACTGGATCTAGTGAATGCTGTCTTTACGAGTATGGGCAACCCCACTAGTGCCACTTTTTCTAAGGAACCTGACTATTCCGACTACAGTATCCTTCAACTACCAAATTCCAAGGATCAATAATGTTGAAAATTAAAGTATGAAATTCAAAATTAGGTATTCATATAGTATCTAGTCTAACAGAACAGAATGAAAATCCCCACTGATGCCTCTCAGCAAAGAATGATTATAAAACTGATTTTCAATTTCATCTAGTTTGTATTTACTAACTTTATATTTTGATGTGTTAGAATAAGCTTGGAGTAAGAAAAATCTACTCTTAAATATTAACATCTTCTATCATGAACTATTAATAAACTCTACAATACTTCACATCCAGAAAAATACTACTTCCGTGTAGTTATTAAACACCCCTAGCTCTTACAACCTTTCTGCTCCCTTTTCAGTGGTCATTCCTGAATCTTTTTGGTAGGTGTATGATATAGAGGCCCCAATTCATGAGAATTCCATTGTCTCTTGTACTCTTTAGGTTGATCAGTTTATGGGTCTCTGTGTTAATTGAAATCTGTGGCAAAAACAAGCTTCTCAGATTAGGATTGGCAGCTCCATTTATCCATGGGTAGGGCATTATCTATTTTGGAGATTTTTTTCCTTTAGGACAATAATAACAGTAGGTTCTAGAACTATCATTACATAGCCTTGGGTTGTTGGCCTTGATTTGTTGGTGCAAATCAGTAGTTCGGTGATAAAGACAGTCTTAAATTCAGTCATAAAGTATTAGTTAATTCTACAACATTCAGACAGCAATTGTAGCAGTGGACATATCTTGCTACATTTACATCCAAGTAAGACTGTTGACTGCTTTTCTTTTGTTTTGGTAGTGTGTTTAGCACTTTCTAGTAGTGTGATGCATATCCAGTATGGATGAATCCTTCAAGTGAGTACCAGATTAATTTCTCCTTGTTCTGTGACTACAGTGTATAGGGTTTTAGGTCTGTGTCTTCTCCAGCACAGGTTATGGCTGCTTGGAGAGACAGAATGCAGGGGAGTTTGACTGCACTTATCCTATGCAGCTACTAGGTGTGGGGTGTTCTGGGCCATAGGGTAGGTCTGGGACACCTCTAGGGTAGGTCTGGGACACCTCTAGGGTAGGTCTGGAATACCTCTCTGGGTGTGGAAAAGCACAGTCTAAGATGTGGGAAAGCTGGTCTGGGGATCCTGGTTATGCAACAAGGCTGTGGCCATGGTGTTCTCAGACTCTGGGACATTTAGGCACCACTGGGAGTTACAGAGGAGCAGAGAAAAGAGTCAGGGACCTTTAGGTTGCCTATAGTCCAGACTTGGTGGCAGTTGTGGCTGGGAGCATAGAGCGGTCTTCTATGGGAGATTAGCTTACAGTTCTGTAGGAAGGCCTTCTCCATGGCTCCCCACAGCAGATCTTGGTGAAAAGAGAAAGTCCATAGTTTTACACAGTTTACTGTCATGGTGAAAAGTGGAAATATAAAGCCATACCCCTCTTCTCAGTGTGGGCCTGAGATTCAATACCTTTGCAAGGTAGAAAGGTCTGGGAAAGGAATCTTATTGGGAATTCCCTCCTGGCCTCTAGGTACCTCATTAGCATGGAGAACTCCGTTTTGAGCCTACTTGACTGTGGTCATGCCACTTTTCCTATTGTCGGTTTGAAATATTAGAGATGCCTTATCTACATGTGGAAAGGCTTGGGAGCATTGTTCTTTTGTGACTGATTGCTACAAATATAAGTATATGTGGCTGATGGTGGCTGTAACTATGTTATAGGGTCCTGGTACAAGGAGCAGCAGAAGCTCTGACTGTCCCTACAGTAAGTCTGGGGCTACTAGTCTTTGGCTCAACCTTATCAGGCTCCCTTTCATTGTCTGCCCCGCTACGCTACTGTGCAGGCTTTTCAGCAGTAATGCCTTACTCTCAAATTCTGGAGGATAACCAAGAACAATATCCTGTAGTGTTTTGGGGTATATGGGACTCATTGACCAACAATTTCTATAGGAAAACAGTGCTTTCTTGGCATAATAGGAAATTTGTCCAAATAATTTAAGAGTGTCTGTTATTGAATGGACTAGACTACATAAGATCAAGTTAGACAAACATGACAGCATAAAGGGGATATTCCTAGCTTAGAGGCTATTGGCAGTTGACGGCTGCTGAAAGAGAGACAGTCAGGTTTCTTCAGGGATGTTGTCTTTAAGAAACCACCCATGTTTCAATAGAAGGTTTCTATACACAAAATATATGGCGCAGCCACAAAACACTTAGTGGATTTAGTGTCGTATGTAAGGTATAAAAATGGAAGAGAATAGTGGTAGGAGGTAGAGAGAAGATGCATAGGAGCAGAGAGAAAAAGAAATAAATTTGGTCAAAAACATTCCAAGCCTAAATGTGTGTTGGTTTGAATATGCTTGGCCCAGTAGTAGCTCTATTAGGGGTGTGGCCTTGTTGGAGTATATGTAGCTTTGTTGGAGGAAGTGTGTCACTGTGGGTGTGGGCTTTAAGACCCTTGTCCCAACTGCCTGGAAGACAGTCTTCTGTTTGCCTCCTGAACAAGCTGTTGAACTTTCAGCTCCTTCTGTACTATGCTTCCCTGGGAGCTGCCATGCTCCTACCTTGATCATAAGGGACTGAATCTTTGAACCTGTAAGACAACCCCCATTACATGTTGTTCTTATAAGAATTTCATTGGTCATAGTATGGATTCATAGTATTAAACATCTGAGAAAAAATATTTCTTTTATTTGCTAGATGTAATTGCCTTCTCAGAGGTTTATTGCTGAATAAGCTCACCTTCCTAATTCTTCCTGATCAATGGCTGGCTAAATTAACTTAGTTATTCTGGCCAAAATTCTTGTCCAAGCTGACTGATTCAAGCTGTTTTTTCTTGGCTTCCCACTGAATTGCTCTTCCTGGCCTCAAACTAACTCTGGCAATTTGTCTAATATTCTGTTCTTTCTCATTCTCTGGCTCCTTCTGTGTTCTCTTTTGTCTTGCTTGTTTTCTTTGCAACCTGTCTCTGTAAAACTTTCCGGTAAAAACTGCCTCTAAATTAAATTCAAATATGTTCAACTCTACTGAACTGACTTAACACAACTAACAAACTGGAACTGAACTGAACGGAACTGAGCTGAATGGAACTGAACTGAACTGCATGATCAGCACAAACTGAAGTTCAATGCACTCAGTGAGCTCAAATATATTCCATTGCTTTGCTCAAACTAATCTATTCTTCATTCACTAAACTCTATATATTCCTGACTCACCCTGAGCTGCTCTTAAGTAGCCTTTCATTCCTGTACTTTCGCATGAGTCCTCTGACTCATTGTGTCAAATCTTTCTCTGATTCCTTTGTCTGCTCCTCAATTAAACATCATTTAAAAAAACCTGTTGCTTCTCTCTACATACCAACTTTATCTTTATTGTTTGGGATTAAAGGTATGTACTAAGGGTGTGTTTATATTTCAGAGGGATTAAAGGCATGTCATCCCATCTTGATCACTTAGATATATAAGGGGTTTGGATATGATTCCTTGCCAAAGAAGCAATGCTGTTGGATTAAAATTACTTTACATATAGGTATGTATAATATTTCCCCAAAAGAAAAAGAAATATTTTAATGCCTTTGAATTTCAATGTATAATTTGAGACAAAGATTTATGAATAAAAAAACCATGAGGAAATTACATATACTATGGTGAAATTACCTCATGTACAATTGGAGTTAATATTTAACAATATAAATAAAAATTATATAATCACCTAACCAATTAATTTAATATTCTATTTAAACAGTACAAAATTTCATTTATGATCTGCATATAAGAACAGAGACAATCATAATTGTATTATTTCCATTATTTCATGAGAGATGTTTTAAATCCATGAGACCTCTAAACTTCAATCTCTCCAGAGGATTGGCTTTGAATCCCCAAGAAACCTTTTGAAATTAAAGGCAGAAATAATGTATGACCCATATGATGAAATGAAGAGCTATTAAATGCACAGTTCTAGAGTTGATATGATTAGTTTTACACTTATGAGCTCACAGAAGCTGAGGTTACCTGTAAGAGACTTGAATAAGATCAACACATCCAAAGTTCTAGCGTGAATATCCCCAACTATGACTCTCATTGGGGCATACCTTTACTGAGAAGCTATTGACTATTTATAGTAGTTGGTGCCATGAGAATCATTTTTGTATGTATGACCATTGATATATTCCCAGTGATAGATTTATATACACACACCCATATATGCACACAAACACACACTCACACACATTTACAGCACTAATTAGACTGAGTATATTATAATATACACAAAAATATATGGAATTGAGAGAAGGCCACATTGTAGGTGATTTCAGGAGATGGAGGAAGGAAATGGGGAGTGGATTGGTTGTGTTTCATTGTTTACGTATATGAAATTCATAAAATAAAGAAAAAGTAACATTTTGAAAGAGTATGTGTATAACTGCAATCAATTTTAAAAAGATCAATGATTTGGTAGACCTCAAGGAGAGGTGTTTGAGAGGGTGTAGAGGGAGGAATGGTAAAGAGGATATGATGTAAGTATATTATAATCTCAAATAAATAAATAAATAAATAAATAAATAAATAAATAAATAAATTTTAAAAAGGGTATTGGGTTGACAATGGGGTTTAGAGGTAGTACAATGTAAATGCTAAGCAAGTACTCTAAAACTATGCAACATTTCAAACCTATATATCCCTGTGTTTTCTTAAAATGCTATGGTTTGAGAAGATTTATATTAAAAGCAAGATTTGACATTCATAAATGGAAATATTTGTTACAGATTTTATATAACAACAAATAAAAATCAAAGAAAACAGTATTTGTGTTCATTCCTTTTATATTCTAAGGATAGTGCGTGAGTTGGTTGATTATTCTGAGTGATAAAATATATATGATGTAACATTTGTTACATCTTGAATAAGTTTCTTCTTGAATATTACACATTAAAATTAAACTTCAAGCATAGTTTATGTAAAATATGGTCACATTACAATCTTAGAAACTATAAATGCTTAAACAATTATACAGGATCATTATTGCCTTGCTCTTTCTGCCAAACATCTTTTGCATTTTAGTGGAGTGGAATTTTATGAAAACTGTGATAATCTAATTCTTCTTTAAAAACATGACATGCAATAAGAAGCCATGAGAATGACTAGGTTCCATTTAGATTCTGAGGCCTATGCTCCCAAAGTCTATAAATTGTACTTTGCACTGTGGCATTTCTTTTTTTATAATTTTTTTATTCGATATAATTTATTTACATTTCAAATGATTTCCCCTTTTCTAGCCCCCCCCCACTCCCCGAAAGTCCCGTAAGCCCCCTTCTCTTCCCCTGTCCTCCCACCCACCCCTTCCCACTTCCCCGTTCTGGTTTTGCTGAATACTGTTTCACTGAGTCTTTCCAGAACCAGGGGCCACTCCTCCTTTCTTCTTGTATCTCATTTGATGTGTGGATTATGTCTTGGGTATTCCAGTTTTCTAGGTTAATAACCACTTATTAGTGAGTGCATACCATGATTCTGCTTTCAAGTGACTTAAAATCATCCAAGTATCATCAGTCGTAGTGTCAGTTAAGACAAGGCACACATATTCAATTTCAAGGGCCTCCAATTTGGTATTTTCCTATTAAGCTTGAGAGAAAATATTTTTCGTATATTCTGAGAGTGTGCGTGCCAGCACTCATACATAAGTGTGTGCACACATACATAACCCACAAATATAGTATATGCAGTAGATATAATTCTCCTATGTCAATAGAAAAATGTACATCACACAAAAGAGCAGGAAAGTATAGGAAAAAATACTAGACCTTATTCCTTCGAACTATTGAAATATATTTCTTTTTTTTTTCTTCAATTCTTTAGACACAAGGACAGTTGTTTACAGAAGACATTTTATGTGTCAAGCTCGGATGTGTTTACATTTAGTGAAATTCATTCTTCTATTTTTTTTTTTTTACCTTGACAGTGAAAACAAATTTTTATCAACTTCATTTAGCTAACAAAGAATCAATAGCTTGGATACAAACAAGTATCCAAGATTTTTACTCAAGATTACCTCTGGCGCCACCATGTGGTCAAATCTGAATCCACAGTCATACTCACCCTCTTTGTCTCCAAGACAACATGTTTGGTAGTTGCCATTTCTGAAGCTTCCCCTTCAGAAAACCTTAATTGGATACAAATGCTGTTTGGAAGAAAGATCAAGGCACTGAAGAGCTTGAAGAACTGTTAAAGTTTTTACAGTTTCGAAGATTGTAATGTGACCCTATTTTCCACAAACTATTCATTTTCAGATTATTTTTCACCCTCAATACTCAGGAAGAAATTTATTAGGAAGTTTACCAATACACACCTCATAAATATTTTATATAGTGTATATAATAGTTTCTCTCTCTGCATATATATATATATGTATATATATACATACATATATATATATACATACATATTAAAGAAGAAAATGCATTTCAGAAAACGCATGTCATATATATGTTATATATAAAGAAACACACGTGTGCACCCATATACACGCTAAGGAATCTTAATTCATGTGCTCAGGAGATTGTTTTTTCTTCAGAAAAATGGTAATTATTCTAAAATGTTCACCCAATTCAGACTACCCAGATAACCCTGGGCATAGTGTCTTAAAGTGTTGCCCAACAAACATAGGTGTGGCAGGGAGATCATTACTTCCAGATATATAGTGATATTGTTTCACAAGACAAAACTAAGCAAACAAGATATTCAAGCATCACCAAGCCTACCTTATACAATAAGCACACATTTTTCACTTGGTTTTGCTTTCGTTCTGTTTCCCATCCATTATTTGTGTCCTTCTGTTCTTCCATATAAAAATTTATTTGTCAGTTAAACACAAACATGACCTTGAGGAATGGCATGATCTAGATAAGACAGGAATATACAAGATAGAATTGTTTCTTGTGCCTCCCTATTTTATCATTACTAGCCTCCTTCCCTTCTTCCATATAAAATTTTAATTTGGCTGTTGAACACAAACATGACCTTGGGGAATAGGCATGACCTAGGTAATACACAATATAAAATCTGTCATATAAAAGCCAGTGACATTTCACAGACTATAGATAATAAATATTTTATGTAAATATGCATGGCTTAGAAAATACCCTAAGAAATACTGGAACACAATACCAAATAAAGCCAAATACATGGAAAAAGAGAGAATCAAGTGAAATACTTGGTAAATTTTAAAGAAATTAATAGATTTCTCTATTCTTTCTTCCCGAGTTCCTAGCAAATCAACTCTCCCACACAATTATTAAACATAGGTCACACACTGTTTGCCAATACTTTTTTTTAAAATTCTTTAAAGGTTTCTTTTCCTTTACCTGTGCTGATCACTGTGTCTAGAGACATCTCTCCTATTTCCATCCAAACCATCTGCCCAAGTTTTGGCTATCAGGTCAGATATAAGGACCGTGCAAGCTCTGTTCAGCTTAGCTTGCTTCTGGACTGCTGTTCCATTGAACATTGCATATTACGTTACTGCAGTTGTTGTATACGGTTTGCTGTAGAAGGAGGCTTATAATACCTTCGTGCACATTCCACACTATTTGTGATCTCAGTATCACAGAGATAGAATCACATAACACTTAGTAAATGCTCAGTATATAATTCATCAATGAACTAATTCTATATAAACATTTATGAAGTTGGTCTATATTATTTTTGTATTGGGATAGCAAACGTCTTAAATAATGACTTATTATGAACCATAGCTGCCCTGTAGCTTAACCTTAAGGAAAATAATCACAGAGAAAATGGCTTTGAGTGAAAGTACAGCCTCCCAAAATGTACTATATGCCTTATAAACAATGAACTGGAGCACAAATATGCACAGAAAGATAAAAGAAACATTCATACAAACATCTCAGTCTACTACAAGTAGGCTGTGATTGCAGGCTGCTGGGAGAAGCACGAAGAAAAAAATTAAGCTGTGTATATTTTAAGTAGGTGGCTGGGTGGGAAGTGCAGAGAATTGACTTTTTAAAAAAAAATTTCAGATTAGATACTCATAAATATCTGATATAAGTAGATCATTTCCCATTGAGACCGGAACCCCAAATGACAGCTGCTAAAATATATTAATGATACCTTAAAGAATTTTTGCTTAACATTCAATGCCTTTCAAAAAGTACATAGAGATAGTTAAGAAATTATTAATTGGTATATTCAACAAATGCAAGGTATTTTTTTTTTTTTTTGCAATGTGTCCACCAATTTATGAAGTTTGTAGAACAATGAGAAAGCACATAAATGTTTTGCAGCTTCAGGGTCAATCAGAATGAAAATGTGTGTTGGTTTTCACAATTAAGTGTAGGGTGCGATGGATCTTGAAAATGCTCCCAGAGCTGACTTAAGCTCATCACTCCTTAGGGCAGCATCTGGCAGTGGTTTCTCAGTCTTGTGAATGGACCAGAGCCACCACATATAAGAGCAGAAGGCTTTGAAGTTCTGTAGGAAGGTTGTCACCATTTCTACCCTTATGAAGAGACTATCAGAGAAGACAGAGAGTACTGGCTTTCTTTGCATGATTCGCTAAGTTCAGAAGGGTGAAGAAATAGAACAGAATTAAAAAATGCCACAACTAGAGCTAAAACTCACAAGTTTCAATTCTCAGTATAGTGGAATTTTTGTTTGTTTGTTTTGGTTTGGTTTTTTTTTTCCCCAAATACACTATCCACCTAAAAGAAAGTACTACAAAAAATTTCCTATAAAAATCTACTCTAAAATAAAGGACTACCTGTCGTTAGTTCACAAGGAAATGGTCTGGCTCCATGTTTCAATGTCAGGTCTTTGTTTCCTTCTTGTTTACAGAAAGAACACCACTGTCCACAGTCTCTTACTGCCATCTAGTGGCTCTATCAGGTAATACAAAATATAAGAAGCAATACATTTTTTTTGAATCTTTTTTTTATTCGATAAATTTTTTATTTACATTTCAAATGATTTCCCCACTCCCAAAGAGTCCCGTAAGCCCCCTTCTCTCCCCCTGTCCTCCCACCCACCCCTTCCCACTTCCCCGTTCTGGTTTTGCTGAATACTGCTTCATTGAGTCTTTCCAGAACAAGAGGCCACTCTTCCTTTCTTCTTGTACCTCATTTGATGTGTGGATTATGTTTTGGGTAATCTAGGTTTCTAGGTTAATATCCACTTATTAGTGAGTGCATACCATGATTCACCTTTTGAGTCTGGGTTACCTCACTCAGTATGATGTTCTCTAGCTCCATCCATTTACCTAAGAATTTCATGAATTCGTTGTTTCTAAAGGCTGAATAGTACTCCATTGTGTAGATATACCACATTTTTTGCATCCACTCTTCTGTTGAGGGATACCTGGGTTCTTTCCAACACCTGGCAATTATAAATATGGCTGCTATGAACATAGTAGAGCATGTATCCTTATTACATGGTGGGGAATCCTCTGGGTATATGCCCAGGAGTAGTATAGCAGGATCTTCTGGAAGTGAAGTGCCCAGTTTTCGGAGGAACCGCCAGACTGATTTCCAGAGTGGTTGTACCAATTTGCAACCCCACCAGCAGTGGAGGAGTGTTCCTCTTTCTCCACACCCTCTCCAACACCTGCTATCTCCTGAATTTTTAATCTTAGCCATTCTGACTGGTGTAAGGTGAAATCTCAGGGTTGTTTTGATTTGCATTTCCTTAATGACTAATGATGTTGAGCATTTTTTAAGATGCTTCTCCGCCATCCGAAGTTCTTCAGGTGAGAATTCTTTGTTTAACTCTGTACCCCATTTTTTAATAGGGTTGTTTGGTTTTCTGGAATCTAACTTCTTGAGTTCTTTATATATATTGGATATTAGCCCTCTATCTGATGTAGGATTGGTGAAGATCTTTTCCCAATTTGTTGGTTGCCGATTTGTCCTCTTGATGGTGTCCTTTGCCTTACAGAAACTTTGTAATTTTATGAGGTCCCATTTGTCAATTCTTGCTCTTAGAGCATACGCTATTGGTGTTCTGTTCAGAAACTTTCTCCCTGTACCGATGTCCTCAAGGGTCTTCCCCAGTTTCTTTTCTATTAGCTTCAGAGTGTCTGGCTTTATGTGGAGGTCCTTGATCCATTTGGATTTGAGCTTAGTACAAGGAGACAAGGATGGATCAATTTGCATTTTTCTGCATGCTGACCTCCAGTTGAACCAGCTCCATTTGTTGAAAAGGCTATCTTTTTTCCATTGGATGTTTTCAGCCTCTTTGTCGAGGATCAAGTGGCCATAGATGTGTGGGTTCATTTCTGGATCTTCAATCCTGTTCCATTGATCCTCCTGCCTGTCACTGTACCAATACCATGCAGTTTTTAACACTATTGCTCTGTAGTATTGCTTGAGGTCAGGGATACTGATTCCCCCAGAATTTCTTTTGTTGCTGAGAATAGTTTTAGCTATCCTGGGTTTTTTGTTATTCCAGATGAATTTGATAATTGCTCTTTCTAACTCTGTGAAGAATTGAGTTGGGATTTTGATGGGCATTGCATTGAATCTGTAGATTACTTTTGGCAAAATGGCCATTTTAACTATATTGATTCTACCGATCCATGAGTATGGGAGGTTTTCCCATTTTTTGAGGTCTTCTTCCATTTCCTTCTTCAGAGTCTTGAAGTTCTTGTCATACAGATCTTTCACATGTTTGGTAAGAGTCACCCCAAGATACTTTATACTATTTGTGGCTATTGTGAAGGGGGTCATTTCCCTAATTTCTTTCTCAGCCTGCTTATCCTTTGAGTATAGGAAGGCCACTGATTTGCTTGAGTTGATTTTATAACCTGCCACTTTGCTGAAGTTGTTTATCAGCTGTAGGAGCTCTCTAGTGGAGTTTCATTTTTACACATGTGAAAATTTCTGCACCACAACTAATTTCAAAACAGAAAGGGAATTTAATATTGATCTTATATATATATATTACATACAACATACAAAACATTGTTTCAAGTGATTTCCTTTATTTTAATAACCTTTGATTATTTCCACTCTGAGCTTTAATCATTATCAAGTCAAGAAAGATTTATGAGAGTCTACCATGTGACAGAAAAAGATAACTTTGTCAGGAGACACTATAGTACCTTTATTCATATTTTCACACTAAACCTGGGGAAATACCCCTATTATTAGAAAATTTAAAGCTATGCAATTATGATGACAATTAAAATATGTGAAAAATATGGCGAGGAATAGGTGCTAGCCAACTAGGAATTCAGATAGGTTACAGAGAGGATAATTCCTTGTAAATAGAGGCCTATGGAGCCATTTGGCATAAACATGAGTTAAAGGGAAAAAAGATAAAGGGAAATATTTTTCAATTATAGAATATGTCTCCTAGCTAATTTTCATTGGTTATTTTATTTATTTACATTTTAATTGTTTCCCACATTCTCAGTTTTCCCTCCACAAACCCTCCATCCTATCCCCCTTCTCTTTGCCTCTATCAGGGCTTTCCCCCACCCATACACTCACTCCCAACTCACCTCCCTAACATCCCCCAATGCTGGGCATCAAGCCTCCACAGGACCAAGGGCCTCCCCTGCCACTGGTGCCACATAAGGTATCCTCTGCTACATATGTAGCTGGAGACATGGGTCCTTCCACATATACTCTTTCATTTGTCGTTTAGTCTCTGGGAACTCAGGGTGGCCCCCTTAGTTGATATTGTTGTTCTTCCTATGGTGTTTTAATCTCCCTCACCTCCTTTAATTTTTCCCTAACTCTTCCACTGGTGTTTTCAGGCTGAGTCCATGTTGCATGTGAGTCTCTGTATCTGTATTGACAGGTGCTGGCAGAGTCACTTAGGGGACAGCTGTATCAGGTTCCCACTAGCAAGCACTTCTGGGCATCAGCAAAAATGTTTTGGTTTGGTGTCTGCAGGTGGGATGAAACCGTAGGTGGGGCAGTCTATGATTGGTCTTCCTTCAGTATCAGCTTCATTTTTGTCCCTGAATTTCCATTAGACAGGAACAATTCTGGGTAAAAATTTTTGAGACGGGTGAGTGGCCCCATCTATCAACTGGAGGCCCTAACTATCTACTAGAAGTGGTCTCCACTGGAGCAGACAGGTTCTTTCTCCCCGTTGTTGGCTATTTCAGTTCATATCATCCCTGAAGAGTCCTGGGAACTTCTTGCTTTCCTGGCATCTGGGAATTTCTAGTGGCTAACCCCAGCTCCCCATCCCCCACTGCTACATATTTCTGTTAAATTTCCTGACCCTCTGTATTTCTCTCCTGTCTCTTCCCATAACTGATCCTTCCCTACCCTTTTCTCCTAACCCTGCTTTCTTCCTTCTAGGTCCCTCCCTCCACCACCTGTGACAATTACGGTCCTACTTCTAAGTAGGACTGAAGTATCCATACTTTGGTTTTCATTCTTCTTGAGCCTCATATGCTCTGTGGGTTATATCTTGGGTATTCTGAGCCTTTGAGCCATTATCCACACATGTACCATGTATGTTCTTTTGTATTCCTATAACCTCACTCAGATGATAGTTTCCTTTTTTTGCTATTTTTATTAGATGTATCCTTTATTTACATTTCACATAATTTTCCCTTTCCTTGTACCCGCCCCCCATAAGTCCCATAAGCCATCTCCTCTCCCCCCTGTTCCCCAATCAACCCTGTCCCACTTCCGTGTATTAGTATTCCCCTACACTGCTGCATCAAGCCTTTCTAGGACCAGGGGTTTCACCTCCCTTTGATGTCCAAAAAGGCCATCCATTGCTGCCTATGCCTTTGGAGCCATGGGTAACACCATATGCACTATCTCGTTGATGTTTTTGTCCCTGGGAGCTCTGGAAGTACTGGGTGGCTCATAACATTCATCCTATGGTGCTGCAAACCCCTTCAGCTACTTGGGTCCTTTCTCTAGCGCCCCCATTGTGGACTCTGTGCTCAGTTCAATGGCTGACTCAGAGATTCCCCCTCTGTATTTGTCATGAACTAGCAGAGCCTTCCAGGTGATAGCTATATCCGGCACCAGTCAGCAAGTACTTGTGGGCATCGATATTACTGTCTGGGTTTTATAACTGCATATGGGATGGATCACTAGGTGGGATAGTCTCTGGATGGTCTTTCCCTCATACTCTGCTCCACACTTTGTCGCTGTATTTTCTTCTGTGGGTATTTTGTTCTCCCATCTATGAAGGAGCAGAGTATCCATACTTTGTTCTTCCTTCTTCTTGGGCATTATTTGACATGTGAATTGTGTCTTGGGTATTCCAAACTTCTGGGCTAATATCCACTTATCAGTGAGTGCATACCATGTGTTTTCTTTTGTGATTGGGTTACCTCACTTAGCATATTTTCCAGTTCCACCCATTTGCCTACGAATTTCATGAATTTCTTGTTTTTAATAGCTGAATAGTATTCTATTGTGTAAATAGACTACATTTTTTTTTAAATCCATACCTGTGTTGACAGACATCTGGGTTTTTTCCAGCTTCTTCCTATTATAGATATGACTGCTGTGAACATAGTGGAGCATGTGTTCTTATTACATTCTGGGGAATCCTCTGGGTATATGCACAGGAATGGTATAAAGAGGTCCTCTGGTAGTATCATGCACAGTTTCCTGAGGAAATGCCAGACTGATTTCCAGAGTGATTGTACCAGCTTGGAATCCTACCAGCAGTGGAGGAGTATTTCTCTTTCTCCACATCCTCGCCAGCACCTGCTGTCTCCTGAGTTTTTGATCTTAGCCATTCTGACTGGTGTGAGGTGAAATCTAAAGGTTGTTTTGATTGGTATTTCCCTGATGACTAAATATGCTGAACATTGCTTTAGGTGCTTCTTAGCCATTTGATATTCCTCAGGTGAAAAATCTTTGTTTAAATCTGTACCCCATTTTTCAATAGACTTATTTGACTCTCTGGAGTCTAACTTCTTGAATTCTTTGTATATATTGGATATTAGCCTTCTGTGAGATGTAGGGTTGGTAAAGATCTTTTCCCAATTTGTTGTTTGCTGTTTAGTCCTTTTGACAGTGTCCTTTGCCTTACAGAAACTTTGGAATTTTATGAGGTCCCATTTGTCAATTCTTGATCTTGCAGCATAAGCTATTGGTGTTCTGTTCAAGAATTTTTCCCCTGTGCCCATGTGCTCTAGGGTCTTCCCCAGTTTCTTTTCTATTAGTTTCAGTGTGTCTGGTTTTATGTGGAAGTTCTTGATCCACTTAGAGTTGAGCTTAGTACAAGTAGATAAGCATAGATTGATTTGCATTCTTCTGCATGCTAATAGCCAGTTGAACCAGCACGATTTGTTTAAGAGGCTATCTTTTTTCCAGTGGACATTTTCAACTCCTTTGGCAAAGATCAAGTGACCATAAGTTCATTTCTGGGTTCATTTCTGGGTCTTCAATTGTATTCCATTGATCTACCTATCTGTCACTGTATCAAGACCATGCAGTTTTTAACACTATTGCTCTGTAGTACTGCTTGAAGTCAGGGATACTGATTTCCCAAGAAGTTCTTTTACTGTTGAGAATAGTTTTAGTTATCCTGAATTTTTTGTTCTTCCAGATGAATTTAAGAATTGCTCTTCCTAGCAATAGTGTTAAAAACTGCATGGTATTGGTACAGTGACAGGCAGGAGGATCAATGGAACAGGATTGAAGATCCAGAAATGAACCCACACACCTATGGCCACTTGATCCTCGACAAAGAGGCTGAAAACATCCAATGGAAAAAAGATAGCCTTTTCAACAATTGGTGCTGGTTCAACTGGAGGTCAGCATGCAGAAGAATGCGAATTGATCCATCCTTGTCTCCTTGTACTAAGCTCAAATCCAAATGGATCAAGGACCTCCACATAAAGCCAGACACTCTGAAGCTAATAGAAAAGAAACTGGGGAAGACCCTTGAGGACATCGGTACAGGGAGAAAGTTTCTGAACAGAACACCAATAGCGTATGCTCTAAGAGCAAGAATTGACAAATGGGACCTCATAAAATTACAAAGTTTCTGTAAGGCAAAGGACACCATCAAGAGGACAAATCGGCAACCAACAAATTGGGAAAAGATCTTCACCAATCCTACATCAGATAGAGGGCTAATATCCAATATATATAAAGAACTCAAGAAGTTAGACTCCAGAAAACCAAACAACCCTATTAAAAAATGGGGTACAGAGTTAAACAAAGAATTCTCACCTGAAGAACTTCGGATGGCGGAGAAGCATCTTAAAAAATGCTCAACTTCATTAGTCATTAGGGAAATGCAAATCAAAACAACCCTAAGATTTCATCTTACACCAGTCAGAATGGCTAAGATTAAAAATTCAGGAGACAGCAGGTGTTGGAGAGGTTGTGGAGAAAGAGGAACACTCCTCCACTGCTGGTGGGGTTGCAAATTGGTACAACCACTCTGGAAATCAGTCAGGCGGTTCCTCAGAAAACTGGGCACCTCACTTCCAGAAGATCCTGCTATACCACTCCTGGGCATATACCCAGAAGACTCCTCACCATGTAATAAGGATACATGTTCTACTATGTTCATAGCAGCCCTATTTATAATTGCCAGATGCTGGAAAGAACCCAGGTATCCCTCAACAGAAGATTGGATGCAAAAAATGTGGTATATCTTCACAATGGAGTACTATTCAGCCATTAGAAACAATGAATTCATGAAATTCTTAGGCAAATGGATGCAGCTAGAGAATATCATACTAAATGAGGTAACCCAGACTCAAAAGGTGAATCATGGTATGCACTCACTAATAAGTGGATATTAACCTAGAAAACTGGAATACCCAAAACATAATCCACACATCAAATGAGGTACAAGAAGAAAGGAGGAGTGGCCCCTGGTTCTGGAAAGACTCAGTGAAACAGTATTCAGCAAAACCAGAACGGGGTAGTGGGAAGGGGTGGGTGGGAGGACAGGGGAAGAGAAGGGGGCTTACGGGACTTTCGGGGAGTGGGGGGGCTAGAAAAGGGGAAATCATTTGAAATGTAAATAAATTATATCGAATAAAAAAATGACTTCTAAAAAAAATTCAAAAAAAAAAAAAAAAGAATTGCTCTTCCTAAGTCTATGAAGAATTGAGTTAGGATTTTGATGGGAATTGCATTGAATCTCTATATTGCTTTTGGCAGGATGGTCATTTTTACTATATTAATCCTGCCAATCCAAGAGCATGGGAGATTTTTCCTTCTTTTGAGGTCTTCTTCGATTACTTTCTTCAGAGACTTGAAGTTCTTGTCATATAGATCTTTCACTTGTTTGGTCAGAGTCACACCAAGATACTTTATGTTGTTTGTGGCTATAGTGAAGAGTGTCATTTCCCTAATTTCTTTCTTAGCCTGCTTATCCTTTGGATATAGGAAGGCAAGTGATTTGCTTGAGTTGATTTTATAACCAGCCACTTTGCTGAAGTTGTTTATCAGCTGTAGGAGTTCTCTGGTGGAGTTTTTTTGGGTCACTTAAGTTTACTATCATATTATCTGCAAATAGTGATCATTTGACTTTTGCCTTTCCAATTTGTATCCATTTGGTCTCCTTTTGTTGTCTAGTTACTCTAGCTAGAACTTCAAGTACTATATTGAATAAATATGGAGAGAGAGGGCAGCCTTGTCTAGTCACTGTGTTTTGTAGGATTGCTTCAAGTTTCTCTCCATTTAGTTTGATGTTGGCTACTGGTTTGCTGTATATTGCTTTTATTATGTTTAGGTATGGGCCTTGAATTCCTGTCCTTTCCAAGACTTTTAACATGAGAGGATGCTGGATTTTGTCAAATGCTTTTTCAGCATCTGGTGAAATGACCATGTTATTTTTTCTTTGAGCTTGTTTCTCTAATGGATTACATTGATGGAAAAGTCACACAGAAAACTCTGATGTGTCAGAACTATACAGAGATAGCAATATACACAGTTTTGGAAACTTGTTTGCTCTGTAATATACAAGTCTTTATAGGAAATTAGGAATAATAATCCAGTTCCAAAATTAACATATATGAATATGAAGAAAATTGAAGAAAAGCTCATGACCATATACATTTTTGCAGTTGAGACATACCCATGAGTCAGTTTCTACAGTAATGAATTACTTTTCATTGATAAGAAGTTTAAGATAAGAATTTAGGTAGAAAATAATTGAGTTACCATTTTCTTTATTACCCATAATAATAAAAAGAAATTAAAACATTACTCTGAATCTCTCTCAGCTTGTTTCATGTAAATAAGTAGGCACATAAATTGAAAATCCTGCAGTTTCAGTTGTCAGAAATTTTAACATAATTTTTTATAGCCTTAAAACAGGAGATCACATAGCAGAGACATATTGATTCATTAGTTAGTGAAAATTGAAAGTAAATTACAAACACCCTCTCCTTGACTTCTAGGACAATGCTTACCTGCAATGATATGTAGGATAGTATAGCATTATGTGAAATAGTGCAATGATTTTATTGTTCAAGCTAATGAATTTACTCTACATTTATTCTTTTTTTTTCTTCGATATAATTTATTTACATTTCAAATGATTTCCCTTTTCTAGCCCCCCCACTCCCCGAAAGTCCCGTAAGCCCCCTTCTCTTCCCCTGTCCTCTCACCCACCCCTTCCCACTTCCCTGTTCTGGTTTTGCTGAATACTGTTTCACTGAGTCTTTCCAGAACCAGGGGCCACTCCTCCTTTCTTCTTGTACCTCATTTGATGTGTGGATTATGTTTTGGGTATTCCAGTTTTCTAGGTTAATATCCACTTATTAGTGAGTGCATACCATGATTCACCTTTTGAGTCTGGGTTACCTCACTTAGTATGATATTCTCTAGCTCCATCCATTTTCCTAAGAATTTCATGAATTCATTGTTTCTAATGGCTGAATAGTACTCCATTGTGTAGATATACCACATTTTTTGCATCCACTCTTCTGTTGAGGGATACCTGGGTTCTTTCCAGCATCTGGCAATTATAAATAGGGCTGCTATGAACATAGTAGAACATGTATCCTTATTACATGGTGGGGAGTCTTCTGGGTATATGCCCAGGAGTGGTATAGCAGGATCTTCTGGAAGTGAGGTGTCCAGTTTTCGGAGGAACCGCCAGACTGATTTCCAGAGTGGTTGTACCAATTTGCAACCCCACCAGCAATGGAGGAGTGTTCCTCTTTCTCCACACCCTCTCCAACACCTGCTGTCTCCTGAATTTTTAATCTTAGCCATTCTGACTGGTGTAAGATGAAATCTTAGGGTTGTTTTGATTTGCATTTCCCTAATGACTAATGAAGTTGAGCATTTTTTAAGATGCTTCTCCGCCATCCGAAGTTCCTCAGGTGAGAATTCTTTGTTTAACTCTGTACCCCATTTTTTAATAGGGTTGTTTGGTTTTCTGGAGTCTAACTTCTTGAGTTCTTTATATATATTGGATATTAGCCCTCTATCTGATGTAGGATTGGTGAAGATCTTTTCCCAATTTGTTGGTTGCCGATTTGTCCTCTTGATGGTGTCCTTTGCCTTACAGAAACTTTGTAATTTTATGAGTTCCCATTTGTCAATTCTTGCTCTTAGAGCATACGCTATTGGTGTTCTGTTCAGAAACTTCTGTACCGATGTCCTCAAGGGTCTTCCCCAGTTTCTTTTCTATTAATTTCAGAGTGTCTGGCTTTATGTGGAGGTCCTTGATCCATTTGGATTTGAGCTTAGTACAAGGAGACAAGGATGGATCAATTCGCATTCTTCTGCATGCTGACCTCCAGTTGAACCAGCACCATTTGTTGAAAAGGCTATCTTTTTTCCATTGGATGTTTTCAGCCTCTTTGTCGAGGATCAAGTGGCCATAGGTGTGTGGGTTCATTTCTGGATCTTCAATCCTGTTCCATTGATCCTCCTGCCTGTCACTGTACCAATACCATGCAGTTTTTAACACTATTGCTCTGTAGTATTGCTTGAGGTCAGGGATACTGATTCCCCCAGACTTTCGTTTGTTGCTGAGAATAGTTTTAGCTATCCTGGGTTTTTTGTTGTTCCAGATGAATTTGATAATTGCTCTTTCTAACTCTGTGAAGAATTGAGTTGGGATTTTGATGGGTATTGCATTGAATCTGTATAGTGCTTTAGGCAAAATGGCCATTTTAACTATATTGATTCTACCGATCCATGAGCATGGGAGGTTTTCCCATTTTTTGAGGTCTTCTTCCATTTCCTTCTTCAGAGTATTGAAGTTCTTGTCATACAGATCTTTCACATCTACATTTATTCTTGTCTATATCTGATCATTTGAACTTTGAGTCATCTTCTCCATGCTACATTTTTATCATTTGCATAAAGGAAGGCTATTGATTTGTTTGAATTAATTTTATATCCAGCCACTTTGCTGAAGTTATTCATCAGCAGTAGAAGTTCTATGGTAGAATTTTTGGCATTGATTATGTATACTATCATATCATCTGCCCTTAGTGATACCTTGACTTCTCCTTTTTCAATTTGAATCCTATTGATATCCTACTGCCACCTTATTGCTCTAGCTAGAACTTGAATAGACAGGGGAGGATGGACAGCCTTGTCTTGTTCCTGATTTTAGTGGGATTGCTTCAAGGATCTCTCCATTTAATATGGTATTGGCTGAAGGTTCTCTATGTATTGTTTTCATTATATTTAGATAAGGGACTTGAATTCCTGATCTCTCCAATACCTTTAGCATGAAGGGCTGTTCTATTTTTCAAATGTATTTTCAGCATCTGATCAGATGATCGTGTGATTTTGTTCTTTGAGTTTGTTTATATATTTGTTTATATAGAATATTACTTTAATGGATTGTTGCATAGTGAAATATCCCTGCATCCCTGAGATGAAGCCTACTTGATCGTGGTGAATGACGGATTTGATGTGTTCTTGGATTAGGTTTATTAAGTATTTTGCATCAACATACATTAGCAAAATTGATCTAATGTTCTCTTTCTTTAATGAGTGTTTGTGTGGTTTAAATATCACATGGCATCACATAATGAATTCGGCAATGCTACTTTTGTTTCTATTGTGTGGAACAGTTTGAGCAATTTTGGTGTCACCTCTTCTTTGAAGAGCTACTAAACTTCTGCACTAAAGCCATCTGATGGGCTTTTTTTTTTGAGAGAGAGAGAGAGAGAGAGAGAGAGAGAGAGAGAGAGAGAGAGAGAGAGAGATTTTAATGAATCCCTCAATTTCCTTAGGACAGGTGGGAATGTTGTTTACTTGCTCTTAATTTAACTTTGATATGTCGTCTAAGAACCTATCAATTTCATCTAGATTTTGCAGTTTTGTTGAATAAAGGGTATTATAGTAAGATCTGATGGTTTTTATTAATTTCCTCAGTTTTTGCTATTATATCTCCATTTTTATTTCTGATTTTATTAATGTGGATACTGTCTCTGTGCTCTTTAGCTATTTTGGTTAAGGGTTAATATATCTTGTTGATTTTCTCAAACATCAATTTGTTTTTGTGGTTTTGTTGATTCTTTATATCATTCTGTTTCTAATTGGTTGATTTCCACACTTATTTTGATTATTTCCTGCTGTCTACTCCTCTTGGGTGGAATTGCTTCTTTTTGTTCTATGGCTTTCAGGTGTGCTGTTAAGTTGCTAGTGTAGGATCTCTCCAGTTTCTTTACCAGGGCACTCAGTGCTCTGAATTCTCCTCTTAGTACTGCTATCATTTTGTTCCATATGTTTGGGTATTCTACATCATCATTTTTTATTGAATTCTAGAATGCCTTTATTTTCTTTCTGTATTTCTTCTCTGACCAAATTATCATTTAGCAGAGAGTTGCTCAGTTTCAATGGGTGTGTGGACTTTCTGCTGTTTTTGTTGTTATTGAAGTCTAGAATTAGTCCTTGGTGATTTGATAGGATTAATGGAAATATTTCAATCTTCTTATATCTGTTGAGGCTTGTTTTATCTGTTCAACTTTGGAAAAGTTACCATGAGGTGTCGAGAAGAAGGCATATTCTTTTGTTTTAGGATGAAATATTCTGAATCTGCTAAATCCATTTGGTTCATAGCTTCTAATGGTTTCAATGTGTCTCTGTTTAGTTTCTGTTTCAATGACCTGTCCATTGGTCAGAATCAGGTGTTGATGTCACTCATTATTATTGTGTGAGGTTCAATGTGTGTTTTGTACTTTAATAACATTTCTTTTACAAATGTGGGTGTCCTTGCATTCAGAATTGAGATATTATATTTGTGGATTATTCTTTGATCAGTATGAGTGTCTTACCCTGTCTCATTTGATAATTTTTTTTCTGAAAGTCTGTTTTATTCGATAGTGGAATTGCAGTGGGAATGCCTCAGTCCCACTTGAGAGGGAGAAGTAAGCACTTACAGGTGGGGAGAACCAGAGGGACATGAGAAGGAAAGTGGATGGGGGTGGTCTGGGGAAAAAGAGGGGGAACCTGATATGGTGTTGGGTAAGAGAAAAGGACTAAAGTCTTGAGTGCCAGAAGAAAGAATGAAAACAGGCAACCATAGAAGGTAGGAGGTTGGGGGACCATCCAGAATGCATCAGAGACCTGGGAGGTGAGACACCCTTAGGAATCAAAGGAAGGAACCTCAGATGAAATGTTCAACAGTAGGGAAAGGGAACTTATAGAACCCACCTCCAGCAAGAAGAGATCTCTCCCCTGAGATCTCTCAAACACTGCAGCACCAACCAGGCAGCATATACCAGCTGATATGAGGCCTCCAACACATATACAGCAGAGGACTGCCAGGTAGGGTACAGTCAGTGAAGATGCAACTAATGATCCTCAAGAGACTGGAGACTACAGGGAGTTTAGAGGTTTGGTTTGGTGGGGTCTGAGGATGGGGACATCCTTCTGGAAACAAGGGTTGGGGAGGAGTTAAGGGATGTGGAATAGTTGGAGGGTGAATGGTGGCAGAGGATAGTATGTGGAGTGTAAATAAATAAATAAAAGACAAAAAAAAAAGAATAGCAACTCTGATTTTTTTTTGCAACCATTTTCCTGGAAGACTTTTTTTCCCAGCCTTTAAATATGAGATAGTGTCTGTATTTGTCATTGACTGAAATAAATCTACAAATCAACACCAAGAAAAAATTAAAGCTGGACAGAATATACTTGAAATCTAAACTACCCACTTTTGAATGATCAGTGAACCATTGAAGAAATCAGTGAGGTAATTCAAATTCTTGTAATCAAATGAAAGCGCTAGTAACAGATAGATCCACTACTGAATTCTACTGAATATATAAGGGAGTAAAGAAGGCAATGTTTCTCAGACATCTACAAAAGGGAAATAGGAGGATAATTACTTTGTGATCACAATATTACCTTGATATGGAAATTGGATATAAACACACACACACACACACACACACACAGATACGGAAAATCTGCAGAATAATTTTGAAAATAAGCATACATATTAAACGTCTAGCAAAATACTTGCAAACTGAATTCAAGAACACATAATAGCAAATAAATTAAAATTCAATGAAACTTTAGTATATAGAATGTTGTATTTTAATTTGATCCATATTGATATTTTCTTCACTTATTTACAAAGTTGCTACAATAAATATCACATCCCCATATTTTTGACTTTTGATGAGGATATAAACATGAATACCACTTCTGGTCAAAAATTTAATAGGTAATATAAAATAGAAATGAAATATAAAATATAATATAACATATGTCAAGTAAAATGGAAATTGATAGACAAATTTTAATTATTTCCAAATTAACATAACATATAATAAATTGAGGTGTTTCTAGAGGAGTCAGATTTTTAAAAAAAAATATCTCGTTCTATGATGGTCATCATGTTCTTGTGATACAATTCTTAACAAAATGATTACATTTTTCATATTCTGGTGAATATGGGAATCATGCCTATTACTGTTGGCTAGGGAAACAATTTTGTGCTTCCGGACTCCAGGTGTACTTAAGTAATTTCATGGTTCAAAAAAAAAAAAAAGAAAGAAAGAAAGAAAGAAAGAAAGAAAGAAAGAAAGAAAGAAAGAAAGAAAGAAAGAAAGAAAGAAAGAAATCTCATGGTACAATTGAGCAGGAGGTCTTTTGGTAGAACATACTTGGACAGACTTCCCTGTCCCTAAAGTCTGTGATACCAACCTGGAACCTCAGAACAGATGATGAGTGTTTGGCACATTGTGACTGTAGATTTAAAAGCATCTCTTTAGTTGGTCACTAGCATCCTGGAACCTTGTACCAGACACATACATAGCCATTTCTTAGTGGTTATGCTTCATTGCTCCCTCCTTGCCATCCATTTTCTCAAGACAAGTGGATTTCTTCCATGATGTTTCTAAGTTTCTTCTCAATGTTTCCGAACTGCAGGCTTCAAGGTTTTATCCACATCCCTCAGGTATAAGCACAGTGTGTAATTTACTATGAAAATGAGAGGAAAGCAAGCAACTTGACTGTATCAAAATATTGTTTGAATGTTTCCTGCCTGTAATCAGTTCCATTCAAATTGGCCATATAAAAATTGATTATAAGTGTTTTAGTTAGGGTTTTACTGCTGTGAACAGATACTATGACCAAGGTAACTCTTATAAGGACAACATTTAATTGGAGCTGGATTACAGGTTCAGAGTCCATTATCATCGAGGTGGAAATATGGTAACATTCAAACAGGCATGGTGCAGGAGGAGATGAGAGTTCTACATCTTTGTCTGAAAGCTGCTTGCAGAGTACTGATTTCCAGGCAGCTTGGATGAGGGTCTGAAATCCCATACCCACAGTGACACACTTCCTCCAACAGGGCCACACCTTCTAAAAGTGCCACTTCCTGGAAACCATCGCATTCCACTCTCTGATCCCCAGAGGCTTGTTCAAACATATAACTCAAGGAGGGTCATACCTGAACAAACAATATGCAAAATGCATTTAGTACAACTTCAAAAGTCCCCATAGTCTGTAGCAGCCTCAAATATGTTAAAAGTCCAAGGTTTAAAGTCTCTTCTGAGATTCATTGGATTACATAACTGCAATCCCCAAAGTAAGACAGAAAACCAGTTGGGCAAACTTCAAACTCTGCATCTCCATGTTTAATTTCAAAGCAGACCTCAAATCTGGAACTCTTTTTTCATCTTTGTTGTCTGGAACAAAGTTCTTCCTCCTGGGCTAGTTCCAATCCCTGCTAGTAACTTTCCTTAGCAGATAGCTCATGACTCTGGCATCTTTTATATTTTGGTGTCTCCAATGCAACTTCAATGTTAAAGTTTCTTGTTTAAATGTCTGGTATCCACACATGATCTTCTGGGCTCCTTCAAAGGGCTGGTTTTACTTCTCCAGCTCTGTCCTCTGTAGCATTTTAACCTCAGGTTGATCCACTCCACTGCTCCTTCTGTTCTTGGCGATTATCCCATGGTACTGGCATCTAATACACTGAGGTCTTTCACTGCAACTAGGCTTCACCACCTCTCATAGGTTCTCTTCTTGGTGCCATGCCTCAAATTCTTTGTATGACTTCTTCAGTCTTAGACCATCAACTGCAACTGAGGCTGTACCTTCAACAAGAGCCTTCCATGGCCTCTTACAGTGCCAAGCCTCAGCTGCTATTCATACTTTCAAAATAAGTACCACCTGGGTGACTCTTATGCATTACCAAGTCTATGTGTAGCACAAAGTGCAACCTTGGCTGCCTCTGGAACACAGCTTCTTTGTGACCTCAGAAAACACTTCTGGGAAGTTTTCACCACACTGATTCTGGGCTCTTCTTAATCACCACTATTTTCTTAGTTACAGCTATGCAGAACCAATTTTTTCAGTTTTCCCCTCTATTTTTTTCACTCTATAGCCAGAGCTGCATGGCTAAACCTGCAGAGTTCTGCTGCTTTCAGAAGTGAGAACATGGGCCCTTTGCCTATTAAATTATAATCAGGTTTCTGTTTTCCAACTCCTTTACTGTCTAAGCTTGGCTGTACTGCATCTTGATATGTAGATTGATATTGAACTCAGAGAGCTGCATGTCTGTCTTTTGGGATTAAAGCTGTGTAACACTATACTTGGGCTTAAGGTTTTCTTCACCTAGAATTTGCTCTTTTCCAGGCTATCCTTGAACTCAGAGATCTGTTTGGCTTTATATCCTGGAATTAAAGGTGTCTGCCAATGTGCTTGGGCAAGATATTGCTCCAAAGTCCTACTTCCTTATTCTGTTTTCCCCTTGAGCACAGGTTTCAGTTCTATTTCACTTCCTAAAGCCCTTTAATACCCAAACCATATATTTTGTATTTTTTCTCTCTATGCATGCTATGCATATTGAAATTCTGTTCAAGAGTCTTAAACAGAAAAGAAAATCCACGATGGCCATTTCTGAGACTTCCTTTATCAATGCAACTAATTGGAGTTTCTTCATCTTAGTCACAGGAAGACAGTTTAGACAAGGGCATAAAACAGTCACGTTATTCACCAAAATACCACAAAATAGCCTGTAGATCACATACTGAAGTTCCTCTCCTCTGAAACCTCTTGGACCATGTCAGAACAGTTCAAATTACTCTTAGATACAAAGCCTTACATAGTCCTACTAGGATGGCTTATTAAGCCGACTTAAAACTGGCTTTCCAAATCCAAAGTCCCTAAATCCATGTTTGCCTAAACAAAAGCATGTTCAGGCCTATAACAGTAGTATCCCACTTCTTTAACCTTAGTTAGGATTTGACCACTGTTGACAGATATCATGACTAATGCAATTCTTATAAAGACATCATTTAATTTGAGGTAGCTTACAACAGGTTCAGAATCCATTATCATCCAGGTGGGAACATGGCCGTATCCAGGCAGGCATGGTGCAGGAGGAGATGAGAGTTCTACATCTTCATCTCAAGAATGGTTGCAGAATACTGACTTCCAGGCAGCTTGAATGAAGGTCTTAAATGCCACAGCCACAGTTACACACCTACTTCAACAGGGCCACACATTCTAGAAGTGCCACTCTCTGGGCCAAGCATATATAAACCATCACAATAGGTTCCCATTTTTTCTGTGTTGTAGGGGAAATGGGCAATATGATTAGAAACATGAACAAACTTATTCACTAAGTCCTCTGCAAAGTAATGAACTACAAATATAAATGTATTATATTTAGATGGAATCAAATTCAGCTAAATGGGGGAAAGGGAATTATTTCCATATTGCCAAGCAGAAAACCAGCCATTTTCAAACCTCCAATGATGAGGACAGTAGTGAAAATCAATTTGGTATATATTGGCACTCTACCCTATCACTGTGTGTACTCAGTAGTAGTCAAGCATGATACCTTGCAAATGAAAGTACATAATGGACAGAATTTCAGAGATGCAGTGAAGATAATTGACCCAATTTATATATGGCATTTAAAATGCCTTCATATCTTAGTAATTTGGATATAGGATAACAGTAGGTAAGTGTTGTGATAAAGTACAGCTTGCATATAGTAAGTGGCATACAGTTATAGAAAATGACTTAATGAGCATAGAGATTGATATCAATGTGAAAAAAATGAACAAAACATAGTAGGCCCTGAATCACAGTAGTCCAATTGTTGTGGCATGACTTAACAATATAATAGGTAAAGAGAAATATCCAATTAAATGATTAAAATAAGGTGTATTACTGAGCTGAAATACACCAGGCAAAATCCTAGGTATTTAATATAGTAACTATACCTGATGAAACCTCAAAGAACAACTTTAAATTTTGAAGAAAATTGAAAGGTACTCTGACTCAGAACCCGGAAAAGAAAGAAAAAAGAAGAGGATTACAACTAAGAGATCAGGAGAAGCTCTTATCTAACCTCTTCTGACACTTGAGACTGTTTTTCTCAGCGATGGTGCTTTTTGAGAGAATGTAGGGTCACTGGAAAATAGCAGTTGACTGGCTACCAAGTAGCCAGTAAATTCCTGGAATGCATGAGGTACAGAGATCATAGGACCAGCACCAGAAGGCCAGGAGAGTGGAGATCTTATAATGATGAGTATGGACCAGAAAGTTAGGTTCAGTGACTTTAATGTGGGCAACCAAAAGTCTTCTCCTGGAGGTCAACACAATGTACACTCAGTTCAGCAGCTAACTCATTCACAGAGCCAACTAACGGTAGCACAGTTGCAGACATGCTGGCTAGGAGCAACATTGAGAAAGTCATGGCACAATTTCCAATATATTCTCATCAATCATACAGTTGATATATTTTGTTACTTTTGCTCATCGTTTTCTGTCCCTGTCACTCTTGATACATAATCCCTCATGATAAATATAAAGATAGATATGTTTAAACTGATTTAAATATTACAGAGTTTATATGCATTATATGAGAATGTTGCAAATTTATACTATATATTTTGTACGACATACTATACTTCTAAATTTCCAACCAAATAAGATAATTTATAAAATTTATAACACATATTTTAAATGTATTAAAAGGATATAAAAATCAGTAAAGCATGAATAATCCTGCATATCTTTAAAGTTTATGCCAAGGAAATTTTTTTTGAAGTATTTTCTTTTTTTTTAATTTGATATATTTTTTATTTACATTTCAAATGATTTTCCCCTTTCCTAGCCCCCCCCTCTCCCAGAAAGTCCCGTAAGCCCCCTTCTCTCCCCCTTTCCTCCCACCCACCCCTTCCCACTTCCCCATTCTGGTTTTGCTGAATACTGCTTCACTGAGTCTTTCCAGAACAAGAGGCCACTCTTCCTTTCTTCTTGTACCTCATTTGATGTGTAGATTATGTTTTGGGTATTCCAGGTTTCTAGGTTAATATCCACTTATTAGTGAGTGTATACCATGATTCACCTTTTGAGTTTGGGTTACCTCACTTAGTATGATGTTCTCTAGCTCCATCCATTTGCCTAAGAATTTCATGAATTCATTGTTTCTAATGGCTGAATAGTACTCCATTGTGTAGATGTACCACATTTTTTGCATCCACTCTTCTGTTGAAGGATACCTGGGTTCTTTCCAGCATCTGGCAATTATAAATAGGGCTGCTATGAACATAGTAGAGAAAGTATCCTTATTACATGGTGGGGAATCCTCTGGGTATATGCCTAGGAGTGGTATAGCAGGATCTTCTGGAAGTGAGGTGCCCAGTTTTCGGAGGAACCGCCAGACTGATTTCCAGAGTGGTTGTACCAATTTGCAACCCCACCAGCAGTGGAGGAGTGTTCCTCTTTCTCCACACCCTCTCCAACACCTGCTATCTCCTGAATTTTTAATCTTAGCCATTCTGACTAGTGTAAGGTGAAATCTCAGGGTTGTTTTGATTTGCATTTCCCTAATGACTAATGAAGTTGAGCATTTTTTAAGATGCTTCTCCGCCATCCGAAGTTCTTCAGGTGAGAATTCTTTGTTTAACTCTGTACCCCATTTTTTAATAGGATTGTTTGGTTTTCTGGAGTCTAACTTCTTGAGTTCTTTATATATATTGGATATTAGCCCTCTATCTCATGTAGGATTGGTGAAGATCTTTTCCCAATTTGTTGGTTGCCGATTTGTCCTCTTGATGGTGTCCTTTGCCTTACAGAAACTTTGTAATTTTATAAGGACCCATTTGTCAATTTTTGCTCTTAGAGCACATGCTATTGGTGTTCTGTTCAGAAACTTTCTCCCTGTACCGATGTCCTCACGGGTCTTCCCCAGTTTCTTTTCTATTAGCTTCAGAGTGTCTGGCTTTATGTGGAGGTCCTTGATCCATTTGGATTTGAGCTCAGTACAAGGAGACAAGTATGGATCAATTTGCATTCTTCTGCATGCTGACCTCCAGTTGAACCAGCACCATTTGTTGAAAAGGGTATCTTTTTTCCATTGGATGTATTCAGCCTCTTTGTCGAGGATCAAGTGGCCATAGGTGTGTGGGTTCATTTCTGGATCTTCAATCCTGTTCCATTGATCCTCCTGCCTGTCACTGTACCAATACCATGCAGTTTTTAACACTATTGCTCTGTAGTATTGCTTGAGGTCAGGGATACTGATTCCCCCAGACTTTCTTTTGTTGCTGAGAATAGTTTTAGCTATCCTGGGTTTTTTGTTATTCCAGATGAATTTGATAATTGCTCTTTCTAACTCTGTGAAGAATTGAGTTGGGATTTTGGTGGGTATTGCAATGAATCTGTAGATTACTTTTGTCAAAATGGCCATTTTAACTATATTGATTCTACCGATCCATGAGCATGGGAGGTTTTCCCATTTTTTGAGGTCTTCTTCCATTTAATTCTTCAGAGTCTTGAAGTTCTTGTCATACAGATCTTTCACATGTTTGGTAAGAGTCACCCCAAGATACTTTATACTGTTTGTGACTATTGTGAAGGGGGTCATTTCCCTAATTTCTTTCTCAGCTTGCTTATCCTTTGAGTATAGGAAGGCCACTGATTTGCTTGAGTTGATTTTATAACCTGCCAATTTGCTGAAGTTGTTTATCAGCTATAGGAGTTCTCTAGTGGAGTTTTTTGGGTCACTTAGGTAAACTATCATGTCATCTGCAAATAATGATAGTTTGACTTCTTCCTTTCCAATTTGTATCCCTTTGACCTCCTTATGTTGTCGAATTGCCCGAGCTAGTACCTCAAGTACAATATTGAAAAGATAAGGACAAAGGGGGCAGCCCTGTCTAGTCCCTGATTTTAGTGGGATTGCTTCAAGTTTCTCTCCATTTAGTTTGATGCTGGCTACCGGTTTGCTGTATATTGCTTTTACTATGTTTAGGTATGGGCCTTGAATTCCTGTTCTTTCCAAGTCTTTAAGCATGAAAGGATGCTGAATTTTGTCAAATGCTTTTTCAGCATCCAATGAAATGACCATGTGGTTTTTTTCTTTGAGTTTGTTTATGTAGTGGATTGCATTGATGGATTTCCGTATATTGAACCAACCCTTCATTCCCGGGATAAAGCCTACTTGATCATGGTGGATGATCATTTTGACGTGTTCTTGGATTCGGTTGGCAAGAATTTTATTGAGTATTTTTGCATCGATGTTCATAAGGGAAATTGGTCTGAAGTTCTCTTTCTTTGTTGGATCTTTGTGTGGTTATGATATCAGCGTAATTGTGTCATCAAAGAAGGAATTGGGTAGTGTTCCTTCTGTTTCTATTTTGTGGAATAATTTGAAGAGTATTGGTGTTATGTCTTCTTTGAAGGTCTGATAGAATTCTGCACTGAAACCATCTGGTCCTGTGCTTTTTTGGTTGGAAGACTTTCTATGACTCCTTCAATTTCTTTAGGAATTATGGGACTGTTTAGATGATCGATTTGGTCCTGATTTAATTTTGGTATTTGGTATCTGTCAAGGAAATTGTTCATTTCCTCCAGATTCTCCAGTTGTGTTGAGTACAGGCTCTTGTAGTAGGATCTGATGATTTTTTGGATTTCCTCAGTTTCTGTTGTTATATCTCCCTTTTCAGTTCTAAGTTTGTTAATTTGGATACTTTCTCTGTGCCCTTTGGTCAGTCTGGCTAAGGATTTATCTATCTTGTTGATTTTCTCAAAGAACCAGCTCCTGGTTTTGTTGATTCTTTGTATGGTTCTCTTTGTTTCTTCTTGATTGATTTCAGCCCTGAGTTTGATGATTTCCTGCCTTCTACTCCTCCTGAGTGAAATAGCTTCTTTTTGTTCCAGGGCTTTCAGGTGTGTCATTAAGCTGGTAGTGTATGCTCTCTCCATTTTCTTTTTGGAGGCACTCAGGGCTATGAGTTTTCCTCTTAGCACTGCTTTCATTGTGTCCCATAGATTTGGGAATGCTGTGTCTTCATTTTCATTGTGTTCTAAAAAGTCTTTAATTTCTTTCTTTATTTCTTCCTTGACCAAGGTATCATTGAGTAAAATATTGTTCAATTTCCACGTGTATGTGGGTTTTCTGTTGTTTTTGTTGCTATTGAAGACCACTTTTACTCCATAGTGATCTGATAGGAGGCATGGGATTAGTTCGATCTTCTTATATTTGTTGAGGTCTGTTTTATGACCAATTATATGGTCGATTTTGGAGAAGGTACCATGAGGTGCTGAGAAAAAGGTATATTATTTTGCTTTAGTATTGAATGTTCTATTATATCTGTTAAATCTAATTGGTCCAAAGCTTCAATTAGTTTCATTATGTCCCTGTTTATTTTCTGTTTTCCTGATCGGTCCATTGAGGAAAGTGCAGTATTGAAGTCACCCACAATTATTGTGTTAGGTGCAATGTGTGCTTTGAGCTTTAATAAAGTTTCTTTTATGAAAGAGGGTGCCCTTGCATTTGGAGCATAGATGTTCAGGATTGAGAGTTCTTCTTGTTGTATTTTTCCTTTGACCAGCAAGAAGTGTCCCTCAGAGTCTCTTTTGATGACTTTGGGTTGAAAGTCAATTTTATCTGATATTAAAATGGCTACTCCAGCTTGTTTCCTGAGACCATTTGCTTGTAAAATTGTCTTCCAGCCTTTTATTCTAAGGTAGTGTTTGTCTTTGACCCTTAGGTGTGTTTCCTGTAAGCAGCAAAATGTAGGGTCCTGTTTACGTATCCAGTCAGTTAGTCTATGTCTTTTTATTGGGGCATTGAGTCCATTGATGTTAAGAGATATTAAGGAATAGTGATTGTTACTTCCTGTCATTTTTGACGTTATTTTTAAAATTTGATTGGTTAACTTCTTTTGGGTTTGATGAAAGGTTACTATCTTGCTTTTTCCAGGGTGAAGTTTCCCTCCTTGTATTGGTGTTTTCCTCCTACAATCCTTTGTAGGGTTGGGTTTGTGGATAGATATTTGTAAACTTGGTTTTGTCATGGAATATCTTAGTTTCTCCATCTATGGTGATTGAGAGTTTTGCTGGATATAGTAGTTTTAGCTGGCATTTGAGTTCTCTTAGAGTCTGCATGCGATCAGCCCAGGATCTTCTAGCCTTCATATTCTGGGTTGAAAAGTCTGCTGTGATTCTGATAGGTCTTCCTTTATATGTTACTTGGCCCTTTTCTCTTACTGCCTTTAATATTCTTTCTTTCTTTAGTACATTTGGTGTTTTGATTATTATGTGATGGGAAATATTTCTGTTCTGGTCCAGTCTGTTTGGAGTTCTGTAGGCTTCTTGTATATTCATGGGCATCTCTCTCTTTACGTTAGAGAAGTTTTCTTCCATAATTTTATTGAAGATATTTGCTGGCCCTTTAAGTTGTAAATCTTCACTCTCATCTATGCCTATAATCTTTAGGTTTGGTCTTCTCATTGTGTCCTGGATTTCCTGGATATTTTGGGTTACAAGCTTTTTGCTTTTTGCATTTTCTTTAACTGTTGAGTCCATGGTTTCTATGGTATCTTCAGCGTCTGAGATTCTTTCTTCTATTTCTTGTATTCTGTTGTTGATATTTGCATCTCTGTCCCCTGATTTCTTCCCAAGGCTTTCTATCTCCAAAGTTGTCTCCCTTTGAGTTTTCTTAGTTGTTTCTACTTCTGATTTTAGATCCTGGATGGTTTTGCTTAGCTCCTTCACTTGCTTGTTTGTGCTTTCCTGTAATTCTTTAAGAGATTTTTGTGTTTCGTCTTTCATGACCTCAGCCCGTTGACCAAAGTTCTCCTGTATTTCTTTAAGTGTTTTTTGTGTTTCCTCGTTATTGGCTTTTGTATTCTCCTGGATTTCTTTCAATGATTTTTGTGTTTCCCTTGTATGGGCTTCTAACTTTTGATCCATTTTCTCCTGAAATTCTTTAAGTATGTCCTTCATGTGTTCCTGTACCAGCATCAAGACCAGTGATTTTAAATCCAAATATTGTTTTACTGGTGTGATGGGGTATCCAGGACATGCTGCTAAAAGAGAATTGGGTTCAGATATTGCCATGTTGCCTTGATTTCTGTTAGTGACATTCCTGCGTCTGCCTTTTGCCATCTAGTTCTCACTGGTGTTAGTTGGTGTTGTCAATGCTGGACTCACCAGTGCAAGCTGCCCCTTCCCAGGTGGCCTCTGGTGCACAGCTTACCTCCTGCACTGCTTGGAGACAGGGTGTTGTTGTCCAGGCTGTTCAGACCCCGAAGCAGACACCTGAAGGCTCCTGCTGGGGCCCGCTGGATTCACTGGAGCACACCAACCTCTCCCCTCTGGCAGCCTGGAAGCCCCACTTGCCTCTTTCAGTACCTGGAGATGTGGTGTTGCAGCTCAGGCTGATCTGGATCCGGAAGCAGAGAGGTCTGAGGGCTACTGCCAGAGGCCTCAGGACTGAAGCCTAAGCTCTGTGCCACAGGAAGGAGTTGTGCTGTGAGCTCCCAGACCGCCTCTGGGTGCACACCAGGTCTCCCGCACTTCCTGGAGACCGAGTGCTGTGTCCCAGGCTGTTCAGATCCTAAAGCAGGCGCCTGAAGGCTCCCGCTGGGGCCCGCTGGATTCCCCGGAGCACACCGATTTATCCCGCTGGCTGCCCGGAAGCCCCTCTTGCCACCCCTAGGACCTGGAGATGTGGTGCTGCTGCTCAGGCTGATCTGGATCCGGAAGCGGAGAGGCCTGAGGGCCACCGCCAGAGGCCTCAGGACTGAAGCCCAAGCTCCGCACCACCGGAACGAGCTGTGGAATTTTTTTTTTTTCCAAATGACTAGACAAAATAATCTTTATATATCATTTATATATTTATAGCAGCCAAACTATTTGTGAATGATTATGAATTTTGTTCCTTGTTTATCAGAGTTGAGAAGCACTTTGCAAGATGCTTACTAAGAACCAATCACTTCTGTTCATGATAAGTAGTTTTGAAGACCTATACTTTAATTTGGTTTAAACAGTTTGTACATGCATCAGTTCATTACATGAGTTCTTCATGATTCACACAAAGCTTATGATTTATACTAAATTATAAAAATAAATATTCAAAAATGTTTTTCCAGAAAATTCTATTGTGTTTCTAACTTGATGTGATATCAGAGAACATCAAGGAGAAGAGGCTTTGAATGATAAACTCAGCTATAGCCTTATCTGATATGTACATTGCTCCCTTGATCAAGTATGTTGTCTTGAATGGCACACACATCATGACTCTTATTGATAGTAGCTCTGGAAAGTACATCAAATATTCTACTCTTTGTGATATCTGTGAGTATAAGAGAGAAATTCTGGGGGGTTAGATATTAGTTTACACATCTTTTAAAGCTATTACTCTGCCTATTGTAAAAGTTTACAGAAATGTGTTATGAGAAAAAGTTACATGTCTCTCTAGTTTGCAGAGCACACCTTCATCAAGCAAAACTATTGCCAAGGATCTGGTAAAGAAGACTAATAAATTACCATTGGCATCACCAACGAACACTTAATGGATAAAAGCTTAGTCTTGAAGGAAGGAGAATATTTGGATAAAGGGAATAGAGAAGAGAAGGTGTTCCTAAAATATGCTAATTCATTGTATTAAGAAATAATAAATTACCTAGTAGCAATTTCATTATAAAAGTAGTTGTTACTTATTAATTAAAGTACTTATTTTCTCTAATAGTTCACTGTGTAAGATATCTTTTTACGTGTCTTCAGTCTCTCTTCCTCAGTCAGTGCAGAGTATAACTGTGTTTATTTTCCAACTCAGGCACACCTGTTCTACCTGTACTGTTTGTACTATCACAAAACACAACTTCTTTTTATCTAAGTGAGAGGATTATTACAATATACATTTTCAAATGGGATTGTCACTCCCATGACAAAATACTGAAGCCTGAATCACATGTCTGCTATAAATCCTACACAAAGAATCCAAAAGGACATAGAAATTGGGAGAATAAGTATAATCAGAATATCTCATGAGTATTTATTCATGGAGCACTCTTCTCTGTTGAAGCATTTGATACCCAAGCCCAGCCTGTCTGTCCATGCATAGGACTGTGCCTGAGATTTTTCTCCTGAGAGGTCTATTTTAATCATTCAACATTCTTTTCTGAAGATAAATGAGACTTAAGGATCCATTTCTTTTAGTTCTTCCTTCTTGTCCTGGCTGATGCCTATAGAAGAAATGCATTCATCCTTGAAGTTTTTCCAAATAGTTCTCTGCTGTCTGCTATTTAAATCTTAAAATCATTCTGTGTGTGCCTTCTCACTCAATTCATAATGGTAATACAGAGGATTAAGTTTTGTGAAAGTTTATGAAACAAGTGAAAACTCTATATTTTTTAAAATGAATTATTGTTACATTTAAAGAAGGGTTCCAAGTTGCACTAGCCAGTCCTGGATTCCTAATGTGATCAGATACACACATTTGCCCTATGTTGGAGTTTGATTACAATGGGAAGAGAGTTTTGTTAGTAGTTTTCCAAAGTGAGCCATTTTGCACAGAGTGATTGAGTGTTTTGCAAAGAACATGTAGTATCAATAACACATATTGAATGAGCAACTTGCAAAATAATATTATTCAGTCAATATGAAAACAATAAGTAAATAAAATTTTAAAGTCCAAAACTTGATCATGAATAATTTTTTTCTGAGCTTAATCTTATAACCCACTCTGGGTACTATACCAAAGTTAAAGTAGAAGTAATTTATCAAGTACTTCATTATATAGTGAGTTATATGTAGTAGGAGCAGAGTAATTTTCACAAGAAGTTAAAACAGACCACATTTCTGCCCCTATTGCAGACATACACTGATTGTGGGGGAGTTAAAATCTGTTCTTTCATAATTTCATACATGTGAAAAAGTATATTGATCATACTATCTCCTTACATTCCCTCTTACTTTCCCCTTATAACCTACTAGATCTAGTGAATGCTGCCTTTATGAATATAGTGCCACTTTTTCTAAGGAGTCTTGACTATTCTGACTGTAGTATCCTTAAACTACCAAATTTCAAGGATCAATAATGTTGCAAAATAAGTATGGAATTCAAAATCAGGTAATTCATATAGTATCTAGTCTAACAGAAAAGAATGAAAATCGCCACTGCTGCCTCTCAGCAAAGAAAAACTATAAAGCTGACTTTCAATTTCGTCTAGTTTGTATTTACTCAACTAAGATTTTGATAAGGTAGAATAAGATTGGAGTAAGAAAAATCTACATTTAAATACTAACATCTTCTATCATGAACAATTAATAAACTCTAAAAAAGCTTCACATCCAGAAAAATACTACTTCCATGTAGTTATTCAACACCCTTAACTCTTACAACCTTTCTACTCCCTCTTTGGTGGTGATTCCTGAATCTTTGGTTAGGAGTATGATGTAGAACCACCAATTCATGAGAATTCTACTGTCTCTTGTCCTCTTGAGGTTGAACAGTTAGGATCTATATGCTAATTGAAATCTATGACAAAAACAAGCTTCTCAGATTAGGATTGGAAGCTCCAGGGTGAAATAACAACAGAAACTGAGGATTTCCAAAAAATTATCATATCCTACTGCCAAAGCCTATACTAAACAAAACTGGATAGTCTGGATGAAATGGATAATTTCCTAGACATATACTAACCACCAAAATTTAATCAGGTTCAGACAGACCATCTAAATGGCCCCATAACCCCTAAAGAAATAGAAGTGGTCCCAACCAAAAAAAAAAAAAAAAAAAAAAAAGCATAGGATAATATGGCTTTAGTGAAGAATTCTATCAGATATTCAAAGGAGACCTAATGCCAATACTCTTCAAACTATTCCACAAAATAGAAACATAAGGAACATTACCCAACTCATTCTATGAAGCCACAATTTCGCTGATACCAAAAACACACAAAAATCCAACAAAAAAGAGAACCTTAGACCCATTTCCCTTATGAATATTGATGCAAAAATACTCAATAAAATTCTTTCCAACTGAATCCAAGAACACATTAAAACAATCATTCACCATGATCAAGTAGGCTTCATCACAGGGATACAGCGATGGTTCAATATACAGAAATCCATCAATGTAAACTGCTCCATAAACAAATTCAAAGAAAAAGACCACTTTTAGATTTTTTAGAAGTTAATGATAATGAAGGAACAACATACCCAAATCTTTGGGACACAATGAAAGCAGTGCTAATAGGAAAACTCATAGCCCTGAGTGCCTCCAAAAAGAAAATGGAGAGAGCACATAATAGCAGCTTAACGGCACACCTGAAAACCCTGGAACAAAAAGAAGCCAATTCACCCAAGAGGAGTAGAAGACAGGAAATCCTCAAACCCAGGGCTGAAATCAGTCAAGTTGAAACAAAGAGAACCATACAAAGAATCAACAAATCCAGGAGCTGGTTCTTTAAGAAAATCAACAAGATAGATAAACCCTTAGCCAGACTGATCGAAGGGCACAGAGAAAGTATCCAAATTAACAAAATTAGAAATGAAAAGGGGGATATAACAACACAAACTAACGAAATTCAAAAAATCATCAGATCCTACTACAAAAGGCTATACTCAACACAACTAGAAAATCTGGAGGAAATGGACAATTTCCTAGAGAGATACCAAATACCAAAATTAAATCAGGACCAAATAGATCGTCTAAACAGTCCCATAAGCCCTAAAGAAATAGAAGGGGTCATAGAAAGCCTTCCAACCAAAAAAAAGCACAGGACCAGATGGCTTCAGTGCAGAATTCTATCAGACCTTCAAAAAAGACTTAACACCAATACTCTTCAAACTATTCCACAAAATAGAAACAGAAGGAACACTACCCAATTCCCTCTATGAAGCAACAATTATGCTGATAACAAAACTACACAAAGATCCAACAAAGAAAGAGAACTTCAGACCAATTTCCCTTAATAACATCGATGCAAAAATACTCAATAAAATTCTTGCCAACTGAATCCAAGAACACATAAAAAATGATCATCCACCATGATCAAGTAGGCTTTATTCCAGGGATGCAGGGTTGGTTCAATATATAGAAATCCACCAATGCAATCCACTACCTAAACAAACTCAAAGAAAAAAAAAAACACATGGTCATTTCATTGTATGCTGAAAAAGCATTTGACAAAATTCAGCATCTTTTCATGCTTAAAGACTTGGAAAGAACAGGAATTCAAGACCCATACCTAAACGTAGTAAAAGCAATATACAGGAAACCGGTAGCCAGCATCAAACTAAATGGAGAGAAATTTAAAGCAATCCCACTAAAATCAGGGACTATACAGGGCTGCTCCCTTTCTCCTTATCTTTTCAATATTGTACTTGAGGTACTAGCTCAGGCAATTAGACAGCATCAGGAGGTCAAATGGATACAAATTGGAAAGGAAGAAGTCAAACTATCATTATTTGCAGATAATATGATAGTCTACCTAAGTGACCCAAAAAAACTCCACTAGAGAACTCCTACAGCTGATAAACAACTTCAGCAAAGTGGCAGGATATAAAGTCAACTTGAGCAAATCAGTAGCCTTCCTATACTCAAAGGATAAGCATGCGGAGAAAGAAATTAGGGAAATGACACCCTTCACAATAGCCACAAACAGTATAAAGTACCTTGGGATGGTTCCTACCAAACATGTGAAAAATCTGTATGACAAGAACTTCAAGACTCTGAAGAAGGAAATAGAGGAAGACCTCAAAAAAATGGAAAAACCTCCCATGCTTATGGATCGGCAGGATTAATATAGTTAAAATGGCCATTTTGCCAAAAGCAATATACAGATTCAACACAATACCCATCAAAATCCCAACTCAATTCTTCATAGAGTTAGAAAGAGCAATTCTCAAATTCATATGGAATAACAAAAATCCCAGGATAGCTAAAACTATTCTCAACAACAAAAGAAATTCTGGAGGAATCAGTATCCCTGACTTCAAGCAATACTACCAAGCAATAGTGTTAAAGACTGCATGGTATTGGTACAGTGACAGGCAGGCGGATCAATGGAACAGGATTGAAGATCCAGAAATGAACCCACACACCTATGGCCACTTGATCCTCTACAAAGTGGCTGAAAACATCCAATGGATAAAAGATAGTCTTTTCAACAAATGTTGCTGGTTCAACTGGAGGTCAGCATGCAGAAGAATGAGAATTGATCCATCCTTGTCTCCTGGTACTAAGCTAAACTCCAAATGGATCCAAGACCTCCACATAAAGCCAGACACTCTGAAGCTAATAGAAAAGAAACTGGGGAAGACCCTTGAGGACATCAGTACAGGGGGAAAGTTCTTGAACAGAACACCAATAGCATATGCTCTAAGATCATGAGTTGACAAGTGGGACCTCATAACATTACAAAGTTTCTGTAAAGCAAAAGACACCATCAAAAGGACAAATCAGCAACCAAGAAATTGGGAAAAGATCTTCACCAACCCTACATCAGATCGAGGGCTAATATCCAATATATACAAAAAACTCAAGAAGTTAGACCGCAGAAAACCAAGTAACCCTATTAAAAGATGGGGTACAGAGTTAAACAAAGAATTCTCACCTGAAGAATTTCAGATGGCAGAGAAACATCTTAAAACATGCTCAACTTCATTAGTCATCAGGGAAATGCAAATCAAAACAACCCTGAGATTTCACCTTACACCAGTCAGAATGGCTAAGATTAAAAACTCAGGAGAGAGCAGGTGTTGGAGAGGATGTGGAGAAAGAGGAACACTCCTCCATTGCTGATGTGGTTGCAAATTGGTACAACCACTCTGGAAATCAGTCTGGCAGTTCCTCCGAAACCTGGGCATGTCACTTCCGAAAGTTCCTGCTATACCACTCCTGGGCATATACCCAGAGGATTCCCCAGCATGTAATAAGGATATATGCTCCAGTATGTTCCTAGCAGCCCTATTTATGATAGCCAGAAGCTGGAAAGAACCCAGGTATCCCTCAACAGACGAATGGATGCAAAAAATGTGGTATATATACACAATGGATTACTATTCAACCATTAGAAACAATGAATTCATGAAATTCTTAGGCAAATGGATGGAGCTGGAGAACATCATACTAAGTGAGGTAACCCAGTCTCAAAAGATCAATCATGGTATGCACCCACTAATAAGTGGATATTAGCCTGGAAAACTGGAATACCCAAAACATAATCCACACATCAAGTGAGGTACACGAAGGATGGAGGAGTGGCTCCTGGTTCTGGAAAGACTCAGTGTAGCAATATAAGGCAAAACTGGAACTGGGAACTAGAAAGTGGTGGGTGGAAGAACAGGGGGAGGGAAGGTGGCTTATGTGACTTTCGGGGAGTGGGGGGCCAGAAGGGGCAAATCATTTGAAATGTCAATAAAAATATATATCAAATAAAAAAAACCAAAAAACAAAACAACCTTGAGATTTCACCTCACACCAGTCAGAATGAATAAGATCAAAAAGTCAGAAGCAAACAGGTGCTGGTGAGGATATGGAGAAAGAGGAACACACCTCCACTGCTGGTGGGGTTGCAAGCTGGTACTACCATTCTGGAAGTCAGTCTGGCAGTTCCTCAGAATATTGGGAATGATACTTCCAGAGGACCCTGCTATACCACTCCTGGGCATATACCCAGAGGATTCCCAAGCATGTAATAAGGATACATGCTCCACTATGTTCATAGCAGCTCTATTTATAATAGCCAGAAGCTGGAAAGAACCCAGATGTCCCTCAACGGAGGAATGAATATAGAATATATTGTACTTCCTTGTATATATATATATATATATATATATATATATATATATATATATATATATATATATATATATATACAAGGAAGTACTGTTCAGACATTAGAAACAATGAATTCATGAAATTCTTCGACAAATGAATGGAGCTATAGAACATCATCCCAAGTGAGGTAACCCAGTTTCAAAAGAACACTCATGGTATGCACTCATTGATAAATGGATAGTAGCCTGGAGCTTGGAATACTGAAGACACAATTCACATATTATATGATGTCCAAGAAGAAGGATGGGGTGGCCCCTGGTCCTGGAAAGTCTCAGTGCAGCAGTGTAGGTAAATACCAGGATAGGGAAGTGGCAAGGTGTGGATTGGGGAGCAGGCAAAGGGAAGAGGGCTTATGGGATTTTTGGGGAGGGGGGATCCAGGAAAGGGAAAATCACTTGAAATGTAAATAAAGAATATATCAAATTAAAAAAAAAGAAAAAAAAAGAATTGGCAGCTCCATTAATCAATAGATTAGGCATTATCTATTTAGGAGATTATTTTCCTTTAGTACAATAATGATAGTAAGTTTGAGACCTATCACTACATAACCTTGGGTTGTTGGCCCTATCACTGGTGCAAGTCATGAGTTCAGTGTTAAAGACAGTCTTAAGTTCAATCATAAAGTATTTGTTAATTCTACAACATTCAGACCACAATTGTAGCAGTGGACATATCTTGCTACATTTACATCTGGATAAGACTGCTGACTGTTTTTCTTTTGTTTTGGTAGTGTGTTTAGCACTTTCTAGTTGTGTAACACATATACAGTATGGATGAGTACCAGCTTAACTTCTCCTTGTTCTGTGACTACAGTATATAGGGTTGTAGGTCTGTGTCTACTCCAGCACTAGGTATGGCTACTTGGGGAGACAGAATGTTGGGGAGTTTGACTGCACTTATCCCATGCAACTGCTAGTGGTGGGGTGTTCTGGGCCATAGGGAAGGTCTGGGACACCTGTCTAGGGCTGCAAAAGCACAGTCTAAAATGTGGAAAAGCTGATTCTGGGGACCCTGGTTATGCAACAAGGCTGTGGCCGTGGGGTTCTCATACTCTTGGACCTCCAGGCACCGCTGGGAGTTACAGAGGAGCAGAGAAAAGAGTCAGGGGCCTTTGGGCTGCCTATAGTCCTTGGCTTGATGGACTCAGACTTGGTGGCAGTTGTGGTTGCTTTAGCCACATAGAGAGGCCTTCTATGGGAGATTAGGCTACAGTTCTGTAGGAAGGCCTTCTCCATGACTTCCCACAGTGGCTCTCAATGAAAATGAAAGTCCATGGTTCTACAGTTTATTGTCATGGTGGAAAGTGGAAACATAAAGCCATGCTCCACTTCTCAATGTGTGCCTGAAATTAAATACCTTTTGCAAGGGAAGAAGGTCTGGGATAGGAATCTTATTGGGAGTGCCCTCCTGGCCTCTAGGAACCTCATTAGCACGTAGAACACTGTTTTGAGCCTACTTGACTGTGTTCTGTCTCTTTTCCTGTTGTTGGTCTGAGATGTTAGAGATGCCTCTTCTACATGTGGAAGGGCTTGGGATCACTGTTCTTATGTGACTGATGGCCACAAATCTCTCTGTGTGTGAGTGTTGGTGGCTATAGCTATATGAGAGGGTCCTGGTACAAGGAGCAGCAGAAGCTCTGACTGTCCCTTCAGTAAGTCTGGGGTTACTAGCCTTCGGCTCAACCTTATCAGGCTCCATTTCATCATCTGCCCCCTACACTAGCAGGGTTTTCAACAATAATGCCTTGCTCTCAAGTGCTGGAGGATAAACATGAACAATATCCTTCAATGTTTTGGGGTATATGGGACTCATTGACCAAGAGTTTCTACAGGAAAATGATACTTTCTGGGCATAATAGGAAAATTTTGCAAATAATCTATGAATGTTATTTAATGGACCAGACTACCTAAGATCAAGTTAGACAAAAAATGACAGCATGAAGGGGTCATCCCTAGCTTAGAGCCTATTTGAAGTTGATGGCTGCTGAAAGAGGAACAGTCAAGTTTCTTCAGGGATGTTTTCTTCAAGAAACCACCCATGTTTCAATAGAAGGTTTCTATACACAAAATAGATGGCACAGCCATAAAACACTTAGTGAATTTAGTGTAGTTTGAAAAGTATAAAAATGAAAGGGAATAAGGGGTGGGAGGTAGACAGAAAATGCTTAGGAACAGAGAGAATAAGAGATAGATATGGTAAAAAACATTCCTAGCCTTAATGTGTGGTGGTTTGTATATGCTTGGCCCAGGAGTAGCAAGATTAGGGGGTGTGACCTTGTTGGAGTAGATATAGCTTTGTTGGAGGATGTGTGTCACTGTGGGTGTGGGCTTTGAGACCCTTCTCCCAACTTCCTGGAAGACAGTCTTCTCTTTGCCTTCTGAACAAGATGTTGAACTTTCAGCTCCTGCTGTGTTATGCTTCCCTGCGTGCTGCCTTGCTCCTATCTTGATCATAATTGACTGAAACTTTGGACCTGTAAGCCAGCCCCCATTACATGTTGTTCTTATAAGAATTGCATTGGTCATAGTATATATTCATAGTATTAAATATATGATAAAAATGTTTCTTTTATTTGCTAGATGTAATAGCCTTCTCAGAGGTTTATTGCTGAATAAGCTCACCCTTCCCACTTCTTCCTGATCATTGACTGCCTCAATTAACTTAGATATTCTGGCCAAAATTCTTGTCTAAGCTGACTGATTCAAGCTGTCTTTTCTTGGTTTCCCACTGAACTGCTCTTCTTGCCTCAAACTAACTCTGGCAATTTGTCTAATATTCTGCTCCTTCTCATTCTCTGGCTCCTTCTATGTTTTCCAGTGTCTAGCCTGTTCTCTTTGCAACCTGTCTCTATAAAATTCTCCAGTAAAAACTGAATTTAAACGTATTCAACTCCAGTGAACTGACTGAACTCAACTAACCGACTAGAATTGAACTAAAGGGAACAGAACTGAACTGCATGATCAGCACAAACTCAACTGCACTCAGTGAACTTAACTACCTTGCCTAATCTCACCAATTCTTAATTCACTAAACTGCTTTATATTCCTGAGTCACGCTGGGCTACTTTAAGTAGTCTTACATTCCTGTCTGTTCTCATGTGTGTTGGGAGTATCCTATTGCTGACCCATTGTATCAAATCTTTCTCTGAGTCATTACTTTGCCCATCAATTAAACATTATTTTGAAAAACAGCTCCTTCTCTCTACAAACTGACTTTATCTTTATTGTTTGGGATTAAAGGTATGTACTAAGGGTGTGTTTGTATTTCAGTCAGAGGGATTAAAAATGTGTCATCCCATCTTGATCACTTAGACATATAAGAGGTTTGGATATGATTCCTCGCCAAAACAGCCATGTTGTTGGATTAAAATTACTCTTCTTATTAGTATGCATAATATTTCCCCAAAAGAAAAAGAAATATTATAATGCCTTTGAATTTCAATGTACAATGTGAGACAAAGATTTATGAATAAAAATTAAGAAGTGATAAGGAAATTACATATGCTATGATACAATTATCTCATGTACAATTGGAGTTAATATGTAACACTATTCAATAAAAACATTATAATCCCCTAATTAATTTAATATTCTATTTAAAGAGCACAAAAGAAACAAAATAAAATAAAGGATGATTCTACTTTCACACTTATGACCTACATATAAGAACAGAGATAATCACAATTAGCATTATTTCCATTATTTCATAAGAGTTGTTTTAAATCTCTGAGACCTCTAAACTTCATTTTCTACAGAGTATTGGCTTTGAAGCCTCAAGAAACCTTTAGAAATTAGAGGCAGTGTTAATGTAGGACCCAGATGATGAAATGAAGAGCTATGAAATGCACATTTCTAGAGTTGATATGATTTGTTTTACACTTATGAGCTCACAACAGCTCAGGTTACCTGTAAGAGGCTTGAACAAGATCAGTACATCCAAAGTTCTAGCATGAATACCTTCATTATGACTCTCATTGGGGCATACCATTACTGAGGAGTTATTGGCTATTCATAGTAGTTGGTGCCATGAAATCATTTTTGTATGTGTGATCATTGATATATTCTGAGCGATAGATTTATACACACACATACACACATGCACACAAACACACACACATTCACACACACACATATACATTTAAAGCACTTATTAGACTGAGTATATTATAATATACACAAAAAATATATGGAATTGAGAGTACGCCACATTGTAGATGATTTCAGGAGCTGGAGGAAGAAAATGGGGAAATGGATATGATTGTTTTTCATTGCGTACATGTATGAAATTCATAACACAAAGAAAAATGATGTTTTGTAAGAGTATGTATATAAAAAACAATCAATTTTGAAAAGATCATGAATGTGGTAGACGCCAAGAAGAGGTGTTTGAGAGGGTGTAGAGGGAGGAAAGATAACGAGGATATGATGCAATAATCTCAAATAAATAAATAAATAAATTTAAAAAAGAGTATTGGGTTGACAATGGAGTTTAAAGGTAGTACCATGTAAATGCTAAGTACTCTAAAACTGCAACATTTCAAACCTATCGATCTCTGTGTTTCCTTAAAACCCTATAGTTTGAGATTTATATTAAAAGCAAGATTTGACATTCATAAATGGAAATATTTATTATATATCTTATATAACTTCAAATAAAAGAATCAAATAATACAATATTTTTGTTCATTTCTTTTTTATTCTAACGATAGTGATTGAATTGGTTAACTATTCTGAGTAATATAAAATATATGATGTAACATTTGCCTAATAAGTTTCTTCTTGAATATCAAAATTAAACTTAAAACATAGTTTATGTAAAATATGGTCACATTACAATCTTAGAAACTATAAATTCTTAAACAATTATTCATAATCATTATTACCCTGCTCTTTCTGCCAAACAGCTTTTGCATTTTTAGCGGAGTGGAATTTTATGAAAACTATGATAACTCAGTTCTTCCTTTAAAATATGACGTGCAATAAAAAGTCATGAGAATGACTAGGGTTCTTTTTAGATTCTCAATCCTATGTTTCTAAAGCCCATAAATTATACTTTGCACAGTGCAATTTTATACTGTTTACAAAAGCACTAAAATCATCCAAGTAACATCAGTCCTAGTGTCTAGTAAAACAAGGCACACATATTCAATTTCAAGGGCCTGCAATTTGGTATTTTCCTATTAAGCTTGAGAGAAAATATTTTTTGTATATTCTGTGAGTGTGTGTGCAAGCACTCACACATATGTGCATGCACACACACATCATCTGTCAAGTATATTATGTGTAGTAGATATAATTCTCTTAGGTCAATAGAAAAATGTACATCACACTGATAACAGAGCAATCTAATACAGGAACAAATAAATACTAGACTTTACTCCTTTTTTATTTTATTGTTTTTTTATATGATATATTCTTTATTTACATTTCAAGTGAGTTTGCCTTTCCTGGGTCTCCCATCCCCAAAAGTCCCATAAGCCTTTTTCCCTCCCCTGTTCCCCAATCAACCCCTTCTCGTGGTCCTGTCTTGGTATTCCCTGACACTGCTGCACTGAGCTTTTCCAGGAGCAGGGGACCACACTTTCCTTCTTCTTGGGCATCATTTGATATGTACATTGTGTCTTGGGTATTCCAAGCTTCTAGGCCAATATCCATTTATCAGTGAATGCATACCATGAGTGTTCTTTTGAGACTGGATTACCTCACTTAGGATGATGTTCTTCAGTTCCATCCATTTGTCTAAGAATTTCATGAATTCATTGTTCTAATGACTGAATAGTAATTGTGTATATATATATATACCACATTTTCTGTATCCATTCCTGCATTGAGGGACATCTGGGTTCTTTCCAGCTTCTGGCTATTATAAATAGGGCTGCTATGAAAATAGTGCAGTATGTATCCTTATTACATGCTGGGGAATCCTCTGGGAATATGCCCAGGAGCGGTATAGTGGGTCCTCTGGAAGTATCATTCACAGAATTCTGAGGAATAGCCAGACTGACTTCCAGAGTGGTAGTACCAACTTGCAACCCCACCAGCAGTGGAGAGTGTTCCTCTTTCTCCACATCCTCACCAGCACCTGTTTTCTCCTGACTTTTTGATCTTAGCCATTCTGACTGGTGTGAGATGAAATCTCAGGGTTGTTTTGGCTTGCATTTCCCTGATGACTAAGGATGCTGAACATTTCTTTAGGTGCTTCTCTGCCATTCGATACTCAGGTGAAATTTCTTTGTTTAGCTCTGTACCCCATTTATAAGTCAGATATTTGGCTCTCTGGAGTCTACCTTCTTGAGTTCTTTGTATATATTGGATATAAGCCCTCTGTCAGATGTAGTGTTGGTAAAGATCTTTTCCCAATTTTTTAGTTGCTGTTTTGTCCTATTGTCAATGTCCTTTGCCTTACAGAAACTTTGTAGTTTTATGAGCTCCCATTTGTCAATTCTTGATCTTAAAGCATAAACTATTTGTATTCTGTTGAGGAAATTTTCACCTGTGCCCATGTCCTCAAAGGTCTTCCCCAGTTTCTTTTCTATTAGTTTCAGTGTGTCTGGTTTTATATGGAACTTCTTGATCCACTTGGACTTGAGCTTAGTACAGGGAGATAAGTATGGATCAATTTTCATTGTTTTGCATGCTGACCTCCAGTTGAACCAGCACAATTTATTGAAGAGGTTATCATTTTTCCACTGGATGGTTGTAGCCCCTTTATCATATATCAAATGGCCATAATTCTGTGGGTCCCTTTATGGAGTAAAAATTCAATTTTATTTCATTGATCTACTTGCCTGTAACTGTACCAATACCATGCAGTTTTTAACACAATTTCTATGTAGTACTGCTTGAGGTCGGGTAGGCTGATTCCCCCAGAAGTTCTTTTACTGTTGAGAATAGTTTGAGCTATCCTGGATTTTTTTGTTATTCCAGATGAATTTGCAAATTGTTCTTTCTAAGACTATGAATAATTGAGTTGGGATTTTGATGGGGATTGCATTGAATCTGTAGATTGCTTTTGGCAAGTTGGCCATTTTTACCATATTGAAATATAGTCCCTTTTTCTCCCCAATTCTTTAGACATAATTATAATCATTTACAGAAGAAATTTTATGTGTCAATTTTGGTCTCCTTAGATTCTGTGTTTTATATAGCCAAATACATTCTTCTATTTTTTACACTGACAGTGAAAACAGATTTTTATCACCTTCATTTAGCTAACAAAGAATCAATAGCTTGGAGACTGGGAGTGCACAGCTTGCTCCGGAGGCACAGAGCTTAGGTTCCAGTCCTGAGGCCTCTGGCAGGATCCTTCAGATCTCCTCTTCGGGATCCAGAACAGCCTGGGCTGAAATGCCACATCTCCAGGTCCTGCAAGAGGCCAGAGGGGCACCCGGGAGGCTGGTTGGGAGGAGTCAGTGTGCTCTGGTGAGTCCAGGAGGCCCCAGCGGGAGCCTTCAAGTGTCTGCTTTGGGATCTGAACAGCCTAGTCCACAGCACCCTGTCTCCAGGCAGTGCAGGAGGTCAGCTATGCACCAGAGGCCACCTGGGAAGAGGCAGCTTGCACTGGTGAGTCCAGCATTGACAAGACCAACTAACACCAGTGAGAACTAGATGGCAAAAGGCAAACGCAGGAATGTCACTAACAGAAATCAAGGCAATATGGCAGCATATGAACCCAATTCTCCTTTAACAGCATGTCCTGGATACCCCATCACACCAGAAAAACAAGATTTGGATTTAAAATCACTGGTCATGATGCTGGTACAGGAACACATGAAGAACATACTTAAAGAAATTTAGGAGAAAGTGGATCAAAAGTTAGAAGCCCATACAAGGGAAACACAAAAATCATTGAAAGAAATTCAGGAGAATACAAAAGCCAATAAGGAGGAAACACAAAAATCACTTAAAGAAATACAGGACAACTTTGGTCAACAGGCTGAGGTCATGAAAGAGGAAACACAAAAATTTCTTAAAGAATTACAGGAAAGCTCAAACAAGAAAGTGAAGGAGCTAAGCAAAACTATCCAGGATCTAAAATCAGAAGTAGAAACAACTAAGAAAACTCAAAGGGAGACAACATTGGAGTTAGAAAACCTTGGAAAGAAATCAGGGGCCAGAGATGCAAATATCAACAACAGAATACAAGAGATAGAAGAAAGAATCTCAGATGCTGAATATACCATAAAAACCATGGACTCAACAGTTAAAGAAAATGCAAACTGCAAAAAGCTTGTAGCCCAAAACATCCAGGAAATCCAGGACACAATGAGGAAGTCAAATCTAAGGATTATAGGCATTGATGAGAGTGAAGATTTACAACTTAAAGGGCCAGCAAATATCTTCAATAAAATTATGGAAGAAACTTCCCTAACCTAAAGAGAGAGATGCCCATGAATATACAAGAAGCCTACAGAACTCCAAAAAGACTGGACCAGAACAGAAATACCTTCTGTCACATAATAATCAAAACCCCAAATGTACTAAACAAAGAAAGAATATTAAAGGCAGTAAGAGAAAAAGGCCAAGTAACATATAAAGGAAGACCTATCAGAATCACAGCAGACTTTTCACCTGAGACTATGAAAGCTAGAAGCTGGGCAGATCTTATGCAGACTCTAAGAGAACACAAATGCCAGCCAAAACTACCATACCCAGGCAAAACTCTCAATCACGATTGATGGAGAAACTAAGATATTCCATGAGAAAACCAAGTTTACCCAATATCTATCCACAAACCCAGCCCTACAAAGGACAATAGGAGGAAAACAGCAATACAAGGAGGGAAACTTCACCCTGGAAAAAGCAAGATAGTAAACTTCTTTCATCAAACCCAAAAGAAGCTAACCAATCAAATTTAAAAATAACATCAAAAATGAATAAATACTATTCGTTTATATCTCTTAACATCAATGGGCTCAATGCCCCAATAAAAAGACATAGACTAACCTACTGGATACGTAAACAGGACCCTACATTTTGCTGCATACAGGAAACACACCTCAGGGTCAAAGACAAACACTACCTTAGAGTAAAAGGCTGGAAGACAATTTTGCAAGCAAATGGTCTCAGGAAACAAGCTGGGGTAGCCATTCTAATATCAGATAAAATTCACTTTCAACCCAAAGTCATCAAAAGAGACTCTGAGGGACACTTCTTGCTGGTCAAAGCAAAAATACAAGAAGAACTCTCAATCATGAACATCTATGCTCCAAATGCAAGGGCACCCTCTTTCATAAAAGAAACTTTATTAAAGCTCAAAGCACATATTGCACCTAACACAATAATTGTGGGTGACTTTAACACTGCACTTTCTTCAATGGACCGATCAGGAAAACAGAAACTGAACAGCGACACAGTGAAACTAATTGAAGTTTTGGACCAATTAGATTTAACAGATATATATAGAATATTCTATCCTAAAGCAAAAGAATATAACTTTTTCTCAGCACCTCATGGTACCTTCTCCAAAATCGACCAAATAATTGGTCACAAGACAGACCTCAGCAAATATAAGAAGATCGAACTAATCCCATGCCTACTATCAGATCAAGATATTCCATGACAAAACCAAATTTACACAATATCTCTCCACAAAACCAGCTCTACAAAGAATAATAGAAGGAAAACTCCAATACAAGGAGGGAAACTACACCCTGGAAAAAGTAAGATAGTAACCTTCCTCCATCAAAACCAAAAGAAGATAATCACTCAAATATAAAAATAACATCAAAAATGACAGGAAGTAATAATCTCTATTCCTTAATATCTCTTAACATCAATGGACTCAATTCCCCCAATAAAAAGACATAGACTAAGAGACTGGATAAGGAAACAGGACCCTACATTTTGCTGCATACAGGAAACACACCTAAATATCAAAGACAAAAACTACCTTAGAGTAAAAGGCTGGAAGACAATTTTACAAGCCAATGTCTTGGGAAACGAGACGGAGTAGCCATTCTAATATCAGATAAAATTGACTTTCAACCTAAAGTCATCAAAAGAGACACTGAGGGACACTTCTTGCTAGTCAAAGGAAAAATCCACCAAGAAGAACTTTCAATTCTGAACATCTATGCTCCAAATGCAAGGGCACCCTCATTCATAAAAGAAACTTTACTAAAGCTCAAAGCACACATTGCACCTAACACAATAATTGTGGGGGACTTCAACACTCCACTCTCCTCAATGGGCTGATCAGGAAAACAGAAACTAAACAGGGACACAGTAAAACTAATTGAAGCTTTGGATCAATTGGATTTGACTGATATTTATAGAACATTTCACCCTAAAGCAAAAGAATATAGCTTTTTCTCAGCACCTCATGGTACCTTCTCCAAAATTGACCATATAATTGGTCACAAGACAGACCTCAACAAATACAAAAAGATCGAACTAATCCCATGCCTCCTATCAGATCACTATGGTGTAAGAGTGGTTTTCAATAGCAACAAAAACAACAGAAAGCCCACATACACATGGAGGGTGAACAATACTCTACTCAATGACACCTTGGACAAAGAAGAAATAAAGAAAGAAATCAGAGACTTTTTAGAATTTAATGAAAATGAAGGCACAACATACCCAAATCATTGGGACACAATGAAAGCAGTGCTAAGATGAAAACTCATAGCCCCGAGTGCCTCCAAAAAGAAAATGGAGAGAGCATATACTAGCAGCTTAATGACACACCTGAAAGCCCTGGAACAAAAAGAAGCTATTTCACGCAGGAGGAGTAGAAGACAGGCCTTCTACCTCATCAAATTCAGGGCTGAAATCAATCAATTGGAAACAAAGAGAACCATACAAAGAATCAACGAAACCAGGAGCTAGTTCTTTGAGAAAATCAACAAGATAGATAAACCCTTAGCCAGACTGACCAAAGGGCACAGAGAAAAGTATCCAAATTAACAAAATTAGAAATGAAAAGGGAGAGATTACAGCAGAAACTGAAGAAATCCTAAAAATCATCAGATCCTACTACAAAAGCCTATACTAAACACAACTGGAGAATCTGGAGGAAATGGACAATTTCCTAGACAGATAGCAAATACCAAAATTAAATCAGGACCAAATAGATCATCTAAACAGTCCCATAACCCCTAAAGAAATAGAAGGGGACATAGAAAGTCTTCCAACCAAAAACAGCACAGGAACAGATGGTTTCAGTGCAGAATTCTATCAGACCTTCAAAGAAGACCTAACACCAATATTCTTCAAACTATTCCACAAAATAGAAACAGAAGGAACCCTACCCAATTCCTTCTATGAAGCCACAGTTACGATGATACCAAAACCACACAAAGATCCAACAAAGAAAGAAAACTTCAGACCAATTTCCCTTATGAACATCGATGAAAAAATACTCAATAAAATTCTTGCCAACCGAATCCAAGAACACATCAAAACGATCATCCACCATGATCAAGTAGGCTTTATCCCAGGGATACAGGGTTGGTTCAATATACGGAAATCCATCAATGCAATCCACTACATAAACACACTCAAAGAAAAAAACCACATGGTCATTTCATTGGATGCTGAAAAAGCATTTGACAAAATTCAGCATCCTTTCATGCTTAGTCTTGGAAAGAACAGGAATTCAAGGCCCATACCTAAACATCATTAAAGCAATATACAGCAAACCGGTAGCCAGCATCAAACTAAATGGAGAGAAACTTGAGGCAATCCCACTAAAATCAGGGACTAGACAGGGCTGCCCCCTTTCTCCTTATCTTTTCAATATTGTACTTGAGGTACTAGCTCGGGCAATTCGACAACATAAGGAGGTCAAATGGATACAAATTGGAAAGGAAGAAGTCAAACTATCATTATTTGCAGATGACAGGATAGTCTACCTAAGTGACCTAAAAAACTCCACTACAGCTGATAAACAACTTCAGCAAAGTGGCAGGTTATAAAATCAACTCAAGCAAATCAGTGGACTTCCTATACTCAAAGGATAAGCAGGCTGAGAAAGAAATTAGGGAAATGACCCCCTTCACAATAGCCACTAACAGTATAAAGTATCTTTGCGTGCCTCTTACCAAACTTGTGAAAGATCTGTATGACAAGAACTTCAAGACCCTGAAGAAGGAAATGGAAGAAGACCTCAAAAAATGGGAAAACCTCCCATGCTCATGGATCAGCAGAATCAATATAGTTAAAATGGCCATTTTGCCAAAAAGCAATGTACAGATTCAATGCAATACCCATGAAAATCCCAACTCAGTTCTTCACAGAGTTAGAAAGAGCAACTATCAAATTCATCTGGAATAACAAAAAACCCAGGATAGCTAAAACTATTTTCAGCAACAAAAGAAATTCTGGGGGAATCAGTATCCCTGACCTCAAGCAATACTACAGAGCAATAGTGTTAAAAACTGCATGGTATTGGTACAGTGACAGGAAGGAGGATCAATGGAACAGGATTGAAGATCCAGAAATGAGCCCACACACCTATGGCCACTTGATCCTTGACAAAGGGGCTGAAAACATCCAATGAAAAAAAGATAGCCTTTTCAACAAATTGTGCTGGTTCAACTGGAGGTCAGCATGCAAAGAATGTGAATTGATCCATCCTTGTCTCCTTGTACTAAGCTCATATACAAATGGATCAAGGACCTCCACATAAAGCCAGATACTCTGAAGCTAATAGAAAAGAAACTGGGGAAGACCCTTGAGGACATTGTTACAGGGAGAAAGTTTCTGAACAGAACACCAATAGCATATGCTCTAAGATCAAGAATTGACAAATGGGACCTCATAAAATTACAAAGTTTCTGTAAGGCAAAGGACACCATCAAAAGGACAAATCGGCAACCAACAAATTGGGAAAAGATCTTCACCAATCCTACATCAGATAGAGGGCTAATATCCAATATTTATAAAGAACTCAAGAAGTTAGACTCCAGAAAACCAAACAACCCTATTAAAAATGGGGTATAGAGTTAAACAAAGAATTCTCACCTGAAGAATTTTGGATGGTGGAGAAACATCTTAAAAAATGCTCAACTTCATTAGTCATTAGGGAAATACAAATCAGAACAACCCTGAGATTTCACCTTACACCAGTCAGAATGGCTAAGATTAAAAATTCAGGAGACAGCAGGTGTTGGTGAGGATGTGGAGAAAGAGGAACACTCCTCCACTGCTGGTGGGGTTGCAAATTCGTACAACCACATTGGAAATCAGTCTGGCAGTTCCTCTGAAAACTGGGCACTTCACTTCCAGAAGATCTTGCTATACCACTCCTGGGCATATACCCAAAAGATTCCCAGCATGTAATAAGGATACATGTTCCACCATGTTCATAGCAGCCCTATTTATAATTGCCAGAAGTTGGGAAGAACCCAGGTATCCCTCAACAGAAGAGTGGATGCAAAAAATGTGGTATATCTACACAATGGAGTACTATTCAGCCATTAGAAACAATGAATTCATGAAATTCTTAGGCAAATGGATGGAGCTGGAGAACATCATTGTAAGTGAGGTAACCCAGACTCAAAAGATGAATCATGGTATGCACTCACTAATAAGTGGATATTAACCTAGAAAACTAGAATACCCAAAACATAATCCACACATCAAATGAGGTACAAGAAGAACGGAGGAGTGGCCACTTGTTCTGGAAAGACTCAGTGAAGCAGTATAGAACAAAATCAGAACAGGGAAGTGGGAATGGTTGGTTGGGAACACAGGGGGAGGGAAGGGGGACTGATGGGACTTTCGGGGAGTGGGGGTCCTGAAAGGGGAAATCATTTGAAATGTAAATAAATATATCAATAAATTTAAAAAAAGAAAAAACTGGTCTTCAATAGCAACAAAAACAACAGAAAACCCACGTACACGTGGAAACTGAACAATATCCTACTCAATGATACCTTCCTCAAGGACGAAATAAAGAGAGAAATTAAAGACTTTTTAGAACTTAATGAAAATGAAGACACAACATACCCAAATCTATGGGCCACAATGAAAGCAGTGCTAAGAGGAAAACTCATAGCCCTGAGTGCCTCCAAAAAGAAAATGGAGAGAGCATACACTAACAGCTTAATGACACACCTGAAAGCCCTGGAACAAAAAGGAGCTATTTCACCCAGGAGGAGTAGATGGCAGGAAATCAATAAACTCAGGGCCAAAATCAATCAAGTAGCAACAAAGAGAACCATACAAAGAATCAACAAAACCAGGAGCTGGTTCTTTGAGAAAATTAACAAGATAGATAAACCCTTAGCCAGACTAACCAAAGGGCACAGAGACAGTATCCAGATTAACGAACTTAGAAATGAAAAGGGAGATATTACAACAGAAACTGAGGAAATTAACAAATCATTAGATCCTACTACAAAAGCCTATACTCAACACAACTGGAGAATCTGGAGGAAATGGACAGTTTTCTAGACAGATATCTGACACTAAAACTAAATCAGGATCAAATAGATCATCTAAACAGTCCCATAACACCCGAAGAAATAAAAACGGTCATAGAAAGTCTCCCAACCAAAAAAGCATGGGACTAGATGGCTTCAATGCAGAATTCTATCAGACCTTCATAGAAGATCTAACACCAATACTCTTCAAACTATTCCACAAAATAGAAACTGAAGGAACTCTACCCAACTCGTTCTATGAAGCCACAATTACACTGATACCAAAATCACACAAAGATCCAACAAAGAAAGAGAACTTCAGACCAATTTCCCTTATGAACATCGATGCAAAAATATTCAATAAAATTCTTGCCAAATGAATTCAAGAACACATAAAAATGATCATCCACCATGATCAAGTAGGCTTCATCCCAGGTATGCAGAGATGGTTCAATATAAGGAAATCCATCAATGCTATCCACTACATAAACAAACTCAAAGAAAAAAAAAACATGATCATCTCATTAGATGCAGAAAACGCATTTGACAAAATTCAGCATCCTTTCATGCTAAAAGTCTTGGAAAGAACAGGAATTCAAGGCCCATACCTAAACATCATTAAAGCAATATACAGCAAACCGGTAGCCAACATCAAACTAAATGGAGAGAAACTTGAAGCAATCCCACTAAAATCAGGGACTAGACAAGGCTGTCCTCTCTCTCCATATCTTTTCAATATAGTACTTGAAGTTCTAGCTAGAACAATTAGACAACATAAGGAGGTCAAGTGGATACAAATTGGAAAGGAAGAAGTCAAATTATCACTATTTGCAGATGACATGATAGTCTACTTAAGTGACCCGAAAACCTCCACCAGAGAACTCCTACAACTGATAAACAGCTTCAACAAAGTGGCTGGTTATATAATCAACTCAAGCAAATCAGTTGCCTTCCTATACTCAAAGGATAAGCAGGCTGAGAAAGAAGTTAGGGAAATGACACCCTTCACAATAGTCACAAACAATATAAAGTATCTTGGTGTGACTCTAAGCAAACAAGTGAAAGATCTATACGACAAGAACTTCAGGTCTCTGAGGAACGAAATTGAAGAAGACCTCAGAAAATGGAAAAATCTGCCATGCTCGTGGATTGGCAGGATTAATATAGTTAAAATGGCCATCTTGCCAAAAGCGATCTACAGATTCAATGCAATCCCCATCAAAATCCCAACTGAGTTCTTCACAGAGTTAGAAAAAGCAATTCTCAAATTCATCTGGAATAACAAAAAATCCAGGATAGCTAAAACTATTCTCAACAACAAGAGAAATTCTGGGGGAATTAGTATCCCTGACCTCAAGCAATACTACAGAGCAATAGTATTAAAAACTGCATGATATTGGCACAGTGACAGACAAGTTGACCAATGGAATAGAATTGAAGATCCAGAAATGAACCCACACACCTATGGTCAGTGGATCTTCGACAAAGGAGCCGAAAACATCCAGTGGAAATAAACATAGCCTTTTCAACATATGGTGCTGGTTCAATTGGAGGTCAGCATGCAGAAAAATGCGAATTGATCCATTCTTATCTCCATGTACTAATCTTCACTCCAAGTGGATCAAGGACCTCCATGTAAAACCAGACACACTGAAACTAATAGAAAAGAAACTGGAAGACCCTAGAGGACATGGGCACAGGGGGAATGTTTCTGAACAGATCACCAATAGCTTATGCTCTAAGATCAAGAATTGACAAATGGGACCTCATAAAATTACAAAGTTTCTGTAAGGCAAAGGACACTGTTAAAAGGACAAAACGGCAACCATCAAATTGGGAAAGGATATTCACCAACCCCACATCTGATAGAGGGCTAATATCCAGTATATACAAAGAACTCAAGAAGTTAGACCCCAGGGAACCAAATAACCCTGTTAAAAATGGGGTACAGATCTTAACAAAGAATTTTCACCTGAAGAAATTCGGATGGCCAAGAGGCACTTTAAGAAGTGCTCAACATTATAAGTCATTAGGGAAATGCAGATCAAAACAACCCTGAGATTTCACCTTACACCAGTCAGAATGGCTAAGGTCAAAAACTCAGCAGACAGCAGGTGTTGGTGAGGATGTGGAGAAAGAGGAACACTCCTCCACTGCTGGTGGGGCTGTAAGATGGTACAACCACTTTGGAAATCAGTCTGGCAGTTCCTCAGAAAACTGGACATGACACTTCCGGAGGACCCTGCAATACCTCTCCTGGGCATATACCCAAAGCATTCCCTGGCATGCAATAAAGACACATGCTCCATTATGTTCATAGCAGCCTTATTTATAATAGCTAGAAGCTGGACAGAACCTAGATGCCCCCCAAAGGAGGAATGGATACAGAAAATGTGGTATATTTACACAATGGAATACTACTCAGCAATTAGAAACAATGAATTCACAAAATTTTTAGGCAAATGGTTTGATGTGGAAAATATCATCCTAAGTGAGGTAACCCAATCACAAAAGAATACACATGGAATGCAATCTCTGATAAATGCATATGAATTAACCCAGAAGCTCTGATAACCCAAGGCACAAATCGCATATCAAATGACTCCCATGAAGAAGTATGGAGAGGGTCCTGTTCCTGGAAAGGATTGATCTAGCATTGGAGCGGAATATAAGGACAGAGAAAAAGGAGGGAGGTAATCGGAGAATGGATGGAGAGAAGAAGGTTTATGGGACATATGGGGAGGGAGGATCCGGGAAAGGGGAAATCATTTGGAATGTAAATAAAGAATATATAAAATAAAAATATTAAAAAAAAAGAATCAATAGCTTGGATATGGACAAGTATTTTTACTCAGATCACCTATAGTGCCACCATGTGGTCAAATATAAATCCACAGTCATAGTCACTTACCTTCACTGTCTCCAAAATAACATTTTTGGTAGTTGCCATTTCTGAAGCTTCCCCTTCAGAGAACCTTAATTAGATACAAACGCTGTTTGGAATAAAGATCAAGGCACTGAAGACCCTGAATAACTGTTAAAGTTTTCACAGTTTCTAAGATTGTAATGTGACCCTATTTTTCACAAACTATACATTTTCAGATTATTTTTCACCCTCAATACTCAGGATAAAATTTATTAGAAAGTTTACCAATACATACCTCATAAATATTTTATAACATGCATATAATAGTCTCCTTCTGTGAATATATACATATATATTAAAGAAGAAATGCACTTCAGAAAACATAAGTCATATACATGTTATATATAAACATATGGGTACACACATATACATGCTAAGGAATCTTATTTCATGTTCTCAGGAGATTATTTTTCCTTCAGAAAAATGGCAATTATTCTAAAATATTCACCCAATTCAGACTTCCCATATAACCCTGATTGTAGTGTTGTAAAATATTACACAACAAACATAGGTGTGGCATGGGAATCATTACTTCCAGGTATATATATTTGCTATTGTTTCAAAAGACAAAGCTAAACAAACAAGATATTCAAGCATTGCCAAGTCTACCTTACACAATAAGAATAAAGTTTTGACTTTATTTTTCTTCTTTCCCATCCATTATTTATGTCCTATGTTCTTCCATATAAAAATTTATTTGTCAGCTAAACACAAACATGATCTTGAGGAATGGCATGATCTAGATAAGACAGAATTATACAAGATAAAATTTTTTTTGTGCTTCCCTGTTTTATCATTACTTGTATCCTTCTGTTCTTCCATATAAAATTTTAATTTGACTGTTGAACACAAACATGACCTTTGGGAACAGGCATAGCCTATGTAATACACAATATAAAATCTGTCATATAAAAGCCAATGACATGTCACAGACTATAGATAATAAATATTTTATGTAAATGTGCATGGCTTATAAAATACCCTAAGAAATACTGGAAGACAATGCCAAATAAAGCCAAATACATAAAAAGAAAAGAATAAAGTGAAGTATTTGGTAAATTTTAGAGAAATCAATACATTAATATTATTTCTTCCTGAGTTCCTAGCAAACTAGCTCTCCCATACAATTATTAAACATAGGTCACACACTGTTTGCCAATCCTTTTTTAATCCTTTAAAGGCTACTTTTCCTTTACCTGTGCTGATCACTTTGTCTAGAGAAATCTCTCCTCTTTCTGTCCAAACCATCTGCCCAAACTTTGGCTATCAGCTCAGATATAAGGGCCATACAAGCTCTGTTCAGCTTAGCTTGCTTCTGGACTGCTCTTCCATTGAACATTGCATACAGCGCTACTGCAGTAGCTGTTGTATAAGGTTTGTTGTAGAAGGAGGCTTACAGCACCTTTATGCATATTCCATGCTATTTGTGGTCTCAGTATCAGAGAGATAGAATCAGACAATGCTTAGGAAATGCTCAGTATATAATTCATGAATGAACTAATTTTATGTAAACATTTATGAAGTTAGTCTATAGAATTTTTGTATCGGGATAGTAAAGGTCTTAAATAACAAGTTATTCTGAACCACAATTTCCCTGTAGCTTAACCTTAAGTAAAATAATCACAAATGACATGGCTGTGAATGAAAGTACACCCACCCAGAATGTACTATATGCCATATAAAAAATGAACTGGAACACAAATATGCATAGAAAGATAAAGGAAACATTCATAGAAACATCTCAGTCTACTACAATTGGGCTGTGATTGCAGGCTGCTGGGAGACACAGGAAGAAAAAATTAAGTTGTGGATATTTTACATAGGTGACTGGGTGGGAAGTGCAGAGAACTGATTTTTAAAAAATGAATATTCAGATTATGTGCTCAAAAATATCTTATACAAATAATTCATTTCCCATTGAGACTGGAAGCCCAAATGAAAGCTGCTAAAATAATATTAATGATGCCTTAAAGAATTTTTGCTTAACTTTCAATGCCTTTCAAAAAGTACATAGAAACAGAGGTAGTTAATAAATTTTTAATTGACATATTCAACAAATGACAAGTACTTTTTGTTTTGCAATGTGTCCACCAATTTATGAAGTCTGTAGAACAATGAGAAAGCACATAAAGGTTTTGTAGATTCAGGATCAATCAGAATGAAAATGTGTGTCAGTTTTCACAATAAAATGTAGGGTTCAATGGATCTTGAAAATTCTCCTAGAGTTGACTTAAGTAAGCTCACTCCTTCGGGCAGCATTTCTGGCAGTGATTTCTCAGTCATGTGAATGGACAACAGCCACCAGATATAAGAGCAGAAGGCTTTGAAGTTCTGTAGGAAGGCTGTCACCATTTCTACCCTTATGGAGAGACTATCAGAGAAGACAGAGAGTACTGGCCTTCTTTGCATGATTTGCTAAGTTCAGTAGGGTGAAGAAATAGAACAGAATCAGAAAATGGCACAACTGGTGCTAAAACTCACAAGTTTCAATTCTCAGTATAGTGGGTTCTTTTTTTTTGTTTGTTTGTTTTGTTTTATATTTTTTTGTTTTTTCCCCAATACACTATCCACCTAAAATAAAGTACTACAAAAACTTTTGCATAAAATCTACTTTAAAATAATTGACTTCATTTACCGATCTTTAGATCATAAGGAAATTGTCTGGCTCCATGTCAGGTCTTTGTTTCTTTCTTCTTTCTAGAAAAAGCACCACTCTCCACAGTCTCCTATTGCCATCTAGTTGCTGCATCAGGTAATACAAAATATAAGAAGTAATACATTCTTACACACTTGTATATGTGAAAATTTCTACACCACAATTAAAGTCAAAACAGGAAGGGGATTTAATGTAGTTCTAATATATATCACATGCAATATACAAGACATTGTTTCAAGTGATTTCCTTTATTTTAATAACCTTTGATTATTGTCACTTTGAGCTTTAAATATTATGAAGGCAACAAAGAATTAGGAGAGTCTACCATTGGACAGAAAAACTTATAGCCACAGGAGACACTATTGTACCTTTATTCAGATTTTCACACAATACCTGGGAAAACACACTTATTAGAAGAAATTCTAAAACTGTGTAATCAGTAGCACAATTAAAATATGTGAACAATATGCTGGGGAAGAGATGCTAGCTGGCTAAGGAATCATATAGGTTACTGAGAAGATAAGAACTTGTAAATAGAGGCCTATGAAGCCATTTGGCATAAACATGAGATAAAAGGGGAAAAAGATAAGGGGAAATATTTTTCAACTATAAAATGCCTCTCTTACCTAATTTTTGTTGGTTATTTTATTCATTTACATTTCAAATATTTTCCACCTTCCCAGTATCCCCTCCACAAATCTCCATCCCATCCCCCTTCCCTTTGCCTCTATCAGGGCTTTCCCCCACCCATATTCTCACTCCCAATTCACCTCCCTAACATTACCCAAACCTGAGCATCAGGTTTCCACAGGACCAAGGGTCTCCCCTACCATTGGTGCCACATAAAGTATCCTCTGCTACATATGTACCTGGAGATATGGGTCACTCCAAGTATGCTCTTTGGTTGGTGCCTTAGTCCCTGGGAGCTCAGGATGGTTCCCTTAGTTGATATTGTTGTTTTTCCTATGCGATCCCAATCCTCTTCAGCTCCATTAGTGCTTTCCCTAACTCTTCCATTGGGGTCTAGGCTCAGTCCACTGGTTGGATGTGAGTGTCTGTATCTGTATTGACAGGGTGCTGGCAGAGCCTCTTAGGGGACATCTGTATCAGGTTCCCGCCAGCAAGCACTCTGGGCATCAGCAAAAGTGTCTGGGTTTGGTGTCTGGACATGGGATGGAACCCTAGGTGGGGCAGTCTATGATTGGCCTTCATTCAGTCTCTGCTTCATTTTTGTCCCTGCATTTCCATTAGACAGGAAAAATTCTGGGTAAAATCTTTTGAGATGGGTGGGTGGCCCCATCTATCAACTGGGGGCCCTGCCTGTCTACTTGAGGTGGTCTCTACTGGAGGAGACAGGCTCTATCTCCCCATTGTTGGTTATTTCAGCTAATAACATCCTTGATGAGTCCTGGAAACCTCTTGCTTCCCTGGCATCTGGGACTTTCTAGTCGCTAATGCCAGTTCCCCATCTCCCATTGCTACATATTTCTTTTAAATTTCCTGACCCTCTGTTCTTCTCTACTGTCTCTTCCCATAACTGATCCTTCCCTGCCTTTTTCTCCTAACCCTTCTCTCTCACTTCTAGGTCCTTCCCTCCCTCTACCACCTGTGAAAATTCTGTTCCCACTTCTAAGTTGGACTGAAGCATCCACACTTTGATTTTTATTCTTCTTAAGCTTCATATGCTCGGTGGGTTATATCTTGTGTATTTTGAGCTTTTGGACATTATCCACTTATCTGTGATTATTTACCATGTGTGTTCTTTTGTGTTTGGGTACCCTCACTCAGGACTATATTTTCTAGTTCCATCCTTTTGCCTGTGAATTTCATAAAGTCATTGTTTTTAGTAGCTAAATTGTATGTCATTGTGTAAATGTACCACATTTTCTTTATCCATTTTTCCATTGAGGGACATCTGGGTTGTTACCAGATGCTGGTTAATATAAATGATGCTGCTATAAACATAGTGGAGCATATGTCCTTGTTATATATGGAGCGTCTTTTGGGTACATACCCAGGAATGATATAGCTGTGTCTTCAGATATAACTATTTCTATTTTTTTGTGATTTTATATTTTTCTTTTATTCGATATTTTATTTATGTACACTTCAAATGTTATCCCTTTTCCAGGTATCCACTCTGGAAACTCCTTATCCCATCCTGCCTCACCCTGCCTCTATTAGGGTGCTCCCCCTACTACCTACCCACTCCTGCTTTCCAGCGCTGGCATTCTCCTATGCTGTGGCATCAACCCTCTCAGGTGCAAGGGCCACTTCTCCCACTGATGTCCAACAAGGGCATCCTCTGCCACCTATACTGCTGGAGCCATGGGTCTCTCCATGTGTACTCTATGATGGTCCAGTCCCCCTGGGAGCTCCAGGGATCTAGCCTGTTGACAATGTTGCTCCCCCCATGGGGCTGCAAAACCCTCTCAGCTCTTTCAGTCCCTTCTCCAACTCCTGCATCGGGGCCCAGTTCTCAGTCCAATGGTTGGCTGTGAACATCTGCCTGCGTATTTGATAGGGTCTGGCAGAGCCTCTCAGGAGCTAGCTATATCAGGCTCCTGTCAGCAAGAATATCCACAATAGCATCTGGGTTTGTCTACTATATATGGGAAGAATCCCCAGGTGGGTCAGTCTCTGGAGGCCTTTCCTTCAGAAAGTCTCTTCTCCTCATTTTTCCTTCATATTCCTTAATGTATTTTGTTCCCTCTTTGAAGAAGCATGAAAGCATCCACACTTTAGTCTTCCTTCTTCTTGAGCTTGATATGGTCTGTGAATTATGTCATGGGTATTCCAAAATTTTGGGCTAATATCCACTTATCAATGAGTGCATACTGCATGTGTTCTTTTGTGATTGGGTTACCTCACTCAGGATATTTTCAAGTTCCATCCACTTACCTGTGAATTTCATTAAGCCATTCTTTTTAATAGCTGAGTAGTACTCCATTGTGTAAATGTACCACATTTTTTATATCCATTCCTTTATTGAAGGATATCAGTTTTTTTTTTAACAGCTTCTGGCTATTATAAATAAGAAGAGACTTTGAGGCCAAACTTTGCAGGAAATTCTTATAGAAATATTACTCACTGCTACTCTTCACCCAGTTTTGCATTCTGATTCATGTTCACTTGGTTTCTAGCAGGAGTGAAAAACTCTTTTTCAGGCAAGTTACCACCTAGAACACATTTTATATTTTAGATTGAACTTTTTCTATACATTAGAACAGAAAATATAACATTTTGCTTTCTTTAGCTATCATTATTAGTTCCCCATATGTAACTTTATTAGAAATACTAAAATTAGGAAAAGAATGAAATTCAAATAGAGGTAAGTATTACTATGATTTGGAGATATCAGTGCCTCACTGGAGTTAATAACTATGGCCTCTAGAAGAACTAAATGGAGAAGATTGAGACATTTTTCTCCTTCCTTCCATCAGTAATATCAGACCATAAGCAAGGGCAAGGGCATTTATATTTTGAATAGATCAAAGAGTGAAAAAACTGCTTGATGTTATTGTTTTATTACCCATTACATTGCTCATCAAATTTTTGACAATGTAAAGGACGAATTTGTTTATTCTTGCCATTTAATAGCTTTTTGAGAATGAAATAAAAATATAGTGCATAAAATTATTGAAGCAATCGATTTCATATGATAGTGCTGGGTTTTGTGTAGGATGAGAATTAAATATCTTTGAAATTAAAATGATTTTAATTTTTTAATGAAATTACACATGGGGATTTTCTCATTTTCAATTTTATACCTGCTTACAAACCCTTAGAGAATCCCTGAACTAGAAGATATTTCATAGAAGAAGGCATATGTGTTCATTCCATGCATTTAAAAATCTCATATTTGTCAAACATAGAAATGAAAGAACTTTATTATGGAAATATGATTGTTGAGAGATATTTGATCACAATGTGAAACACAAGATTGTGCTGCTTACTGGAAAACCATACCATAAATTCATTCTTAGAATTCCAATGGGAAACTGCTTTAAGTTCTGAAAAGGCTGATTCTGTAATTACACATTTATCAGAAGTTATGGCTATTGAGGGGATACCTATATACATTAAGACTGATGATGCTATAGCATATGCCATAGCCAAATAAAACAGATTTTGCATACTACAACATAAAGTATATTTCAAGTATATCACACAGTCCTACAGGAGAAGAAGTTTTAAAGAGATCTGCATTTTAAAGGAAATGCTTACTAATACAGACTCCCCCAAGATAGATTACATAGTCTCTTATTAACTTTAAACTTTTCAATGCTAAAGAGAAAAGAACAGTGGTGGAGAGACATTGAAGAGAAAAATAAACAAGTAAATGATAATTTAAAAACACTAAGCATGGTGTTTTCCCCCTATTATCCTTTGTAGGGCTGGGTTTGTGGAAAAATATTGTGTAAATTTGGTTTTGTCATGGAATATCTTGGTTTCTCCATCTATAGTGATTGAGAGTTTCGCTAGGTATAGTAGTCTCGGCTGGCATTTGTGTTCTCTTAGAGTTTGCATGAGATCTGCCCAGGATCTTCTAGCTTTCATGGTCTCTGATGAGAAATCTGGTGTAATTCTGATAGGTCTTCCTTTATATGCTACTTGCCCTTTTTCTCTTACTGCCCTAAGTATTCTTTTTTTTGTTGTTGTTGTTTAGTACATTTGGGGTTTTGATTATTATGTGATGGAAGGTATTTCTGTTCTGGTCCAGTCTGTTTGGAGTTCTGTAGGCTTCTTGTATATTCATGGGCATCTCTCTCTTTAGGTTAGGGAAGTTTTCTTCCATAATTTTGTTGAAGATATTGTTGAAGGGCAAATGCTGGCCCTTTAAGTTGTAAATCTTCACTCTCATCAATGCGTATAATCCTTAGATTTGGCTTTCTCATTGTGTCCTGGATTTCCTGGATGTTTTGGGTTACAAGCTTTTTACATTTTTCATTTTCTTTAACTGTTGAGTCCATTTCCCTCTCTTGTTACTCCCCTACAAGGCTGGGTAAACTCTTTTCAGAACCAGTGCCCTCTCTTTCCCTCTTCGTGGGTATCATTTGATGTGATGTGTGAAAATGAAGGTACACCATACCCAAATCTATGGGACACATTGAAAGCAGTGCTCAGAGGAAAACTCATAGTCCTGAATGCCTCCAAAAAGAAAATTGAGAGAGCATATACTAGTTTAACGGCACAACTGAAAGCCCTGGAACAAAAAGAAGCTAATTCACCCAGGAGGAGAAGAAGACAGGAAATCATCAAACTCAGGGCTGAAATCAATCAAGTAGAAACAAAGAGAACCATACAAAGAATCAACAGAACCAGGAGTTGGTTCTTTGAAAAAATCAACAAGATAGATAAACCCTTAGCCAGACTAACCAAAGGGCACAGAGACAGTATCCAAATTAACAAAATTAGAAATAAAAAGGGAGATATAATAACACAAACTGAGGAAATTCAAAAAATTATCAGATCCTACTACAAAAGCCTCTACTCAAAACAACTGGAGAATCTGGAGGAAAAGGACAATATCTTAGACTGATACCAAATACCAAAATTAAGTCAGGATCAAACAGATCATCTAAACAGTCCCATAACCCCTAAAGAAATAGAAAGGGTCATAGAAAAAGCCTTCCAACCAGAAAAAAACACAGGACCAGATGGTTTTAGTGCAGAATTCTATCAGACCCTCAAAGAAGACCTAACACCAACACTCTTCAAACTTTTCCACAAAATAGAAACAGAAGGAACACTACCCAACTCGTTCTATGAAGCCACAATTACACTGATTCCAAAACCACACAAAGATCCAACAAAGAAAGAGAACATCAGGCAAATTTCCCTTATGAATATCGATGCAAAAATACTCAGTAAAATTCTTGCCCACCGAATCTTAGACTCACTCTTATAGACTTCCAGTATCATCTTCTATCCCAGCTCTTCAGCTAGTTTCAGAGATTCCCCACTCCCAATTTCCATCCAACCCTCCCTACCCACCTCCCCAAAACAGACCACCATCTCTGTTCCACTTTTTAACCATCTCCCATCCTGTTCTCTCTATCCACCTCCAATAACTATTTAGTTTTATTTTCTCAATGAGATTTGGCAAATCTTGGTGTCTCTGTATTTCTCAGTTCCTTTGTGTCTGTGGATTGTAGCACACCTATTCTGCACATATCGGACATATTGACCAATTTTGGATATTAGGCCTCTGTCAAATGGAAGGTTGGTGAAGATCCTTTCCCAATCTGCATGCTCCTGATTTGTCTTATTGACATGCTGTTTACCTTACTGAAGCTTTGCAGTCTCATGACGTCCCATTTATTAATTGTTGATCTTAGAGCCTGAGCTATTGGTGTTCTATTTTGGAACTTGTCTCCTGTACTAATGCATTCAAGGATATTTCCTGATTTCTCCCATATGGGATTTGGTGTATCCAGATTAATGTTGAGGTTCTTGATCCACTTGGACTTCAGTTTGTGCAGAGTGATAGGTATGGATTGATTTTTATTCTTTGACATGTAGACATCTTGTTAGTTCAGCAACATTTGTTAAAAATAGTTTTATTTATTTATTTATATTTATTTATTTATTTATTTATTTATTTATTTATTGGATTTGGTTTATTCAAGACAGGGTTTCTCTGTATAGCCCTGGCTATCCTGGAACTCACTCTGTAGACCAGGCTGGCCTCGAACTCAGAAATTCGCCTACCTCTGCCTCCTAGGGTGCTGGGATTACAGGCATGCGCTACCACCGCCCGGCTTTTATGTTTTTCATTGTAAGGTTTTCACTTTTTTACTAATATCAAGTGTCCATAGGTGTGTTGGTTTATTTCTGGGTCTTTGGTAGATTTCTTTGATCAGTCTGTTTCTGTATCAATACTATATAATTTTTAATCACTGTTGTTCTGGAGTAAAGCTTGAGGTTAGGGATGGTGTTTACTCTCAAGTTCTTTGATTGTTCAGGATTGTTTTGGTTATCCTTGTTTTTTGTTTTTACATATGAAGTTGAGAATTGTTCTTTCAAGGTTTGTAAAGTAAATGTGCTGGAATTTTGACTGAGATTGCATTGAATCTGTAGATTGCTTTTTGTAAGACAGCCATTTTCACTATGCCAATTCTACCTACTGTGAGCATGGGAGATATTTCCATCATCTGATATTGTCTTCAAATTTTTTCTTCAGGGCCTTGAACCTTTTATCATACAGATCTTACAACTGTGTGGCTAGAGTTACACCAAGTTATTTTAAATTATTTATGGGTATTGGAAAGGGTGTTGCTTTGCTAATTTCTTTCAAGGCCCTTTTATCTTTTATAAAAATGAGGGCTACTGATTTCCTTTCATTCATTTTGTATCCAGCCACTTTGCTAAAGGTGTTTGTCAGTTATAGGAGTTCTCTGGTAGAAATTTGGGGGTTGCTTAAATATTCTATCATATCATACTCAAAGCAATTCTTTTCTTTTTTCTCACCAATCTAATTTTATATTTATTTTATTAGATGTTTGCTTTATTTACATTTCAAATGGTATCCACTTTCCGCATTACCCCTCCAAAAGCTCTCTATCCCATCCCTCCTACATCTGCCTACCTTCCCAAATCCAATTTCCTGACTTGCATTCCCTTATTCTGGGGATTCAAGATTTCACAGAACCAATGGTCTCTCCTCTCATTGATGTCTGAAATGGTCATCTTCTGCTACATATGTAGCTGAAGCTATGGGTCCCTCTCTGTGTACTCTTTGGTTGGTGGTTTGGTCCCTGGGAGATCTGGGGGTACTGGTTAGTATATATATTATTGTTTTACTGGAGGGCTGCAAACTCCTTCAACTCCTTGGGTCCTTTCTTTAGCTGCTCCATTGGGGACTCTATGATCATTCTATTGGTTGGATGTGAGCCACTGGTATTTTGATACACTTTCCAATAAGGATCAAAGTATCCACACTTTAGTCTTCATTCCTCTTGAGCTTCATGTGGTCTGAGTTGTATCTTGGGTATTCAGAGCTTTAGGGCTTTTATCCACTTATCAGTGAGTGCATACCATGTATGTTCTTTTGTGATTGGGTTACCTCACTGAGGATGATATTTTCCAGCTTCATCCATTTGCCAAACTATTTCATGACTTCATTGTTTTTAATAGCTGAGTAGTACTCCATTGCATAAATTTATTATTCATTATTTTTAATTGCTAAATAGTATTGCATTGTGCAAATATACCACGTTTTCTGTATCCACTCCTCCACTGAGGTACATCTGGGTTCTTCCCAGCTTCTGGTTATTATAAATAAGGCTGCTATGAACATAGTGGAACATGTGTCCTTATTGCATGCTGGGGAATCCTCTGGGTATATGCCCAGGAGAGGTATAACTGGGTCCTCTGGAAATGTCATGCCCAGTTTTCTGAGAAACCACCAGACTGATTTCCAGAGTGGTTGTACCAGCTTGCAATCCCACTATCAGTGGAGGAGTATTCCTCTCTTTCCACATCCTCACCGACACCTGCTGTCTCCTGAGTTTTTAATCTTAGCCATTCTGACTGGTATGAGGTGAAATCTCAGGTTTGTTTTGATTTTCATTTCCATAATGACTAATAATGTTGAAACAATTCTTAAGGTGCTTCGCAGCCATTCAAATTCTTCAGGTGAAAATTCTTTGTTTACCTCTGTAGCCCATTTTTTTTGATTTGCATTTTATTTTTTTTAATTTATTGATATATTTATTTACATTTCAAATGATTTCCCCTTTTCTGGACCCCCACTCCCCGAAAGTCCAATCAGTCCCCTTCCATCCCCCTGTTTTCCCAACCAACCCTTCCCACTTCCTGTTCTGATTTTTCTCTATACTGCTTCACTGAGTCTTTTCAGAACAAGGGGCCACTCCTCCGTTCTTCTTGTACCTCATTTGATGTGTGGATTATGTTTTGGGTATTCCAGTTTTCTAGGTTAATATCCACTTATTAGTGAGTGCACACCATGATTCATCTTTTGAGTCTGGGTTACAGCACTTAGTATGATATTCTCCAGCTCCATCCATTTGCCAAAGAATTTCATGAATTCATTGTTTCTAATGGCTGAATAGTACTCCATTGTGTAGATATACCACATTTTTTGCATCCACTCTTCTGTTGAGGGATACCTGGGTTCTTTCCAACTTCTGGCAATTATAAATAGGGCTGCTATGAACATAGTGGAACATGTATCCTTATTACATGCTGGGGAATCTTTTGGGTATATGGCAGGAGTGGTATAGCAGGATCTTCTGGAAGTGAGGTGCCCAGTTTTTGGAGGAACCGCCAGACTGATTTCCAGAGTGGTTGTACCAATTTGCAACCCCACTAGCAGTGGAGGAGTGTTCCTCTTTCTCCACACCCTCTCCAACACCTGCTGTCTCCTGAATTTTTAATCTTAGCCATTCTGACTGGTGTAAGGTGAAATCTCAGGGTTGTTTTGATTTGCATTTCCCTAATGACTAATGAAGTTGAGCATTTTTTAAGGTGTTTCTCTGCCATCCGAAGTTCTTCAGGTGAGAAATCTTTGTTTAACTCTGTACCCCATTTTTTAATAGGGTTGTTTGGTTTTCTGGAGTCTAACTTCTTGATTTCTTTATATACATTGGATATTAGCTCTCTGTCTGATGTAGGATTGGTGAAGATCTTTTCCCAATTTGTTGGTTGCAGATTTGTCCTTTTGATGGTGTCCTTTGCCGAATAGAAACTTTGTAATTTTATGTTGTCCCATTTGTCAATTCTTGATCTTAGAGCATATGCTATTGGTGTTCTGTTCAGAAACTTTCTCCCTATACCAATGTCCTCAAGGGTCTTCCCCAGTTTCTTTTCTATTAGCTTCAGAGTGTTTGGCTTTATGTGGAGGTCCTTGATCCATTTGGATTTGAGCTTAGTACAAGGAGACAAGGATGGATCAATTCGCATTCTTCTGCATGCTGACCTCCTGTTGAACCAGCACCATTTGTTGAAAAGGTTATTTTTTTTCCAATGGATGCTTTCAGCCCCTTTGTCGAGGATCAAGTGGTCATAGGTGTGTGGGTTCATTTCTGGATCTTCAATCCTGTTCCATTGATCTGCCTGCCTGTCACTTTACCAATACCATGCAGTTTTTAACACTATTGCTCTGTAGTATTGCTTGAGGTCAGGGATACTGATTCCCCCAGAATTTCTTTTGTTGCTGAAAATAGTTTTAGCTATCCTGGGTTTTTTGTTATTTCAGATGAATTTGAGAATTGCTCTTTCTAACTCTATGAAGAATTGAGTTGGGATTTTGATGGGTATTGCATTGAATCTGTATATTGCTTTTGGCAAAATGGCCATTTTAACTATATTGATCCTGCCGATCCATGAGCATGGGAGGTTTTCCCATTTTTTGAGGTCTTCTTCCATTTTCTTCTTCAGAGTCTTGAAGTTCTTGTCATACAGATCTTTCATATGTTTGGTAAGAGTCACCCCAAGGTACTTTATACTGTTTGTGGCTATTGTGAAGGGGGTCATTTCCCTAATTTCTTTCTCAGCCTGCTTATCCTTTGAGTATAGGAAGGCCACTGATTTGCTTGAGTTGATTTTATAACCTGCTATTTTGCTGAAGTTGTTTATCAGCTGTAGGAGTTCTCTAGTGGAGTTTTTTGGGTCACTTAGTTAGACTATCATGTCATCTACAAATAATGATAGTTTGACTTCTTCCTTTCCAATTTGTATCCCTTTGACCACCTTATGTTGTCGAATTGCCCGAGCTAGTACCTCAAGTACAATATTGAAAAGATAAGGAGAAAGGGGGCAGCCCTGTCTAGTCCCTGATTTTAGTGGGATTGCTTCAAGTTTCTCTCCATTTAGTTTGATGCTGGCTACCGGTTTGCTGTATATTGCTTTAATGATGTTTAGGTATGGGCCTTGAATTCCTGTTCTTTCCAAGACTTTAAGCATGAAAGGATGCTGAATTTTGTCAAATGCTTTTTCAGCATCCAATGAAATGACCATGTGGTTTTTTTCTTTGAGTTTGTTTATGTAGTGGATTGCATTGATGGATTTCCATATATTGAACCAACCCTGCAAACCTGGGATAAACCTACTTGATCATGGTGGATGATCGTTTTGATGTGTTCTTGGATTCGGTTGGCAAGAATTTTATTGAGCATTTTTGCATCAATGTTCATAAGGGAGATTGGTCTGAAGTTTTCTTTCTTTGTTGGATCTTTGTGTGGTTTTGGTATCAGCGTAATTGTGGCTTCATAGAAGGAATTGGGTAGGGTTCCTTCTGTTTCTATTTTGTGGAATAGTTTGAAGAGTATTGGTGTTAGGTCTTCTTTGAAGGTCTGATAGAATTCTGCACTGAAACCATCTGGTCCTGTGCTTTTTTTGGTTGGAAGACTTTCTATGACCCCTTCTATTTCTTTAGCGGTTATGGGACTGTTTAGATGATCTATTTGGTCCTGATTTAATTTTGGTGTTTGGTATCTGTCTAGGAAATTGTCCATTTCCTCCAGATTCTCAAGTTTTGTTGAGTATAGGCCTTTGTAGTAGGATCTGATGATTTTTTGGATTTCCCCAGTTACTGTTGTAATATCGCCCTTTTCATTTCTAATTTTGTTAATTTGGATACTTTCTCTCTGCCCTTTGGTCAGTCTGGCTAAGGGTTTATCTATCTTGTTGATTTTCTCAAAGAACCAGGTCCTGGACTCGTTGATTCTTTGTATGGTTCTCTTTGTTTCTACTTGATTGATTTCAGCCCTGAGTTTGATGATTTCCTGTCTTCTACTCCGCCTGGGTGAAGTAGCTTCTTTTTGTTCCAGGGCTTTCAGGTGTGTCATTAAGCTGCTGGTATATGCTCTCTCCATTTTCTTTTTGGAGGCACTCAGGGCTATGAGTTTTCAGGACCCTACATTTTGCTGCATACAGGAAACACACCTAAATGTCAAAGACAAAAACTACCTTAGAGTAAAAGGCTGGAAGACAATTTTACAAGCCAATGGTCTCAGGAAACGAGCCGGAGTAGCCATTCTATTATCAGATAAAATTGACTTTCAACCCAAACTCATCAAAAGAGACACTGAGGGACACTTCTTGCTGGTCAAAGGAAAAATCCACCAAGAAGAACTTTCAATTCTGAACATCTATGCTCCAAATGCAAGGGCACCCTCATTCGTAAAAGAAACTTTACTAAAGCTCAAAGCACACATTGCACCTAACACAATAATTGTGGGGGACTTCAACACTCCACTCTCCTCAATGGACCGATCAGGAAAACAGAAACTAAACAGGGACACAGTAAAACTAATTGAAGCTTTGGACGAATTGGATTTGACTGATATTTATAGAACAGTTCACCCTAAAGCAAAAGAATATACCTTTTTCTCAGCACCTCATGGTACCATCTCCGAAATCGACCATATAATTGGTCACAAGACAGACCTCAACAAATACAAGAAGATCGAACTAATCCCATGCCTCCTATCAGATCACTATGGTGTAAGAGTGGTTTTCAATAGCAACAAAAACAGAAAGCCCACATACACATGGAGGCTGAACAATACTCTACTCAATGACACCTTGGCCAAAGAAGAAATAAAGTAAGAAATCAGAGACATTTTAGAATTTAATGAAAATGAAGGCACAACATACCCAAATCTTGGGACACAATGAAAACAGTGTACCCCATTTTTATAGGGTTATTTAGCTCTTTGGAGTCAAACTTCTTGAATTTTCTCTATATATTGGATGTTAGCCCTCTTTTGGATGTAGGGTTGGTGAAGATCTTTTCCCAATCTGTTGGTTGCCATTTTATCCTTTTGACAGTGTCCTTTACCTTACAGAATATTTGTAATTTTATGAGGTCCCATTTATCAATTCTTGATCTTAGAGCATAAGCTATTGTTGTTCTGTTGAGGAAAATTTCCCTGTGCCCATGTGTTCAATGCTCTTCCCCAGTTTCTTTTTTATTAGTTTCAGTGTGTCTGGATTTTCTTTCTGATTTGAATCCCATTGACCACCTTTTGTTGTCTAATTGCTCTCGCTAGTAATTTGAGTAATATATTGAACAAGTAGGCAGAGAGTGTACAGCCTTGTCTATTCCTTGATTTTAGTGGGATTGTTCAAGTTTCTCTCCATTTATTTTGATGTTGGCTACTGGTTTGCTGTATATTGCTTTTATTATGTTTAGGCATGGGCCTTGAATTCTTAATATTCCCAAGACTTTTACCATGTAGTGGTATTGGATTTTGTCAAATGCTTTCTCAGCATCTGTTGAAATGATCATGTGGGGTTTTTTGGGGGGGGTTGTTTATATAGTGGATTACATTGATGGATTTCTGTATATTGAACCACCCCTGCATCCCTGGCATGAAACCTATTTGATCATGGTGGAGTGTCATTTTGATGTGTTCTTTTATTTGGTTGGCAAGTATTTTATTGAGTATTGCGTTTTTGCATCGATATTCAAAAGAGAAATTCGTCTAAAGTTCTCTTTGTGTGTTGGATCTTCGTATGGTTTAGGTGTCAGAGTAATTGTGGCTTCATAAAATGAGTCGGGTAGTGTTCCTTTTGTTTGTATTTTGTGGAATCGTTTGAAGAGTATTGGTATACTTTGAAGGTCTGATAGAACTTCACATTGAACCCATTTGCTCATGGGCTTTCTTTGGTTGTGAGACTACTATTAATGACTGCTTCTATTTATTTAGGGGTTATGGGCTTCTTTAGATCATTTATCTCATCCTTATTTAACTTTGGTACCTGGTATCTGTCTAGAAAATTGCCCATTTCATCTAGATTTTCTGCTTTTGTTGGTTATAGGCTTTTGTAGTAGGATCTGAAGGTTTTTTGTTTTTTGGATTTTCTCAGTATCTGTTGTTATATATCCCTTTTCAACTCTGATTTTGCTGATTTGGATACTGTCTCTGTACCTTCTGGTTAGTTTGGCTAAGGGATTATCTATCTTGTTGGTTTTTCCAAAGAACTAGCTCCTGGTATGGTTGATGCTTTGCATAGTTATTTTTGTTCATACTTGGCTGATTTCAGCTCTGAGTTTGTTTATTTCCTGCCATCTACTCCTCTTGTGTGTATTTGTTTCTTTTTCTTCTAGAGTCTTCATCTGTGCTGTTTAGCTGTTAGTGTTTGCTCTTTCCAGTTTCTTTTTGGAGGCACTCAGAGCTATATGTTTTCCTCTTAGCACTGCTTTCATTGTGTCCCATAAGTTTGGGTATGTTGTGCCTTTATTTTCATTAAATTATAAAAAAGTCTTTAATTTCTTTATTTCTTCCTTGTCCAAGTTATCATTGAGTATATTGTTGTCCATCTTCTATGTGGATGTGGTCTTTCTGTTGTTTTTTTGTTATTGAATACCAGCCTTAGTGCATGGTGATCTGATAGGGTACATGGAATAATTTCAATCTTCTTTTATCTGCTGAGGTCTGTTTTGTGACCAAGTATATGTTCAGTTTTGGAGAAGGTACTGTGAGGTGCTGAGAAGAAGGTATATTCTTTTGTTTTAAGATAAAATATTCTATAGATATCTGTTAAATCTATTTGGTTTAAAACTTCCGTTAGTTTCACTGTTTCTCTGTTTAGTTTGTGATTCCCTGATCTGTCCATTGATGAGAGTGGGGTGTTGAAGTCTCCCACTATTATTGTGTGGGATGCAATGTGTGCTTTGAGCTTTAGTAAACTTTTATGAATGTGGGTGCCCTTGTATTTGGAAAATATAGGTTCAGAATTGAGACTTCGTCTTGGTAGATTTTTCAGTCTTGGTAGATTTTTCATTTGATGAGGATGAAGTGTCCTTTATCTTTTTTGATTACTTTAGGTTCAGAGTATTTTATTTGATATTTGGATGACTACAGCAGCTTGTTTCTTGGGACCATTTGCTTGGAAAATTGTTTTCCAGTCTTTTACTCTGAGGTAATGTCTGCCTTTCTTACTGTGGTGAGTTTCCTGCATGCAACAAAATGTTGGGTCTTGCTTATATATCAAGTCTGTTAGTTATGCCTTTTTATTGGAGAATTGAGTCCATTGATATTAAGAGATAGTAAGAAGAGGTGATTGCTACTTCCTGTTATTTTTGTTATTAATGGTGAAATTATGTTTGTGTGGCTCTCTTCTTTTTGGTTTGTTAAAAGATGATTAATTTCTTGCTTTTTCTAGTGTGTAATTTCCCTCCTTTTTTGATGTTTTCCATCCATTATCCTTTGAAAGCCTGGATTTGTGGCAAGATATTGTGTAAATTTGATTTTGTCATGAAATATCTTGGTTTCTCCATCTATGGTATTTGAGAGTTTTGCTGGGTATAATAACCTGGGTTGGCATTTGTGTTCCCTTAGGGTCTGTATGATATCTGCCCAGAATCTTCTGACTTTCACACCTCTGGTGCGAGGTAGGGTGTAATTCTGATAGGTCTACTCTATGTGTTACTTGACCTCTGTCCCTTACTACTTTTAATACTCTTTCTTTGTTTAGTGCTTTTGGCACTTTAATTTTTTTCCTCCATCTTTTTTTTTTATTATTCGATATAATTTATTTACATTTCAAATGATTTCCCCTTTTCTAGCCCCCCCACTCCCCGAAAGTACCACAAGTCCCCTTCTCTTCCCCTGTCCTCCCACCCACCCCTTCCCACTTCGAAGTTCTGGTTTTGCTGAATACTGTTTCACTGAGTCTTTCCAGAACCAGGAGCCACTCCTCCTTTCTTCTTGTACCTCATTTGATGTGTGGATTATGTTTTGGGTATTCCAGTTTTCTAGGTTAATATCCACTTATTAGTGAGTGCATACCATGATTCACCTTTTGAGTCTGGGTTACCTCACTTAGTATGATATTCTCTAGCTCCATCCATTTGCCTAAGAATTTCATGAATTCATTGTTTCTAATGGCTGAATAGTACTCCATTGTGTAGATATACCACATTTTTTGCATCCACTCTTCTGTTGAGGGATACCTGGGTTCTTTCCAGCATCTGGCAATTACAAATAGGGCTGCTATGAACATAGTAGAACATGTATCCTTATTACATGGTGGGGAGTCTTCTGGGTATATGCCCAGGAGTGGTATAGCAGGATCTTCTGGAAGTAAGGTGCCCAGTTTTCGGAGGAACCGCCAGACTGATTTCCAGAGTTGTACCAATTTGCAACCCCACCAGCAGTGGAGGAGTGTTCCTCTTTCTCCACACCCTCTCCAACACCTGCTGTCTCCTGAATTTTTAATCTTAGCCATTCTGACTGGTGTAAGATGAAATCTTAGGGTTGTTTTGATTTGCATTTCCCTAATGACTAATGAAGTTGAGCATTTTTTAAGATGCTTCTCCGCCATCCGAAGTTCTTCAGGTGAGAATTCTTTGTTTAACTCTGTACCCCATTTTTTAATAGGGTTGTTCGGTTTTCTGGAGTCTAACTTCTTGAGTTCTTTATATATATTGGATATTAGCCCTCTATCTGATGTAGGATTGGTGAAGATCTTTTCCCAATTTGTTGGGAAAGAACCCAGGTATCCCTCAACAGAAGAGTGGATGCAAAAAATGTGGTATATCTACACAATGGAGTACTATTCAGCCATTAGAAACAATGAATTCATGAAATTCTTAGGCAAATGGATGGAGCTAGAGAACATCATACTAAGTGAGGTAACCCAGACTCAAAAGGTGAATCATGGTATGCACTCACTAATAAGTGGTTATTAACCTAGAAAACTGGAATACCCAAAACATAATCCACACATCAAATGAGATACAAGAAGAAAGGAGGAGTGGTCCCTGGTTCTGGAAAGACTCAGTGAAACAGTATTTGGCAAAACCAGAACGGGGAACTGGGAAGGGGTGGGAGGGAGGACAGGGGAAGAGAAGGGGGCTTATGGGACTTTCGGGGAGTGGGGGGGGTAGAAAAGGGGAAATCATTTGAAATGTAAATAAATTTTATCGAATAAAAAAATTTAAAAAAAAGAATATGTATTCTTTTGTGTTTGGGTAAAATATTCTCTAGATATGTCTTAGGTCTATTTGATTCATTATGTATATTAGTTTCATTGTTTCTCTGTTTAGTTTTTGTCCGGATGTCTTGGTTATTGGTGGAAATTGGGTGTTAAAGTCTCCTAGTATTAATGTGTTGGGTTCTATGTGCAATTTAAACTTTAGCAATGTTTCCTTTGCAAAGGTGGGTGTCCTTGTGTTTGGTGCATAGAAGTTCAGAATTTAGATATCATTTTGGTAGATTTTTTTTTCCTTTGATGAGTATAAAGTGTCCTTCCCTGTTACTTTTGATTAGTTTCCATTGAAAGTCTATTTTATTAGATATTAGGAAGGCCATTTCAACTTGCTTCATGGGTCCATTTGTTTGGAATACTTTTTCAAGCCCTTTATTATAAGGTAATATCTATCTTTATGACTGAGATGTGTTTTTTATATTCAACAGATTGATTGATCCTGTTTTTGCATCCATTCTGTTAGTCTGTGTCTTTTTATTTGGGAATTGAGCCCATTGATGTTGAGAGATATTAATGACCAGTTATTATTATATCTTGTTTTTTACATGTTCATGGTTTTAGTGTATGTGAGTGTGTTTGTTTGTTTGTTTGTTATTTCCTTGTTTTTGTTGGTATGAAATTAGATATTTCCTTCATTTACTTGGATGTAATTATCCTTCTTGGGTTGGAATTTCCATTTTAATATTTTCAGTGAGGCTGGATTTGTAGATAAATATTATTTGAATTTGGATTTGTCTTAATACACCTTGATTTTCCCTCTATGATGATTGAGAGTTTTGGTGGATATAGTAGTCTAGGTTGGCCACTGTGGTCTTTTAGAGGAATCAAGATATTTTCTCACTCCCTTCTAGCTTTTGCAGTCTTGGTTGATAAATCAGATTTAGACTTCACAGGCCTGCTTTTTATGTTACATGGCCATTTTCTCGTGCCACTTTTAATATTATTTCTTTGGTCTGTAGATTTGGGGTTTTGATCATTATGTACTGGGAGGATTTTCTTTTCTGGTCCAGTGCTCTATTATCCCCTTTTATCTTTATAGACATCTTTTTCTTTTTAGGTTGGTAAAGTTTTCTTCTATGATTTTGTTAAGAATATTTTCTGGGCCATAGAGATGGGACCCTTCATATTCTTTTATTCCCATTATTCTTATTTATTTATTTGCTTTATTCACACTGTAAATAGTACCCTCTTTCCTCCTTAACTCCTTGAAAACCCCCTATCCTATCTACCTTCCCCCTGCTTATCTACACCCCTCCCACTTTCCTGACCTGACTGGCATTCCCCTACACTGGGGCATCAAACCTTCACAGGACCAAAGGCATTCCTCTCATTAATGTCTAAAAAGGCCATCCTCTGCTACATATGTAGCTGAAAACATGGGTCTCTCAATGTGTACTCTTTGGTTGGTGATTTAGTCCCTGAGAGCTCTGGGGGTACTGGTTGGTACATATTATTGTTCCTCTTATGTGGATGCAAACCTCTTCAGCTCCTTGCGTCCTTTTACTATCTCCCCCATTGGGGGCCCTATGCTCACTCTATTGGTTGGCTGTGAGCCATGGGTATTTTGATCCCCTTTCTAAGAAGGATGAAAGTATTCACACTTTGGTCTTCCTTCTTCCTGGGTGTCATGTGTTCTGTGAATTGTATCTTGGGTATTCCAAGTTTTGGGCTAATATCCACTTATCACTGAGTACATACAATGTGGTTTTTTTCTGTGATTGGGTTACCTCACTCAGGGTGATATTTTTCCAGTTCCATCCATTTGCCTAAGAATTGCATGAATTCATTGTTTTTAATAGCTGAGTAGTACTCCATTGTGTAAATGCACCACATTTTCTATTTCCATTCCTCTGTTGAGGGACATCTGGATTATTTTCAGCTTCTGACCATTATAAATAAGGCTGCTATGAACATAGTGGAGCATGTGTCTTTATTACATGTTGGAGCATCTTCTGGGTCTATGGCCAGGAGTGGTATAGCTGGGTATAGCTCAGGTAGTACTCTGTCCAATTTTCTGAGGTACTGCCAAGCTGATTTCCAGGGTGGTTTTACCAGCTTGCAATCCCACTAGCAATGGAGGAGTGTTCCTTTTTCTCCTCATCCTCCCCAGCATCTGCTGTCACCCAAATTTTTGATCTTAGCCATTCTTAGTGCTGTGAGATGGAACCTCAGGGTTGTTTTGATTTGCATTTTCCTCGTGACTAAGGATGTTGAACATTTCTTTAGGTATTTCTCAGCCCTGTGAGGATCCCCAGTTGAGAATTCTCTGTTTAGGTCTCTTCCCCTCTCTTCTTTTTAATAGAGTTATTTGGTTCTCTGGAATCTAACTTCTTAGGTTCTTTGTTTATATTGTGTATTAGCCTTCTATTGGATATAGGATTTCCCAATCTTTTGGTTTCTGTTTTGTCTTATTGATGGTGTCCTTTTCCTAAAATAAGTTTTGTAATTTTATGAAGACTCAGAAAGGAACCTACACACCTATGGTCACTTGATCTTTGACAAAGTTCCTAAAACCTATAGTGGAAAAAAGTCAGCATTTTTAACAAGTGGTGCTGTATCAAATGGCAGTCAACTTGTAGAAGAAGGTAAATTGATCCATTCTTATCTCCCCGTACAATGATCAAGTCCAAGTGGACCAAGGACCTCTACATAAAACCAGATACACTGAATCTAATAGAGGAGAATGTGGGGAAGGGCCTGGAGCACATGGACATATGGTAAAATTTCCTGAACAGAACACCAATAGCTCATGCTCTAAGATGAAGTATTGACAAATGGGACCTCATAAAATATTTCTGTTATTCTTATCTTAGGCCTTTTCATGGCATCCAGATTTCCTGGATGTCTCAGGACTGGTATGAGTTCCATTTTTTAACTGGTTCCCTTCCTTGGTTAATCATTCCTTTCTTGGCTTTGACTGGACTACTCATATTTTGATATTGAACACGATGTATAGAACCTGTATAATTTGTGCTTCGATCAAACTTGTTAAAGTACAGATTTCCACTGTGCAATCAATGGTTCTCAAACAGAAATACAAGCTTCCAGAAGCATCCCAAGGATTCGAGATTGCCTAGTATTCAAAAGGGAAGCTTTTTTCTTTGATATTTCTTTTCATTATATCAATATATTGTGCTAATAATACCAGAAATAAATATTAAGAAATTCATTATTCTAAAATTTTTACAGGGTTACAAATCACCGACTCTTAAAATTCACCCCCTACTTTCGGTTCTCCTAAGCTCTGGCATGGCTTCATCAGCCAAAAGAGAAATAAGAGATTTCTCAGCCAAAGAGCTAGCCATTTCCCAACTTTTTAACCTTTTCCTGTCATGACACTTGTCTCAGATATTCAGGCTAAAAGCTGATGCAGTTATTTATAAGATTAAAGCTTTGTCTAGTCTCCTGTTTCATATTTGCAAAGTATCAAACAGATAACTAAAACAGACAAAAAAACATTTAATTTAGATATACTAAGAAAATACTGGCCCTCAAACTATTCAGAAATCTGTTGAATATGGTATTTAATATCTTTAACTTACTATAACAGAGATTCCTACATTCTAACAATGCAGTCCTCCAAGGTTTCCAAGAAGAACAGGGCATGGCAAAGGACACCGATGGGATTGTGGTACACTAAACTCTGGGAATAAGGACTGGGAATAATGTGATGGGATAAGTGTCTTCTCTGCTAATAGGCTCTAAATTAAAATATAAACAGGGTTCATATACAACTTTTGACTGTTATTTTATTTAAACTTGCCTTTCAATAACTGTTTCCAGTAATAACTACTCATGTCTCTGATAAATGATTAGATGAAAAGAAACAGGTTTAATGTCTATGCAATTCTCAGGGTTCTAAATTATATAAAGGTCTGAGGATGTAAAAACTTAGGTAAGTTATGAGGATCAGAGGGAAAGAAAGTTAGAATTTGCCCACTCATATACTAACATGCTTTATATTGACCCTTCAATCCACACTTAGGTCTTCCATATGAATGTATGGTGTTCCCCTCAGTACAGGTTCTCTACAGAATAAATGCTCTTTGCTGTTGTATACTATTTGAGTTTGGCATATCATTCTTTGTGAATCATGGACCCTTACACTATCAATATTGCTTCATATATTTAGCTAATAATATGATGGGATATTTTTCCTACTCATTCCTAATTTTTCATTACTGAAATATATGTTTCAAAACCACACTAACAATAAATTCATATTGTATTCATTTAGTTGAAATGCAGTTTCTTATTTCTCCCATTTACTGTGAGAATTATCTCTAATTAAATCTATAGTAGAATATGTTCTCTACTTTTATTTTCATTTTGTATATGTTATTAAAAACCGATTGCAACCCCAGTCTCAAAAACTAAATTTCCACTCTGCCAAACCCCACATTTATACTGCTTCATGTTGAGTGGTGCTTATTAGTAAATCTCAAATGCATTACATTTGTTGATAATGAGAAATTATGGCAGAGCATACAAAGAGAAGAGTATGTAATGTGTCCATCACCAATGTACAGTCACTTTTGTATAATTGGGGAAAGAAAAATAAGAAAAATAAATGAGGAGTAAGTTTCATATATGAATAAAGAGACATGAGAAAACATGTCATGAAATTTTAAAATTAATTAATGGTATTCGATTAACTGTTAGAAAAGTTTTCAAGATCTATAACATTTGTACAGTTCTCTCAAATGTTTGCTGTACCATAAGAAGTACCTTTTATTCTTATTAGATGAAAAGGGAAAGAGTACATCACTCCTTCCAGAGAGGTCATCTGTTCTAATGGGTGAACAGTTGGTCTACTGAACTCATTTAAATGGATGCTTTGTCAAGTTATGAATTATAACTCTTAAAAACATAAGATTGTGAATAATAAAGTGTTTTATTAATTTGGCATGGAAAATTGAAAGTAAAGCATAAAATTTTCATAAGGCATAGATATTTTGCTTCCATTCTTGAGTATAATAATAACATGGCATAAAAGTTATGAAATTATGTCAGATAGACCAGTAAAATAAAATTTTAAGTAATTTCTTCAGATATATACCCCTAAATTAGGGGAGACAAATCAATTTCCACTGTGCATGAATTACTTATTACATGGTGATAGAAAAGACAGTAGCAGAACATAGATAAACTACTTTATTGAAGCCTTTAAGAAATTAACTAAATGCAGTGCTTGGGCCTGGGCTTCTGAGCAACAACACTTGACAGAATAAAGTGAAAAGGGTGACTAATAAGGGTATATCTGAGAGAGACAAAATATAAATTTTGTTGGGTTCAGTTTCTAGCCTGTAATTAGGAAAACTTAAGTGATGAACAACAAAATACTATACAACAAAAAGAAACGATAAATTAAAAGTAAAAGACAAAATAAAATTTTCTTTGGTCCTTAACAGTTAAGCCAGTTAAAATCAGCAGACGACAGAGAAAATGATGGTCTCTCTTTTGCCAGTGTTAGTATAAATTATTTACCATGATGACCAATTAAACATAAATAAATGAAAAGAGCACTTATTTCTTATCTAGGCTTTCACCGAAATAATCATTCTTCAAGTGACTGTGCTTTGTATACATGGAAAAGTATTGATTTCCTTATCTCTTATGTGTGTGTGTGTGTGTGTGTGTGTGTGTGTTTGTGTGTGTGCATGTGTGCTTTTTTCCCTCAAAAAATCTAGGATCAGTCAAACTACAGAAAATGAAGGAAATCTTTAGAAATCCAAGATAGACATCATAGAGAACATTTTGTTTTTAGTTTAAAAAAGTATTTGCTTTCCATCTCAATATCAGCTCCTGCTCTCCTCTCAGTACCTCCTCACACAGATCCTTCTCCCATTCCACATTTCTTCTGGGTGTTGCTCCCATACACCACATCAAGTCACTGCAGGAGTAGGGACATTGTATCCCACTGAAGCCAGACAAGATGATTCAGTTAAGGGAACAGAATTCACAGGCATGCAGCAAGAGAGTCACAAGTCCACTTGTTGGGAATCTGCATGAAAATCAAGCTGCATCTCTGCTACATATGTGTGGGAGGGGAATAGGTTCAGGGCCTCTATGTTCTTTGGTTGTTGCTTCAGTCTCTAGGAACTTCCAAGGGTCCAAGTTAGTTGACTCTGTTGGTCTTCTTTTCAAGCCTTGCAAACCTTCTCCCCGCTATTTCACAAGACACCCTAATCTCCATCCGGTGTTTGGCAGTGGGTCTCTGTATATGTTTCCACTGGCTGTTGAGTGAAGCATATCAGAGTATAGTCATGCTAGGCTCTTGTCTGCAAGCATAGCATAGTATCATTAATAGTGTCAGGAGTTGTTTCTTGCCCATGGGATGGATCTCAATTTGGGCCAATCATTAGTTGGCCATTTTCTCCCCATAGAGAAGAATTTTATCATTCCATGCAAGATGTGAACTTGAGCAAATGTGTGCCAGTAAATATCAGGTTGAAACCTAAATATTAATTTTGCATCTCTTTTATAATGGCACTTTCACTAAGGAGTGTACTTGCTCTTATCAATACTTTTCATCATGTTGTTTTGCTGTGGAGGATTCTTTTCTTTTTCATGATTTTTATTTTGTGGAATTATAATTTAATAGGATTATTCCTTTTCTTTTCCTCCCTCCAAACTCATCCATAGAACCACCTATTTCACTGCTTCTCTCCAGTTCTTCTGTTTACATGGTCCCTTTCTCCAGTATCTCTTCTCTTCTCTGAGAGGGTGAAGTCACACTCTTGGTATCCCCTTTTCCTGATAGATCAAGTCCTGTGGGTGATTCTTTTTTTTTTTCTGAGACAGGGTTTCTCTGTGTAGCTCTGGCTGTCCTGGAACTCACTCTGTAGACCAGGCTGGCCTCAAACTTAGAAATCCGCCTGCCTCTGCCTCCCAAGTGCTGGGATTACAGGCGTGTGTCACCACCGCCCAGCTTGATTCTTTTTTTTAAAGGATCAGTTTTCTGAGGAACTGCCAAACTGATTTCCAGAGTGGTTTTACCAGCTTGTAATTCTACCTGTAGCAAAGGAGTGTTCCTCACCAGCATCTGCTGTCACCTGACTTTTTGATCTTAGCCATTCTAACTGCTGTGAGGTGGAATCTCAGGATTGTTTTGATTTGCATTTTCCTGGTGACTAAGGATGTTGAACATTTCTTTAGGTATTTCTCAGCTCTTTGAGGATCTTCAGTTGAGATTTCTCTGTTTAGCTCTCTTCCCCATTTTTTAATAGGGTTATTTGGGTCTCTGGAGTCTAACTTCTTGGGTTCTTTGTATATATCGGATATTATCCCTCTATTTGATGTAGGATTGGTAAAGATCTTTTCCCAGTCTGTTGGTTGCTGTTTTGTCCTATTGACAGTGTCCTTTGCCTTACAAAGCTGTGAAATTTTATGAGGTCCCATTTGTCAATTCTTGATCTTTGAGCATAAGCCATTGGTGTTCTGTTCAGGAAAATTTCCCCTGTGCCCATCTACTTGAGGTTCTTTTCCATTTTTCTTTTCTATTAGTTTTAGTGAGGGTCCTTGATCAACTTGGACTTGAGCTTTGTAGAAGGAGATAAGAATGGATCGATTTGCATTCTTCTGCATGCTGACCAGCAGTTGAACCAGTACCATTTGTTGAAAATGCTGTGTTTTTCCTTTGGATGGTTTCAGCTCCTTTGTCAAAGATCAAGTGACCTTAGGCAGTAGGCATGTGGGTTCATTTCTGGGTATTTAATTCTATTCTATTGATCCACCTGCCTGTCACTGTACCAATATCATTCATTTTTTTACACAATTGTTCTGTAGTACAGCTTAAGGTCAGGCTGATTCCCCCCAGAAGTTCTTTTATTGCTGAAAATAAATTTCACTATCCTTTTTTTTAAAATTCCAAATGAATTTGAGAATTGTTCTTTCTAACCTTATGAAGAATTGAGTTGGAATTTTGTTGGAAATTTCATTGAATATGTAGATAGTTTTAGGCAAGATGGCAATTTTTACAATATTAATTTTGCCCATCCACGAGTATGGCAGACATTTCCATATTCTGAGGTTTTCTTCAAATTCTTTCTTCAGAAACTTGAAGTACTTGTCTTATACATCTTTGACTTTTTTGGTTAATGTCACACCAAGATACTTTATGATGTGACAATTGTGAAGGGTGAAGAATGTTGTTTCCCTAATTTCTTTCTCAGTCTGTTTATCCTTTGAGTATTGGAAGGCTACTGGTTTGTTTGAGTTAATTTTATATCTGGCTGTTTTCTGAAGTTATCAGCTGGAGGAGTTCTCTGGTGGAATTTTTTGGCTCACTTAAGCATACTATTGTGTCATTTGCATTTAGTGATAATTTGACTCCTTCTTTTCCAATTTATATCCCTTTGACCTCCTTTGGTTCTCTAATTGCTCTATTTAGAACTTAAAGTACTATATTGAATATATATGGAGAGAGAATCAGCCTTGTTTAGTCCCTGATTTTAGCAGGATTGCTTCAAATTTCTCTCCATTTAGTTTGATGTTGGTTACTAGTTTGCTGTATATTGTTTTTACTATGTTTGGTATGGGCCTTGAATTCCTGATCTTTCCAAGACTTTTAACATGAAGGGATGTTGAATTTAATCAAATGCTTTTCAGCATCCAATGAAATTATCATGTGTTTTTCTTTCTTTGAGTTTGTTTATGTAGTTGGTTATAATGATGGATTTCCATATATTGAGTCATCCCTGCATCCCTGGGATGAAGCCTACGTGATCATGGTGAATGATTGTTTTGATGTGTTCTTAGATTTGGCTTGCAAAAATTTTAGTGAATATTTTTGCATTGTTATTCATAAGGGGAATTGGTCTGAAGTTCTCTTTCTTTGTTGGGTTTTGGTATCAGTGTAATATGACTTCATAGATTGAATTGTGTAGTGTTCATTCTGTTTTTGTTTTGTGAAATAGTTTGAAGAGTATTGGTATTAGGTCTTCTTTGAAGTTCTGGTAGAATTCTGAACTAAAGCCATCTGGTCCTGTGCTTTATTTGTTTGGGAGAATTTTAATGACTCCTTATATTTCTTTAGGGGATATGGAACAGTTTAGATGGTTTATCTGATCCTGATTTAACTTAGGAATTTAGTATTTACCCAGAAAATTACCCATTTCATCCAGATTTTCCACTTGTGTTAAGTAGAGGCTTTATAGTAGGATCTAATGCTTTTTTGAATTTCCTCAGTTTTTCTTGTTATATCTCTCTTTTCATTTCTGATTTTATTAATTTGGATGCTGTCTCTGTGCCCTATGGTTAGTATGGCTAAGAGTTTCTCTATCTTGTTGATTTTCTCAAAGAACCAGCTCTGGTTTTGTTGATTCTGTATATAGCTCTTTTTGTTTCTACTTGGTTGATTTCAGCCCTGAGTTTGATTATTTCTTGCCATCTACTCTTTTTGGGTGAATTTACTTCTTTTTGTTCTAGAGATTTCAGCTGTTATGTCAATTTGCTAATATATGATCTCTCAAATTTCTTTATGGAGGTATTCAGAGGTATGAATTTTTCTGTTAGAACTCATTTCATTGTGTCCAAAAAGTTTGTGAATGTTCTGTCTTTATTTTAATTGGATTCTAAAAGGTCTTTAATTTATCTTTATTTTTTCCTTGACCATGTTATCATTGAATAGAGCATTGTTCATTTTCCATGTGTATGTGGGCTTTCTCTTGTTTTTATTGCTATTGAAGACCAGCCTTAATCCATAGTGATCTGATAGGAAGTAAGAGATTATTTGAATCTTCTTATATCTGCTGTGGTCTGGTTTATGACCATTATATGGCCATTTTTGTGGAACGTGCCAAATGAGGTGATGAGAAGAAGGTATATTCTTTTGTTTTAGGATGAAATATTCTGCAGATATCTGTTAAATCCATTTGGTTCATAACTTCTGTTAGTTTCACTGCATCTTTCAATAGTTTGTGTTTCCCTTATGTTTCCATTGATAGTTGGGTGTTAAAGTCTCCCACCATTATTGTGTGAGGTGCAAGGAGTGCTTTGAGCTTTAATAAAGTTTCTTTTATGAATATTGGTGCCTTGTATTTGGAACATAGGTGTTCAGAATTTTTTTATCTTGGTGGATTTTTCCTTTGATGAGTATGAAGTGTTCCTTCTTTTCTTTTTTAATGAGTTTTCATTGAAAGATGATTTTATCTTAAATTAATGTAGCTACTCCAGCTTGTTTCTTGATACCATTTGCTCGGAAAATTGTTTTGACAGTCCTTTACTCTGAGATAGTGTTTGTCCTTGACACTGAGGTTCATTTCCTGTATGCAGCAAAATGCTGGATCCTTTTTATTTATCCTGTCTGTTAGTCTATTTTGTTTTTTGGGGGGGGGGATTGAGTCCATTGATGTTAGGAGATATGACAGAAGAGTAATTGTTGCTTCCTATTATTGTTGATGTTATTTTTATGTTTGTGTGGATATCTTCTTTTAGGTTTGTTGTAAAATGATTACTTTCTTGCTTTTTCTAGGGTGTAGTTTCCCTCCTTGTATTGGAAGTTTTCCATTTATTATCCTTTGAATGGCTGTATTTGTGGACAAATGGTGTATAAATTTGTTTTTATTATGGAATATATTGGTTTTTCCATGTATGGTGAGAGTTTTGCTGAGTATAGTAGCCTGCACTGATATTTGTGTTATCTTAGGGTCCCTATGACATCTGGCCAGGATCTTCTAGCTTTTATAATTTTTGTTGAGAAGTCTGGTGTAATTTTGATTGGTCTACCTTTATAAGTTCCTCGACCTTTTTCTCTTACTTCTTTTAATATTCATTCTTGTTTTGTACATTTTGGTGTTTTGACTATTCTGTGATAGGAGGAATTTCTTTTCCAATCTATTTGCCTTCTTTCTGTTACGCTTCTTGCATGTTTATGTGACTCTCTTTCTTTAGGTTAGGAAAGTTTTCTTCTATAACTTTGTTTTAGATATGACTGGCCCTTTAAGTTGGGACTCTTCACTCTCTGCTATACCTATTATCTTTAGGTTTGGTCTTCCCATTGTGTCTTGGATTTCCTGGATGTTATGGATTAGGAGGTTTTTGCATTTTGCGTTTTCTTTGACTGTTGTATCAATGTTTTCTATGGTATCTCCTGCATCGGAGATTCTCTCATCTATCTCTTGTAGTCTGTTGGTGATGCTTGCATCCCTACTGTAGGGCATTTCATCTAAGGTCCCTCCCTTTGAGTCGTGAAAGTCTTTCACCTCCTAGGTCTCTGTTGCATTCTGAAGAATCCTCCAAACCTCCCAACTCCCAAGGTTGTCTGTTTCCATTCTTTCTTCTGGCACTTGGGGCTTCTTCATTCCTTTTCCCTAAACCAATATTAGATCAGGTTTCCCTCTTCCCTCATTTCTGTTGTAAATTTCATATTAAATTTATGATTTGAATTTGTGTGTTAATATTTATTGAACTTTTTGTAAAAAAAAAAAGATGAAAAACCATATGATCATACAACATCATTCACTCCTGTTGGGTCCAGCTTTATAAATATGTCTCATATTTACATACATAAACATATACCTTCATACTTAAATATGCATTTGGAGCAACAGCCCAAGCACCAGTGCAGAAAATACTCACTCATTCCATGTGTAAAATGAACTCCAAACTTTATTGCATAGAGAAATCTGAAGTTTCTACCCTTTTTCCGCTAAATGAATTAAACCCAAATCTAAGAAAAATAGTTTTGCCCTCTTTCATAAGACTAAGCTTACCATGCTGTTAAAATAAGACCTGTACCATCCCTTTGTAAGAAGCCTTCCTGTTCTTCCTGCTCTATCTGCAGCTTCTTTTATACTAAGGAAACTATTTTAGGGCTATCTATAGTTACAGTAAATATTAATCTTATATTTTCTGTGATGTTTAAAATATTTTTATACACTATATTCAGATTATAGTTTCTACTCCTGAAACCCCCTCTGAAATTCTACTCTCTTCTCATCTGAAGCCACACACTCTCTTTCCTGAGAAAATAAAGAGTAATCTAAATAGTAATGATAAATAATGAATAATAATAAGAAGAAGAATAAGATATAATAAGAAACAAACCAAAAATTCAGAATAGAAAAAAACAATCAAAGAAACTATTAAAAACAAAACCAAAACAGAAACAAAGAACCAAAGAGAAAACATTAAAAACACACTGTAGACTGAGACACGTGCATTGTTACAAACAGAAATCACATAAAACAAAAAAATAGAAACTATGATATAACTACAACAGACCTATAACTTTAACAAAATTTTAACTCTTTGACAATTGTTTATGAGATAAGGAATCTCCTGAGATACCACTAAGTTCATTTTGTGTTGGCTGGCTATTCCTACCCTATTGGAGGGAATTTTTTGTTTGCACATGATGGTCATTTAGAGATATCTTGAGGGCTAATGATAATGGCTTTTTTTTTTGCTCCTTTGAGTACCAGGAACTTATCAGACTTAGACCTGTGCTACTGAACTTACTCTGCATTTATTCTCATTTATATCTGATCATTTGAACTTTTGCGTCATCTTCTCCATGCTACATTTTACTATTAATAATGCTTTTGGAACAATTAAATGATTACTTTTTCTATCATATCAATACCTATTTTTTTCTGCAGTTTCCCACTTCTTCTGAGAGTTGTACCTCATCTAATTCATGGTCACAAACATTCTACTATGTTTTAGGTTTCATTCCTAGATAGTATGTTAAAAACTGAACAAAACCTTTTTCTAAAAGAAGAAACTTATACTGTGCTGATTCTCATATATTTAAAATGTTGCATCTTGAACTATGTTTTTAATGTAACATTGTACTTGGAAATTTTTCTCTAGAATATTATAGGAGATATTTCACAATATCTCAACAGTAATCTCAATTTTTTAAATCTCATTGATAAAGGAACTTGATAGTCAAATACATAAGTCAAAGAGTATGCAGTGCCATCATCCCCACTACACACAAACACACACACACACACAGACACACACACACATTTATTGAATTAAGAAAAGAGGTGAAAATAATTAAATGTGGATATAATAGATGAAATATGAAGTAAAAATTATTTAAACATGAAAATTTGATATATGTAAAAGACCATCATTCTGGAGAAACTTGTACATATCAATCAATTGTTAGCAGGTACCACAGGCTACTTATATTAGTCTAGCATATTAAAATGAAAATTTGAACTCATTGCTTGCCAGAGTATCCTCATATCTATCAAATTAACTAATTCTCTGGTAGAATAGTTAGATGTTCCATAAGTTTCTAAATTAGAGTCCTGAAAATCATCCTGGCATTTTTAATACAAAAATGGCTGTTAAATGAAACAGGCATAGTGTGTACAGGCATAGTGTTCCCATCCCTTATTTATGCTGCAGTAGTATTATAACCTCTTTGAAATAAACTAAAAGCAGTTTTGGTGCTATGATTCTCAGGGATGATACATGGTACCATAATTTGGAAACTATTATAATTCTAGGAGCAAGGTAGATAGGGTGGGTCATTCATTCAGTTTCTACCTGAAAATGTCACTTTAAAATGACTAATAGCAAGATATCCCATTAATTAACAGAATTGAAAAATAACCAGCATTATAACATGAAATAAATTTTGGCTATAACAGCCAAATTGCAAAAAATAAAGGAAAAGAAAGGAAAGCCCCAGAACCAATAAGACAAAAATCATAGAGCATATCTTTGTCAAGACATTAAGAAGGGAGCCTGAGGAAAATACAGCATGATCATTCAGGCATGAAAATCCATGTGTCAATTATGCATGAATTCATTCAGATATTTCTTATTATTAGTTTAGTTACTACTAAAGAATCTATGTACTTATCTAGATACTTTTCAGTCCCTGCTTTGCCTCTAGAGTATGTTGAGTACTGTCTGTCATGGAGTTCTGTGTCTTAGTTTCTATGTGCAGGTTACTAGTAAGGGGTAATAATTTCACTTATGACAGTCCTTCTTATGATTATTTATAATTTATTATTACATTCATTTCAGTAGACAAGAAGACCCAAGACATTTCTAGTATTTGGCAAAGTTGCTGTCTAGCCTAGTTTTTAAAACTAGCTCTTTGATTAACATTTGAAATACTCGACCCAGATGACATCAGACATTCAAATGAGTTTGGATGTGGAAATGTCAGAAACAGTTCTTTCAATACAGAACCCTTAAAAATCATACAGGTTGTAGCGCCAGTAATGCTTGTGGTACAAATTAAAATGTTTGTATAATTGGTGTCCAGCACCCACAGAGCATTCACCATATGACTCACAAATACCTGATTGCTTGCTATTAAACAGAAGCTCCTGGAGCAGCAAGTATGAGAGAATCAATTATTTTGAATCCAGAACTAGATACTAGTTTCTTAGTATCAAGTCTAGAAACTACATGGCAAAGAATAACACATGACCAATATCTCAGTTCCTAGATATGAGCATTGTGTGATCAGTCATTTCTACATCTGCAGTATTGGTTGCTAGCCCTTTAATGCTTAAATTTAAATAGCTGGCTATCTGAAAACTGGATCTACAATACGAATAATCTCTGTATTTTAATTTTCCAGTAAGAAATTTTGTATATTTTTTTATATTACAGAATATATATTGTCAAGAATATAGGGTAAATGAAGTTATTTCTTATATTAATATAGGGAGGTTGAGAAAATGACATTCATTTAAAGCACCTGCTTTTGTTTTGAGGTGATGTACTATAGAACTCCTGATGTTGTCCTGAGTGGGTTTTATATATAAATAATAATCTCAAAGTTACCAATAATCTGAACCAGAAAGTTTCAGTATATATAATTAAACCAAGATTAAACCCATGTTAAATTTTATTCTTTTCCCCCAGTGTTTTCTGTTCTTTTTGTTTCCCTGTTCTGAATCTGTATCTGACTCTTTGAATGTAGTTTGTGAATTTGTCTATATGCCTTCTGCCTCTGTACCTATTTTTTTTATTTATTTCTAACAACAGACTTTACTCACCCTTTTATTGAACAGTTCTGAAATAATCACATGCTTGACAGAATGCAAAATATTTTGGGAAGTTTTAATAGTTTTATAAGGAATCATATCAATGATTCCAACTGACCGCAATTGATCTCAGTAATAATCAAATTAATGATATCAAGCAATACCTGTATGTGCACTTAGCACTTGTAGATATTAATTTTATAATATTGCTTTCTATCTGCTTCTTGTTTCTTGCATTTACAAGTGTCAATATTGTGGAAGAGAGCATTATTTGAAATTAAAGTCCTTCATGAGCTTAGAATACAAAAACTGATTACAAGGTAAATTTAGTGCAAGTAAGGATTTTGTTCATTTAGTTTTTAAAAGGAAGGTTAAATAAACAAGTTAAGCATAGTGAATTGCAGTCTAAAGTGATCTCAAGGTTTAATAACCTTAATTGTGATGTCCAGAAAAAAATTTCAATCTGTTATAATGAAAGAACTATTTCCATAATAATGTACATTACAATGTACAGAAGTTTTGGATTTTCTTCAGTTTGAACTATCATTTAAAGTCATTTTTAAATATTTAAAGTTATTGCCCTTCTGTTGTAATTTGTTTTATGCAAGGTTTTATGATGGACATGAATAGATATTTGCTACCAAACATCATTCCTGTAAAGAGGAAAAAACTCTTATCCTTCAAGACAGAAAAATATCTCAGTTTATATGGCTGGGTATGTAACTGAGTTTTCATGTTTATTAGTAGTAACATTTGCTATAGTGTGATTTTTGAAATGTATGATTTGCTGTCATTTAGTTGCCTTTAGGTATCGTGTTTGTGTGTGTGTGTGTGTGTTTGTGTGTGTTTATCTCTGTGTGTTTGTGTTTCAGTTACTCTATTACATTATCCTTCTGATTCATTCAGGACATAACAAACAAATGCTGAAAAAAGGACCTGATAGAGCAATTTAATGAACTTTTGATAAGAGGGAATGAATAAAGGAGTCTTAAAAGTGTTAACTAGAACAAAGCATTATTTATTTCTGTTTATATCTTTTCACATTCAATTTCTGGGTAAGACAGCATCACATCTAAATTCCAACACCATTTAAGAATATTTGAGACTTTATTCCTATCACATTCTTATTATCATGGTTCTCTATTCTGTAATGTCCAACAACTAGACCTGTAGACCGTACACATATGTCTAAAAGATAAATCTTTCTCAACATTTTCACAAAGAGCTGTCTCCAAAGAGACATAATCTTGATTATAGGTTCAGTACTTGCCATTCCTGTCACAACATTCTCTTAGGAAGCTAACTTGCCTAAATGGCCCTGCAATAGTTAATTTATGAAGTAAGTGAAGAGATCTAGGATCTAAGTAAATTCTTTACTATAGCCATGAAACACTTTATGACTTACTCTTATCTTGACCAAGAAAATATCACATGGACGTGAAGGAATTACTAAACACTTGAGGATTATAAGTGATATTTTGGCCCCAGTCCATATTGTGGTTTTCATTCTTACTCTCTTTTTAAGTAAGATACAAGCATAACATGTTAAAAAGTTTTAGACATTAACCATTTCTCTACTGTACTGTCTGTTCCTAATTTCATTCAAATCGTAAAATGTCACTATTCACAATACTTTCAATATATTGACTAGAGCATCTTACCAAAAAGAAAAATAGGTGTCTCTTTGCAGTATCTCCTCTTGATGCTATGTGAATATTTTCAGTTGTACAAACTGGTCCTAAGACACTCCTGGTAAAACTGGAGTTTTTACTTTGTGTATGCCTGGCCATTGTCAATGGAACTGAGATTTGTATTTTTACAAGAATTAAATGAATCAAATGGGTACTTGCAGAGTTTGGAACAGTATACTCAAAGAAGAAAGTTCTCTTAATTTTAGCAGTTAGAATGTCAACTTCAATAGATAGATGGCAAACAAATCTATAATTTATTCATGTTTTTGAAATTTTATTTGTAAATTTCTAGTAAAATGTATGGCAACTTCTTTATATCTGGCTTTAAATGAAGTGAATAGCAATGTCTGTGTGCTGCTTTAACTGAAATATTTCAGCAAATCATTTTCTATTATGTATGTATTAATCAATAGAGTCTAAGAAATTGTTTTGAGATGTTTTAAACCTTGAAAAATAGGTGTCTCTTTGCAGTATCTCCTCTTGATGCTATGTGAATATTTTCAGTTGTACAAACTGGTCCTAAGACACTCCTGGTAAAACTGGAGTTTTTACTTTGTGTATGCCTGGCCATTGTCAATGGAACTGAGATTTGTATTTTTACAAGAATTAAATGAATCAAAGTTCTTCTCATTAAAAAAGGAAGTGTTTAATGATATCTTTGCCTCTACTTTATGACAACCTAGAGGAATTATCTAAGTCTGAAGAAAAAAAACAAACCAACCAGTTACTCAAGTGTTTTTAGTTATAATACAGCAAATGCCAACAAATATGCAACATCCTGAAGGCTACATTCAGATTGGTTAGTAGACCTACAGATATAACAGCTCTGAGGTGATTAAAGGAATCACTGGTGGCATATGGAATACATCCACCCTGTGTTAGACAGAAAATAAACAGATGGACTGTGCATAGTGGAATTATATTGCAATACTGGAAGGACTTAATGATGGCTATATTTGAAGTTGGTTTTTTTTCTTTTTTTTCTTAATTTATTGATATATTTATTTACATTTCAAATGATTTCCCCTTTTCTGGACCCCCACTCCCCAAAAGTCCCATCAGTCCCCTTTGCTCCTCCTGTTTTCCCACCCAACACTTCCCACTTCCCTGTTCTGATTTTGCTCTATACTGCTTCACTGAGTCTTTCAGGAACAAGGGGCCACTCCTCCGTTCTTCTTGTACCTCATTTGATGTGTGGATTATGTTTTGGGTATTCCAGTTTTCTAGGTTAATATCTACTTATTAGTGAGCGCATACCATGATTCATCTTTTGAGTCTGGTTATACTTAGTATAATGTTCTCCAGCTCCATCCATTTGCCTAAGAATTTCATGAATTCATTGTTTCTAATGGCTGAATAGTACTCCATTGTATATATATACCACATTTTTTTGCATCCACTCTTCTGTTGAGGGATACCTGGGTTCTTTCCAACTTCTGGCAATTATAAATAGGGATGCTATGAACATAGTGGAACATGTATCCTTATTACATGCTGGGGAATCTTTTGGGTATATGCCCAGGAGTGGTATAGCAGGATCTTCTGGAAGTGAGGTGCCCAGTTTTCGGAGGAACCGCAGGACTGATTTCCAGAGTGGTTGTACCAATTTGCAACCCCACCAGCAGTGGAGGAGTGTGCCACTTTCTCCACATCCTCGCCAACACCTGCTGCCTCCTGCATTTTTAATCTTAGCCATGCTGACTGGTGTAAGGTGAAATCTCGGGGTTGTTTTGATTTGCATTTCCCTAATGACTAATGAAGTTGAGCATTTTTTAAGATGTTTCTCCGCCATCCGAAGTTCTTCAGGTGAGAATTTTTTGTTTAACTCTGTACCCCATTTTTTAATAGGGTTGTTTGGTTTTCTGGAGTCTAACTTCTTGAGTTCTTTATATATATTGGATATTAGCCCTCTATCTGATGCAGGATTGGTGAAGATCTTTTCCCAATTTGTTGGTTGCCGATTTGTCCTTTTGATGGTGTCCTTTGCCTTACAGAAACTTTGTAATTTTATGAGGTCCCATTTGTCAATTCTTGATCTTAGAGCATATGCTATTGGTGTTTTGTTCAGAAACTTTCTCCCTGTACCAATATCCTCAAGGGTCTTCCCCAGTTTCTTTTCTATTAGCTTCAGAGTGTCTGGCTTTATGTGGAGGTCCTTGATCCATTTGGATTTGAGCTTAGTACAAGGAGAAGAGGATGGATCAATTCGCATTCTTCTGCATGCTGACCTCCAGTTGAACCAGCACCATTTGTTGAAAAGGCTATCTTTTTTCCATTGGATGTTTTCAGCCCATTTGTCGAGGATAAAGTGGCCATAGGTGTGTGGGTTAATTTCTGGATCTTTAATCCTGTTCCATTGATCTGCCTGCCTGTCACTGTACCAATACCATGCAGTTTTTAACACTATTGCTCTGTAGTATTGCTTGAGGTCAGGGATACTGATTCCCCCAGACTTTCTTTTGTTGCTGAGAATAGTTTTACCTATCCTGGGTTTTTTGTTATTTCAGATGAATTTGAGAATTGCTCTTTCTAACTCTGTGAAGAATTGAGTTGGGATTTTGATGGGTATTGCAATGAATCTGTTGTATATTGCTTTTGGCAAAATGGCCATTTTAACTATATTGATCCTGCAGATCCATGAGCATGGGAGGTTTTCCCATTTTTTGAGGTGTTCTTCCATTTCCTTCTTCAGAGTCTTGAAGTTCTTGTCATACAGATCTTTCACATGTTTGGTAAGAGTCACCCCAAGGTACTTTATACTGTTTGTGGCTATTGTGAAGGGGGTCATTTCCCTAATTTCTTTCTCAGCCTGCTTATCCTTTGAGTATAGGAAGGCCACTGATTTGCTTGAGTTGATTTTATAACCTGATACTTTGTTGAAGTTGTTTATCAGCTGTAGGAGTTCTCTAGTGGAGTTTTTTGGGTCACTTAGTTAGACTATCATGTCATCTGCAAATAATGATAGTTTGACTTCTTCCTTTCCAATTTTTATCCCTTTGACCTCTTTATGTTGTCGAATTGCCTGAGCTAGTACCTCAAGTACAATATTGAAAAGATAAGGAGAAAGGGGGCAGCCCTGTCTAGTCCCTGATTTCAGTGGGATTGCTTCAAGTTTCTCTCCATTTAGTTTGATGCTGGCTACCGGTTTGCTGTATATTGCTTTAACGATGTTTAGGTATGGGCCTTGCATTCCTGTTCTTTCCAAGTCTTTAAGCATGAAAGGATGCTGAATTTTGTCAAATGCTTTTTCAGCATCCAATGAAATGACCATGTGGTTTTTTTCTTTGAGTTTGTTTATGTAGTGGATTGCATTGATGGATTTCCGTATATTGAACCAACCCTGCATTCCCGGGATAAAGTCTACTTGATCATGGTGGATGATCGTTTTGATGTGTTCTTGGATTCAGTTGGCAAGAATTTTATTGAGTATTTTTGCATCGATGTTCATAAGGGAGATTGGTCTGAAGTTTTCTTTCTTTGTTGGATCTCTGTGTGGTTTTGGTATCAGCATAATTGTGTCTTAGTGGAAGGAGTTGGATAATGTTCCTTCTGTTTCTATTTTGTGGAATAGTTTAAAGAGTTTTGGTGTTAGATCTTCTTTGAAGGTCTGATAGAATTCTGCCCTAAATCCATTGGGTCCTGTTTTTTTTTTTTTTTTTTTTTTTTTTTTTTTTTTTTTTTTTTTTTTTTTGGTTGGAACTCTTTCTATGATCCCTTCTATTTCTTTAGGGGTTATGGGAGATGATCTATTTGGTCCTGATATAATTTTGGTATTTGGTATCTGTCTAGGAAATTGTCCATTTCCTCCAGATTCTCCAGTTGTGTTGAGTACAGGCTTTCGTAGTAGGATCTGATGATTTTTTTGATTTCCTCAGTTTCTGTTGTAATATCTACCTTTTCACTTCTAATTTTGTTAATTTTGATACTTTCTCTGTGCCCTTTGGTCAGTCTGGCTAAGGGTTTATCTATCTTGTTGATTTTCTCAAAGAACCAGCTCCTGGACTCACTGATTCTTTGTATGGTTCTCTTTGTTTCCACTTGATTGATTTCAGCCCTGAGTTTGATGATTTCCTGTCTTCTATTCCTCCTAGGTGAAATAGCTTCTTTTTGTTCCAGGGCTTTCAGGTGTGTCATTAAGCTGCTAGTATATGCTCTCTCCATTTTCTTTTTGGAGGCACTCAGGGCTATGAGTTTTCCTCTTAGCACTGCTTTCATTGTGTCCCAAAGATTTGGGTATGTTGTGCCTTCATTTTCATTAAATTCTAAAATGTCTCTGATTTCTTTCTTTATTTCATCTTTGGCCAAGGTGTCATTGAGTAGAGTATTGTTCAGCCTCCATTTGTATGTGGGCTTTCTGTTGTTTTTGTTGCTATTGAAAACCACTCTTACACCATAGTGATCTGATAGGAGGCATGGGATTAGTTTGATCTTCTTGTATTTGTTGAGGTCTGTCTTGTGACCAGTTATATGGTTGATTTTGGAGAAGGTACCATGAGGTGCTGAGAAAAAGGTATATTCTTTTGCTTTAGGGTAAAATGTTCTATAAATATCAGTCAAATCCAATTGGTCCAAAGCTTCAATTAGTTTTACTGTGTCCCTGTTTAGTTTCTGTTTTCCTGATCAGTCCATTGAGGAGCGTGGAGTGTTGAAGTTCCCCACAATTATTGTGTTAGGTGCAATGTATGCTTTGAGCTTTAGTAAAGTTTCTTTTACGAATGAGGGTGCCCTTGCATTTGGAGTATAGATGTTCAGAATTGAAAGTTCTTCTTGGTGGATTTTTCCTTTGACCAGCAAGAAGTGTCCCTCAGTGCCTCTTTTGATGACTTTAGGTTGAAAGTCAATTTTATCTGATATTAGAATGGCTACTCCAGCTCGTTTCCCGAGATCATTGGCTTGTAAAATTGTCTTCCAGCCTTTTACTTTAAGGTAGCTTTTGTCTTTGACATTTAGGTGTTTTTCCTGTATGCAGCAAAATATAGTGTCCTGTTTCCTTATCCAGTCTGTTAGTCTATGTCTTTTTATTGGGGAATTGAGTCCATTGATGTTAAGAGATATTAAGGAATAGGGATTATTACTTCCTGTCATTTTTGATGCTATTTTTATATTTGAGTGATTATCTTCTTTTGGGTTTGATGAAGGAAGGTTACTATCTTACTTTTTCCAGGGTGTAGTTTCCCTCCTTGTTTTCCTCCTATTATTCTTTGTAGAGCTGGGTTTGTGGAAAGATATTGTGTAAATTTGGTTTTGTCATGGAATGTCTTGGTTTCTCCATCTATTGTAATTGAGAGTTTTGCTGGGTATAGTAGTCTTGCCTGACATTTGTGTTCTCTTAGAGTCTGCATGAGGTCTGCCAAGGATCTTCTAGCTTTCATGGTCTCTGGTGAGAAGTCTGGTGTGATTCTGATAGGTCTTCCTTTATATGTTACTTGGCCTTTTTCTCTTCCTGCCTTTAATATTCTTTCTTTGTTTAGTGCATTTGGGGTTTTAATTATTATGTGGCAAGAGGTATTTCTGCTCAGATCCAGTCTGTTTTGAGTTCTGTAGGCTTCTTGTATAACCATAGGCATCTCTTTCTTTAAGTTGGGAAAGTTTTTTTCCATAATTTTGTTAAAGATATTTGCTGGCCCTTTCACTTGTAAATCTTCACTCTCATCTATACCTATAATCCTTAGGTTTGGTCTTCTCAATGTATCCTGGATTTCCTGGGTGTTCTGGGATACAAGCTTTTTGCATTTTGCATTTTCTTTGACTGTTGAGTCAATGGTTTCTATGGTATCTTCGGCATCTGAAATTCTTTCTTCCATCTCTTGTATTCTGTTATTTATATTTGCATCTACGGCCCCTGATTTCTTCTCAAAGTTTTCTATCTCCAAAGTTGTCTCCTTTTGTGATTTCTTAGTTGTTTCTACTCTGTTTTTAGATCCAGGATGGTTTTGCTCAGTTCCATCATTTGTTTGTTTGTGTTTTCCTGTAATTCTTTAAGAGATTTTTGTGTTTCCTCTTTCATGACTTCTGCCTCTTGACTCAAGTTCTCCTGCAGTTCTTTAAGTTTTTTTTTTTTTTTTTTTTTTTTTTTTTTTTTTTTTTTTTTTGCGTTTCTTCTTTGTTGGCTTCTATCTCTTGAGCCTTATTCTCCTGCATTTCTTTAAGTGATTTTTCTGTTTCCATTATACGGGTTTCTAACTTATTCATGTTCCCATGTATTTCTTTAAGAGATTCATTTATGTCCTTTTTGTGTTTTTCTAGCAGCATCATGATCAGTGATTTTAAATCCAAATCTTGTTTCTCTGGTGTGTTGGCATAACCAGGACTTGCTGATGTTGGAGAGTTTGGTTCAGATGCTGCCATATTGCCTAGATTTCTATTAGTAGCGTTCCTGCATTTGCCTTTTGCCATCTTTTTCTCTGGAGTTAGTTGGTCTTGTCTCTGGCTAGTGTTTGGGTCTCCTGAGGGGCTCTGGGGCTATTACTGCAACACTAGATGGCTGGGTTTCCCCTGTAGCAGATTGCTGATGTGCTGTCCTCCTCTTGGGTGCCCTTGCAGCTCTAGTGTGCTTTGTCCCAGATTGTGTCTGTGAACCAGATGGAGCCCGTTTGCACCTTTAGGGAGTGCTGATGGTTAATGCTGCCGGGACCTTTTCTGCATGATGATCACTTTGCTGGGCAGCTGATCTCCCAACCGGGTTGGTGCACACCAGGCTAGACTGGCTGCTCAGGCCCTGGGTCCAGTTAGAAGCTTAGGAGGCCAAGGTCCAAGCAAAGTTCCCCTCGGGCTATGACTGTTAATTGGATCTGTCAGGTGGCCAGGATGTCGGGCGAGTGTGCTTGTGCTCTCTGAAAGTGCCAGGAGAGTCTGCTGGGCTAACAACCTCCTGGGCGGGTTGACACACAGAGGGCCCACCAAGCCGCCCAGTTCTTGGGGTCAGTCCAGGGCCTGTTGGGGCCTAGACCCCCGCTTTGTTAGCCTGAGGCTATGCCTGTTAGCCGGCTTTGCCTGCCAGAGCTCTCTGGCGTCCTGTAGGGAAAATGGTGGCGCATGCCCCAGCCTGGGCAAAAAAAACCTCCTGGCTGGGTTGGCACCCCGATGGCTCCCCGAACAGCCCAGGGCCTGGGTGCAGGCCCACGCCCATCGGGCTTAGACCCTCGCGATGTTGGCCTCGGGTTATGTTTGTGTACCTCAGTCTGTCTGATCTCTCTGGAGTCTGAAACCAAGATGGAGGTGAGTCTCTCCTGACTGACGGGAGGCAGAGTTCTGAAGTGGCTTCTGTGCGGTGAAAGGCACCGTAAATCCACAGCTGCTTGCAGCCCAGATGGCCAGCGATGGTCAGTGGTCGTGGGCGCAGGGCCTAACTGGACCCTGTGTCATCTTGGTTCCCCTGCTGATGGCCCTTCAGCTGGACCAGCCACTGCTGCACTGCCGCCACCACCGCCGCCTCCACTGCAAGTGAAGTTGGTTTTCAATTACAATGGTTTAAATGGTGGAGAGAGGAAACAATGAGAACACAAAAACATAATCAGTTAAAAAATAAATATAATACAGGATCATTTGTTAGTTGAGGGTCAATTTGATGATTGGTACAAAGAGATACAACTTTATGATGCCATTATAGCACAGTATTATTTACTGGCATTAATGGCTTAGGAAATACTTGAGAAACAAGGAAATAGGACTAGATCATTTACTAAATTTAAAGAAGGTCCTGGTAAGGGTTTCATTGGCTTTTACAAAGATTAACTTCAGCAAGGCAAAGGGCCATAGCAAATACAGAAAAGTGTCTCTTGAATATTTGACTTTTGAAAAATTATATAAATAATGTCTAAAGTGATAAGATCATTGACGATCAACGTGCCTCCCTAGATAAATGAATAAAAGCTACCGTGATATTGTGTTTGGTGCATGTAATAGAACTATAATTGGCCAAGCCTTGGCTAAGGGTTTTAACTTTCTGAAAATATAGTTGTTTGACTGTGGGAAGCTTGGCCATTAGAAAAAAGAATGTAGTCATTTGCTTCCTGAAGGTAATGTCTCATTTCAAAATAATCAAAATATACCCAAACCATAATGGATGTGTAAATTTCAGACATTAGGCTAATGAATGCCAATCAAAAAGAGATACTCAATGCATCTTTTACTATGAGAAACCCAGGTACAGGGTTTAGCTTGGGTCCAAAGAACAAACAACATTATTCAACATTATCCTGTCAGAAATTAATAGTTCACCAGCATGGCGATCAAAGGAAGGTAAACTCAGTATTGGAGATTTAATTAATGCTGCTTCAGGTATTTAATTTCTTGATTTGTCAATAGGTAAAAATATCTTACATTGCCACAGCACACCATCTCCAAGTGGTGCAGGCAGGTAGCTAACCACCCATCAGTGCAGAGGACAGTCAGCACAGGTGAGACCGACCCTGTTGCTCAGAGGAAGCAGCCAGGAACCCTGAGGACACAAGAGCCTCAGAGCAGCCCAGGACAGGAGTCTTCTGTTTCCTGCCTGCACCCAGAACTGATCAGGGCCACAGAGCTACATACACAAAAACAACCACAAAAGAGCAGGTCTCACAGCAGTACCTACGTACCTGTGTATATAGAGAGAACTGGTCTCCCAGGAGCACAGATACAGAGCCTTGCTTGACAGACAAGCCACCATCAGAGATATCAACACCAGTAACACCAGAGAAAACCACATGGCAAAAGACAAACTGAAGAACATTACCTACAGAAACCAAGGCAACATGGCCCATATTAACCAAGTTATTCCACAACAGCAAGTCCTGGATATCCCAACACACCAGAAAAGCAAGATCTGGATTTAAAATCACATGAATAACTCCTTTAAAGAAATACAGGAGACTATGAGTTCACAGGTAGAAACCTTTAAAATGAAACACAAAAATATCTTTAAAAAATACAGGAGAACATATGTCAAGAGGTAGAAGCCCTTAAAGAGGAAACACAAAAATCTCTTAAAGAATTACAGGAAATCACAAACAAACAAGTGAAGGAACTGAACAAATCCATCCAGGATCTAAAAATGGAAGTAGAAACAACAAAGAAATCATAAAGGGAGATAACTTTGGAGACAGAAAAATCTTGGAAAAAAATCAGGAGTCATAAATGCAAACATCAACAACAGAATACAAGAGATAAAAGAAAGAATCGCAGATGCTGAAGATACCATAGAAAGTATTAACTCAAGAGTCAAAGAAAATCCAAAGTGCAAGTAACCTAAAGCATCCAGGAAATCCAGGACACAATGAGAAGAAAAAAAAACCTAAGGATTATGGGTATAGAAGAGTGCAAAGATCTACAACTTAAAGGGTTAGTGAATATCTTCAACACAATTATAGAAGAAAACTTCCCTAACCTAAAGAGAGAGATGCCCATGTACATACAAGATGCCTACAGAACTCCAAATAGACTAGACCAAAACAGAAATTCCTAATGTCAAAAAATAATCAAAACACCAAGTGTACTAAACAAATAAAGAATGCTAAAGGCAGTAAGGGAAAAAGGCCAAGTAACATATAAAGTAGACCTAACAGAATTACACCAGATTTCTCATCAGAGACTATGAAAGCAAGAAGATCCTGGGCAAATATCATAGAGACCCTAAGAGAACACAAATGCCCGGACTACTATATCCAGTAAAACTTTCAATCACCATTGATAGAGAAACCATTCTATGATAAAACCAAATTTGTACAGTATCTTTCCACAAATCCAGCTGTACAAAGGACATTAGATGGAAAACATCAATGTAAGGAGGGCAACTACAAACTAGAAAAAGCAAGATAGTAATCTTGTATTAACAAATCCAAAAGAAGATATTCTTGCCTTAGGATAGAATGTTCTATAAATATATCTGTTAAATCCAATTGGTCCAAAGCCTCAATTAGTTTCACTGTGTCCCTGTTTAGTTTCTGTTTTCCTGATTGGTCCATTGAGGAAAGTGCAGTGTTGAAGTCACCCACAATTATTGTGTTAGGTGCAATGTGTGCTTTGAGCTTTAATAAAGTTTCTTTTATGAATGAGGGTGCCCTTGCATTTGGAGCATAGATGTTCAGGATTGAGAGTTCTTCTTGTTGTATTTTTCCTTTGACCAGCAAGAAGTGTCCCTCAGAGTCTCTTTTGATGACTTTGGTTTCAAAGTCAATTTTATCTGATATTAAAATGGCTACTCCAGCTTGTTTCCTGAGACCGTTTGCTTGTAAAGTTGTCTTCCAGCCTTTTACTCTAAGGTAGTGTTTGTCTTTGACCCTGAGGTGTGTTTCCTGTATGCAGCAAAATGTAGGGTCCTGTTTACGTATCCAGTCAGTTAGTCTATGTCTTTTTATTGGGGCATGGAGTCCATTGATGTTAAGATATATTAAGGAATAGTGATTGTTGCTTCCTGTCATTTTTGACGTTATTTTTTAAATTTGATTGGTTAACTTCTTTTGGGTTTGATGAAAGGTTACTATCATGCTTTTTCCAGGGTGAAGTTTGCCTCTTTGTATTGGTGTTTTCCTCCTATTATCCTTTGTAGGGCTGGGTTTGTGGATAGATATTGGGTAAACTTGGTTTTGTCATGGAATATCTTAGTTTCTCCATCTATGGTGATTGAGAGTTTTGCTGGGTATAGTAGTTTTGGCTGGCATTTGTGTTCTCTTAGAGTCTGCATGGGATCTGCCCAGGATCTTCTAGCCTTCATAGTCTCAGGTGAAAAGTCTGCTGTGATTCTGATAGGTCTTCCTTTATATGTTACTTGGCCTTTTTCTCTTACTGCCTTTAACATTTTTTGTTTAGTACATTTTGTGTTTTGATTATTATGTGATGGGAGGTATTTCTGTTCTGGTCCAGTCTGTTTGGAGTTCTGTAGGCTTCTTGTATATTCATGGGCATCTCTCTCTTTAGGTTAGGGAAGTTTTATTCCATAATTTTATTGAAGATATTTGCTGGCCCTTTAAGTTGGAAATCTTCACTCTCATCTATTCCTATAATCCTTAGGTTTGGTCTTCTCATTGTGTCCTGGATTTCCTGGATATTTTGGGTTACCAGCTTTTTGCATTTTGCATTTTCTTTAACTGTTGAGTCCATGGTTTCTATGGTATCTTCAGCATCTGAGATTCTTTCTTCTATCTCTTGTATTCTGTTGTTGATATTTGCATCTATGTCCCCTGATTTCTTCCAAAGGCTTTCTATCTCCAAAGGTGTCTCCCTTTGAGTTTTCTTAGTTGTTTCTACTTCTGATTTTAGATCCTGGATGGTTTTGCTTAGCTCCTTCACTTGCTTGTTTGTGCTTTCCTGTAATTCTTTAAGAGATTTTTGTGTTTCCTCTTTCATGACCTCAGCCTGTTGATCAAAGTTCTCCTGTATTTCTTTAAGTGTTTTTTGCATTTCCTCCTTATTGGCTTTTGTATTCTCCTGAATTTCTTTCAATGATTTTTGTGTTTCCCTTGCAAGGGCTTCTAACTTTTATTCCATTTTCTCCTGAATTTCTTTAAGTATGTCCTTCATGTGTGCCTGTACCAGCATCATGACCAGTGATTTTAAATCCAAATCTTGTTTTCCTGGTGTGATGGGGTATCCAGGACATGCTGTTAAAGGAGAATTGGGTTCAGATGTTGCCATGTTGCCTTGATTTCTGTTAGTGACGTTCCTGCATTTGCCTTTTGCCATCTAGTTCTCACTGGTGTTAATTAGCCTTGTCAATGCTGGACTCACCAGTGCAAGCTGCCCCTTCCCAGGTGGCCTCTGGTGCACAGGTTACCTCCTGCACTGCCTGGAGACAGAGTGCTGTTGCCCAGGCTGTTCAGATTCTGAAGCAGACACCTGAAGGCTTCCGCAGGGGCCTGCTGGATTCACCAGAGCACACTGACTCCTCCCAGCCTGCCTCATATTATAAAATTAATATAATTTTAAATTATATAAAATATAATATAATTGTAAAATTGAAATACATTATAGTTAAGAAGGTTCATTACCATTATTTTGTATGTGAAAAGTCATAGGTCCAGAGAGGTCTGCCAGCTTTTCCAATCTCACATAAGATTCACTGAGCATTGCCAGAAGTTTCTCATGGGCTCTGACTCCAGACCTAATGATTTTTCCATCACATAGTTTCTTTTTATATTTAGGATCTGGGGTTTTAAAGATGATTTACTACTAGTGAATATCTTATCCTGTTCGCTTTCCTCTGTTTTTTTGGTTCCTCAGCCTGTTTGCCCCCACTGTCTTACCAATGACATCAGACTAGGATTTAAGAATCAGTTAAAATGAATGGTCTAAATTGGAAAGGCGAACTCATAACAGAATCATCTGGGTCATTCTGGTTTTAGATTGCCAATGTTTTGTAATTCATTCTACTTGAATAATGCCTTCTGTAACAATCAAACTACTTGGCTACTGTTAACACAACCACTGTAATGATAATTTCAGTTTTCTCACTGATTGAAGACTATTCTCTCTTTGTCTATTAATACATATAACTTTTATTAAATATTTTATGAAGTAGATTTATAACAGATGACTTAAACTCTTTAATTCTGTTTTTATCTATAATGTAATGACATAGGACTTAACTTATAAGATGGTAGAATCTGTAGATATGAAATGAGTTCATTTATGCAAGATACAAATAATTCAGCATACATCTCATTTCTTATAAATGTTATTTTTGCTTTTAATACTTTAGCAGATTTTTATAATACTTGGAGCTAATATGAACCTTCTCTAACTGCAAACTTCTTTATGAGTTTTGTTAGCTATAGCCTGAACAATTTACCTCTCAAATGTCACCAATTAGCATTGTATCTATACTTCAAGAATTCTACAGTCTCAAGTATATTCTGTAACTAGTGGATATTTCATTTGTGACAGTCACAATTTTAGTGTTATGACTTCATAGGCCAAAGAGAATGCCTGTCTGTTTTCACTTCAGCCGTGTTCTTTTCTTCACGCCCCTTTCTGCTCTCAAACATTGATCTACAGTATGTGCTACCCATCAACAATTCAATAATTCCTGAGGAAGTCATCATTTTCTCAAAGGTTAAAAATGGAAACAGTTTTTACCAAACTCAGTAGCATCAAAGTTGGACATGGATTTGTAAGCCTTAACACAGACAATTTCCATAAGAGAAATTGAAGACCAGCTAGTATAGAAAGTTCACAGGAGCACTGTATGTAGAGTCCTCAGTGTGGCAAGTGCCAAGTGATAGGAAGACATTCCAGAAGCCAAGGCTAAAGAGATATCATGTAATATATAATAACACTAGGCAGCACTTTGAGATGAATTGCCAGGAAGAAATCTTCATTAAACCAACCTATAGAGAAAAGGCTTCAGAATAAATATCTTACCAGAAATCACTTTAATAACAGCTAGTAAGAAATAAACATTTCTAATACATTTTAAGTGTTATAGGAAAACAAATGCCCATCTCCTTCAATTCTTTTGAGTTTTCAGAATTGATTCTATTATTGGTATCATTGAATAAGTATATTTGTCCATTTCTTTTTTTTTAATCATCAATATGTTCTTTATTTATTTCCACATATATTCTTTTTTATTAGATATATTCCTGATTTACATTTCAAATGTTGTCCTATTTCCTGGTTTGCACCCCCACCCTGCTGAAATCCCCATAAGCCATCTCCGTTCCCCCTGTTCCCCAATCAACCCTCTCCTGCTTCCCTGTCCTGGTATACCTCTACACAGCTGCATCAAGCCTTTCCAGGACCAAGGGCCTTTCCTCCCTTTGATGAACAACAAGGCCATTCTCTGCTGCCTATGGGTCTGGAGCCATGGGTAACTCCATGTGTACTCTTTGGTTGATGTTTTTGTCCCTGGGAGATCTGGAAATATTGGGTAGCTCATATTGTTGTTACTCCTATGACTCTGCAAACCCCTTCAGCTCCTTGGGTCCTTTCTCTAGTTCCTCCATTGGGGACTCTGTGCTCAGTTAAATGGCTGGACAAGAGCTTTGTATTTGTATTTGTCATGCAGAGCAGAGCCTCCCAAGTGACAGCTATATCCAGCTCTGGTCAGCAAGTACTTGTGGGCATCATTAAGAATGTCTGGGCTTTGTAACTGTATATATAATGGATCCTTAGGTGGGGTAGTCTCTGGATGGTCTTTCCCTCAGACTCTGCTCTATATTTCTAAATATTAACAAATTGAAAAAAACTAATAGGGTTATTTGGTTCCCTGGGGTGTAACTTCTTGAGTTCTTTGTATATATTGGATATTAGCCCTCTATCAGATGTAGGGTTGGTGAATATCCTTTCCCAATTTGATGGTTGCTGTTTTGTCCTTTTAACAGTGTCCTTTGCCTTACAGAAACTTTGTAATTTTATGAGGTCCCATTTGTCAATTCTTGATCTTAGAGCATAAGCTATTGGTGATCTGTTCAGGAACTTTTCCCCTGTGCCCATGTCCTCTAGGGTCTTCCCCAGTTTCTCTTCTATTAGTTTCAGAGTGTCTGGTTTTACATGGAGGTCCTTGATCCACTTGGAGTGAAGTTTAATACATGGAGATAAGAATGGATCAATTCGCATTCTTCTGCATGCTGACCTCCAATTGATCCAGCACCATTTGTTGAAAAGGCTATCTTTTTTCCCACTGGATGTTTTTGGCTCCTTTGTCGAAGATCAAGTGACCATAGGTGTGTGGGTTCATTTCTGGATCTTCAATTCTATTCCATTGGTCCACTTGTCTGTCACTGTGCCAATACCGTGCAGTTTTTAGTACTATTGCTCTGTAGTATTGCTTGAAGTCAGGGATACTGTTTCCCCTAGAATTTCTTTTGTTGTTGAGAATAGTTTTAGCTATCCTGGGTTTTTTTGAGAATTTGAGAATTGCTTTTTCTAACTCTGTGAAGAACTGAGTTGGGATTTTGATGGGGATTGCATTGAATCTGTAGATTGCTTTTGGAAAGATGGCCATTTTAACTATATTAATCCTGCAAATCCACGAGCATGGCTGATTTTTCCATTTTCTGAGGTCTTCTTCAATTTCTGTTTCAGAGACCTGAAGTTCTTGTCATATAGATCTTTCACTTGTTTGGTTAGAGTCACACCAAGATACTTTATATTGTTTGTGGCTATTGTGAAGGGTGTCATTTCCCTAACTTCTTTCTCAGCCTGCTTATCCTTTGAGTATAGGAAGGCAACTTATTTGCTTGAGTTGATTTTATAACCAGCCACTTTGCTGAAGTTGTTTATCAGCTGTAGGAGTTCTCTGGTGGAGGTTTTGAGATCACTTAAGTAGAGTATCATGTCATCTGCAAATAGTGATAATTTGACTTCTTCCTTTCCAATTTGTATCCCCTTGACCTCCTTATGTTGTTAAAAAATGGGGTACAGGTCTAAACAAAGAATTTTCACCTGAAGAAATTCGGATGGCCGAGAGGCACCTTAAGAAGTGCTCAACATCATTAGTCATTAGGGAAATGCAAATCAAAACAACCCTGAGATTTCAACTTACACCAGTCAGAATGGCTAAGGTCAAAAACTCAGGAGACAGCAGGTGTTGGGGAGGATGTGGAGAAAGAGGAACACTCCTCCACTGCTGGTGGGGCTGTAAGATGGTACAACCACTTTGGAAATCAGTCTGGAGGTTCCTCAGAAAACTGGACATGAGACTTCCAGAGGACCCTGCTATACCTCTCCTGGGCATATACCCAAAGTATTCCCCAGCATGCAATAAAGACACATGTTCTACTATGTTTATAGCAGCCTTATTTATAATAGCCAGAAGCTGGAAAGAACCCAGATGCCCCTCAAAGAGGAATGGATACAGAAACTGTGGTATATTTATACAATGGAATACTACTCAGCAATTAGAAACAATGAATTCACAAAATTTTTAGGCAAATTGTTTGATCTGGAAAATATCATCCTAAGTGAGGTAACCCAATCACAAAAGAATGCACATGGAATGCAGTCTCTGATAAGTGGATATTAATTAGCCCAGAAGCCCTGAATACCCAAACACGAATTGCATAACAAATGACGTCCATGAAGAAGTATGGAGAGGTTTCTGATCCTGGAAAGGATTGATCTAGTATTGGAAGGGAATATAAGGACAGAGAAAAAGGACGGAGGTGATTCTAGAAGGGACGGAGAGAAGAAGGTTTATGGGACATATGGGGGGTGGGGATCCGGGAAAGGGGAAATCATTTGAAATGTAAACAAAGAATATAGAAAATAAAAATATTAAAAAAAATCAAAAAAAGAAGATATTCACCAAACATGAAAATAACATCAAAAATAACAAGAAGAAACAATCACTGTTCCTTAATATCTCTTAACATCAATCGACTGAGGCCTCCACTTCAGGATGGGGAGCAGCTTGGTTCACGGCAAGTTCAAGGAGGCAATACCCAGAGGCCGGCTGGGAACAAGCAGCATGATCTGGTGAGTCAGGCCCTGCAGACCAGAAGATACATCCCTGAGGTCTCTGGTGGGAGCCTTCAGGCTTCCCCTTTGGGACCAGGAACAGCCTGGGCCATGGCACCCAGTCTCCAGGCAGTGCAGGAGGTCAACTGTGCACCCAGAGACCGGCTGCGAAGAAGAAGCTTGCACTGGTGAGTCCAACACTGACAACAAGACCAACTAACACCAGTGAGAACTAGATGGCAAAAGGCAAATGCAGGAATGTTATTAACAGAAATCAAGGCAATATGACAGCATCTGAACCCAATTCTCCATTAGCAGCATGTCCTGGATACACCAACACTCCAGAAAAACAAGATATGGATTTAAAATCACTGGTCATGATGCTGCTACTGGATCACATGAAGGACATAAATAATTCTCTTAAAGAAATTCAGGAGAAAATGGATCAAAAGTTAGAAGCCCTTACAAGGGAAACACAAAAATCATTGAAAGAAATTCAGGAGAATTCAGAAGCCAGTAAGCAGGAAACACAAAAATCACTTAAAGAAATAGAGGAGAACTTTGCACAACATGCTAGTTCATGAAAGATGAAACACAAAAATCTCTTAAAGAATTACAGGAAAATGCAAACAAGCAACCATCCAGGATCTAAAATCAGAAGTAGAAACAACTAAGAAATTTCAAAGGGAGACAACTTTGGAGATAGAAATCCTTGGAAACAAATCAGGGGCCGTAGATGCAACTATCAACCACAGAATACAAGAGATAGAAGAAAGAATCTCAGATGCTGAAGATACCATAAAAACCATGGACACAACAGTTAAAGAAAATGCAAAATGCAAAAAGCTTGTAACACAAAACATGCAGGAAATCCAGGACACAATGAGAAGACCAAACCTAAGGATTGTAGGCATAGATGAGAGTGAAGATTTCCAACTTAAAGGGCCAGCAAATATCTTCAATAAAATTATGGAAGAAAACTTCCCTAACCTAAAGAGAGAGATGCCCATGAATATACAAGAAGCCTACAGAACTCCAAACAGACTGGACCAGAACAGAAATACCTTCTGTCACAGAATAATCAAAACCCCAAATGTACTAAACAAGGAAAGAATATTAAAGGTAGTAAGAGAAAAAGGCTAAGTAACATATAAAGGAGGACCTATCAAAATCACACTGGACTTCTCACCAGAGATTATGAAAGCTAGAAGATCCTGGGCAGATCTCATGCAACTCTAAAAGAACACAAATGCCAGCCAAAATTACTATACCCAGCAAAACTCTCAATCACCATAGATGGAGAAACTAAGATATTCCATGACAAAACCAAGTTTACCCAATATCTTTCCACAAACCCTGCCCTAAAAGGATAATAGGAGAAAAACACCAATACAAGAAGGGAATCTTCACCCTGGAAAAAGCAAGATAGTAACCTTTCATCTAACACAAAAGAAGTTAAAAAATCAAATTTAAAAAATAACATCAAAAAATGATAGGAAGTAAAAATCTCTATTCCTTAACATCTCTTAATATCAATGGGCCCAATGCCCCAATAAAAACACATAGACTAACAGACTGGATACATGAACAGACCCTACATTTTGCTGCATACAGGAAACACACCTCAGTGTCAAAGACAAACACTACCTTAGAGTAAAAGGCTGGAAGACAATTTTACAAGCAAATGGTCTCAGGAAACAAGCCGGAGTAGATATTCTAATATCAGATAAAATTGACTTTCAACCAAAAGTCATCAAAAGAGACACTGAGGGACACTTCTTGCTGGTCAAAGAAAAACACACCAAGAAGAACTCTCAATCCTGAACATCTATGCTCCAAATGCAATGGTACCCTCATTCATAAAAGAAACCTTACTAAAGCTCAAAGCACACATTGCACCTTACAAATAATTGTGGGTTACTTCAACACTGCACTTTCCTCAATGGACTTATCAGGAAAACAGAAACTAAACAGGGACACAGTGAAACCAATTGAAGCATTGGACCAATTAGATTTAACACATATATATATAGAACATTTCACCCTAAAGCAAAAGAATATACCTTTTTCTCAGCACCTCATGGTACCTTCTCCAAAATCGACCATATAATTGGTCACAAGACAGATCTTAACAAATATAAGAAGATTGAAATTGTCCCATGCCTCCTATCAGATCACTATGGAATAAAAGTGGTCTTCAATAGCAACAAAAACAACAGAAAACCCACATACATGTGGAAACTGAATAATACTCTACTCAATGATACCTTGGTCAAGGAAGAAATAAAGAAATCAAAGACTTTTCAGAATTTAATGAAAATGAAGACACAACATACCCAAATCTATGGGACACAATGAAAACAGTGCTAAGAGGAAAACTCATAGCCCTGAGTACCTCCAAAAAGAAACTGGAGAGAGCATACTTTAGCAGCTTAATGACACACCTGAAATCCCTGGAGCAAAAAGAAGCGAATTCATCCAGGAGGAGTAGAAGGCAGGAAATCATCAAACTCAGGGCTGAAATCAATCAAGTAGAACCTAAGAGAACCATACAAAGTATCAACAAAACCAGGATCTGGTTCTTTGAGAAAATCAACAAGATAGATAAATCCATAGCCAGACTAACCAAAGGGCACAGAGACAGTATCCAGATTAATAAAATTAGAAATGAAAAGGGAGATATAACAACAGAAACTGAGGAAATCAAACAAATCATCAGATCCTACTACAAAAGCCTATACTCAACACAACTGGAGAATCTTGAGGAAATGGACAATTTCCTAGACAGATATCAACCAACAAAATTAAATCAGGGTCAAATAGATCATCTAAACAGGCCCATAACCCCTAAAGAAATAAAAGGGGTCATAGAAAGTCTCCCAACCAAAAAAAGGACAGGAGCATATGGCTTCAGTGCAGAATTCTATCAGACCTTCAAAGAAGACCAAACACCAATACTCTTCAAACTGTTCCACAAAATAGAAACAGAAGGAACACTACTCAACTTGCTACGAAGCCACAATTACACTGATACCAAAACCACACAAAGATCCAATAAAGAAAGAGAACTTCAAGCCAATTTCCCTTATGAATATCGATGCAAAAATATTCAATAAAATTCTTGCCAACCAAATCCAAGAACACATCAAAACGATGATCCACCATGATCAAGTGGGCTTTATCCCAGGGATGCAGCGATGGTTCAATATAAGGAAATCCATCAATGCAATCCACTACATAAACAAACTCAAAGAAAAAAAACCATATGATCATTTCATTAGATGCTGAAAAAGCATTTGACAAAATTCAGTATCCTTTCATGCTAAAAGTCTTGGAAAGAACAGGAATTCAAGGCCCATACCTAAACATAGTTAAAGCAATATACAGCAAACCGGGAGCCAATATCAAACTAAATGAAGAGAAACTTGAAGCAATCCCACTAAAATCAGGGACTAGACAAGGCTGCCCTCTCTCTCCATACCTTTTCAATATAGTACTTGAAGTTCTAGCTAGAGCAATTAGACAACATAAGGAGGGCAAATGGATACAAATTGGAAAGGAAGAACTAAAATTATCACTATTTGCAGATGACATGATAGTATACTTAAGTGACCCAAAAAAACTCCACCAGAGAACTCCTACAGCTGATGAACAACTTCAGCAAAGTGGCTGGTTATAAAATCAACTCAAGCTAATCAGTTGACTTCCTATACTCATAGGATAAGCAGGCTGAAAAAGAAGTTAGGGAAATGACACCCTTCACAATAGCCACAAAAAATATGAAGTATCTAGGTGTGACTCTTACCAAACAAGTGAAAGATCTATACGACAAGAACTTCAGGTCACTGAAGAAGGAAATTGAAGAAGACCTCAGAAAATGGGAAAATCTTCCATGCTCGTGGATTGGCAGGGTTAATATAGTTAAAATGGCCATCTTGCCAAAAGCAATCTACAGATTCAATGCAATCCCCATCAAAATCCCAACTCAATTATTCAGTTAGAAAGAAAATCTCAATTTCATCTAGAATAACAAAAAACCCAGGATAGCTAAAACTATTCTCAAGAGTAAAAGAACTTCTTGGCGAATCAGTATCCTGGACATCAAGCAGTACTACAGAGCAATAGTGTTAAAAACTGCATGGTATTGGTACAGTGACATGCATGTAGATCAATGGAATAGACTTGAAGTCCCAGAAATGAACCCACACACCTATGGTCACTAGATGTTTGACAAAGGACCTAAAACCATCCAGTGGAAAAAAGATAGACTTTTCAACAAATGGTGCTGGTTCAACTGGAGGTCAGTATGCAGGAGACTGCAAATTGATCCATTCTTATCTTTTTTGTACTAAGCTCAACTCAAAGTGGATCAAGGACCTCCACATAAAACCAGTCACAGTGAAACTCATAGAAAAGAAACTGGGGCAAACCCTTGAGGATATAGGCACAGGGTAAAAGTTCCTGAACAGAACACCAAGAGCTTATGCTCTAAGATCAAGAATTGACAAATGGGATCTCATAAAATTACAAAGTTTCTGTAAGGCAAAGGACACCTTCAAAAGGACAAAACAGGAAGCAACAAATCGGGAAAAGATCTTCACTAATCCTTCATCCGAGAGAGGGCTAATACCCAATATATACAAAGAACTCAAGAAGTTAGACCCCTGGGAACCAAGTAACCCTGTTAAAAATGGGGTACAGACCTAAACAAAGAATTTTCACCTGAAGAAATTCGGATGGCCGAGAAGCACCTTAAATGCTCAACGTCATTAGCCATTAAGGAAATGCAAATCAAAACAACCCTGAGATTTCACCTCACACCAGTCAGAATGGCTAAGGTTAAAAACTCAGGAGACAGCAGTTGTTGGTGAGGATGTGGAGAAAGAATAACACTCCTTCACTGCTGGTGGGATTGTAAGATGGTATAACCACTATGGAAATCTGTCTGGCGGTTCCTAAGAAAACTGGACATGACACTTTCAGAAGACCCTGCTATACCTCTCCTGGGCATATATCCAGAGCATTCCCCACCATGCAATAAGGACACATGCTTCAGTATGTTCATAGCAGCTTTATTTATAATAGCCAGAGGCTGGAAAGAACCAAGATATCCCTCAGTGGAGGAATGGACACAGAAAATGTGCTATACATACCCAATGGAGTACTATTCAGCCATTAAAAACAATGAATTCATGAATTTTTTAGGCAAATGGATGGAACTGGAAAATATCATCCTAAGCGAGGTAACACAATCACAAAAGAATACACATGGAATGCAATCATTGATAAGTGGATATTAATTAGCCCTGAAGCTCTGGATACTGAAGATACAATTTGGATATCAAATGATTCTGATGAAGAAGGAAGAAGAGGGCCTTAATCCTGCAAAGGCTTGATCCAGCATTGTAGGGGAGTACCAGGACAGAGAAAAGGGAGGGGAAAAGATAGGAGAATGGATGGAGAGAAGAGGACTTATGGGACATATGGGGAGGTAGGAACTGGGAAAGGGGAAAGCTTTTGGATTGTAAACAAAGAATATAGAAAATAATATATATATATATATATATATATATATATATATATATATATATATATATATATATATATATATATATATATATTCACACACACACACACAAAGAACAACAACATCAATTGACTCATTTCCCTAAAAAAAAAGACATTAACAGACTAGATACATAAAGAGGACCCAGCATTTTGCTGCATGCTGGAAATTCACCTCAGTATCAAAGACAAACACTACCTCAGAGTAAAAGGCTGGAAAACAATTTTCCAAGCAAATGTTTCTAGGAAACAAGCTGGACTAGCCATTGTTTTTTTTTTTTTTTTTCAATTTCATCTCTTTTTTCTTTTTCTTTTAAATTTTTTCTCACTCCTTTTTTAAATGAATATCATCTTCATTTACATTGTCAATGGTAAAACCATTTCTGATTTCCCCCTCCCCAAAGACCCCCAACCCCTCCTTCCACCCCTTCCTCCAACTATATGGTCTTCCACCCAACACACACCTACCTCCCCCTGCCTTGGTTTCCCTTTGTTGAGGCCTCTATTGGAATTTCTTGGACTCCAAGTCTCTTGGAGCCTTCACCTGACCAAGGACCACTCCTCCACTGATGCCACACAAGGCCTTCCTTTGCCACATTTTTGTCTGGATCCATGTGTACCCCTTGATTGATGGTTCAGTCCCTGCGAGTTTTGGGGCATCTGGGTGTTGAAATCATTGTTCTTCCTATGGGAATGTAAACCCCATTAGCTCCTCTGGACTACCCTCCAGCTCCTCCATTGGGAACCCCACCCCCAGTCCCCTAGTTGGTTGTTAGTTTCTGTCTCTGTATTTGTAAGGCTCTGGCAGGGCCCCTTCATGGACAACCATGACATGTTCCTTTTGGTATACACTTCTTGTCATAAGTGTCAGGGTTTGGTGACTGTTTATAGGATGAATCCCCAGGTAGGACAGTCTCTGGGTGGCCTTTACTTCAGTCTCTGCTCCATACTTTGTCTCCCTTATTGCTCCTGTGAATATTTTGTTCCCTTTCTCAGAGGAACCCAAGCTCCCCCACTTCAGTCCTCTTTCTTCTTGAGTTTCCTGTGCTAGGTGAATTGTAACTTGTTTATTTTGATCTTTTGGTCTAACATCTGTTTATTAGTGAGTGCATACCATGTGCATTCTTTTGTGATTGGATTGCCTTGCTCAGGATGACGAATTTCATGAATTCATTGTTTTAATAACTGAATTGTGCTCCATTGTATATATATATATATATATATCACAGTTTCTGTATCCATTCCTATGTTGAGGGACATCTGGGTTCTTTCCAGCTTCTGGCTATTATCAATAAGGCAGCTATGAATGTAATGGAGCATGTGTCCTTATTACATGTAGGAGCATCTTCTGGGTATATGCCCAGGAGTGGTATAGCTGGGTCTGCAGGTAGTACTACATCTAATTTTCTGAGGAATCGCCAAACTGATTTCCAGAATGGTTTTACAAGCTTGCAATTCCACCAACAATGGAGAAGTGTTCCTCTTTCCCCACATCCTCTCCAGCATCTGCTACCCCCTGAGTTTTTCATCTTAGCCATTCTGACCAGTGTAAGGTAGAATCTCAGTGATGTTTTGATTTACATTTCCCTGATAACTAAGGATGCTGAACATTTCTTTAGGTACTTTAGAGCCATTTGAGTTTCCTCATTTGAGAATTTCCTGTTTAGCTCTAAAAAAAAAAAAAAAAAAAAAAAAAAAAAAAACACATGGTCATTTCATTAGATGCTGAAAAAATTTTGATAAAATTCAGCATCCTTTCAGGTTTAAGGTCTTGGAAAGAACAGGAATTCAAGGTCCATACCTAAACATAATAAAAGCAATGTACAGTAAACCAGTAGCCACATCAAACTAAACAGAGAGAAACTTGAAGCACTCCCACTAAAATCAGGGAATAGACTAGGCTGCCCCCCATATTTATTCAATATAGTACTTGAAGTTCTAGCTAGAACAATTAGAAAACAAAAGGATGTCAAAGGGATACAAATTGGAAAGAAAGATGAAAAATTATCAATATTTGCAGACTATGATAGTATACTTAAGCAACCCCCCCAAAAAAACTCCACTAGAGAACTCCTACAGCTGATAAACAACTTCAGCAAAGTGGGTGGATATAAGACTCAAGAAAATCAGTAGCCTCCCTAAACTCATGAGATAAGCAGATTGAGACAGAAATTAGGAAAATGACACCCTTGAAAATAGTCACAAACAATATAAAATATCTTGGTATGACTCTTACCGAACAAGTGAAATATCTGTATGACAAGAACTTCAAGTCTTTGAAGAAAGAAATCCAAGAAGCCCTCAGAAGATGGAAAAATATTCCATGCTCTTGGATTGGCAGGATTAGTATAGTAAAAATGGCCATCTTGCCAAAAGCAATATAGAGATTCAATGCAATATCCATTAAAATCCCAACCCAGGATAGCTACAACTATTCTCAAGAGTAAAAGAACTTCTGAGGGAATCAATATCCCCAAACTCAAGCAGTACTATAGAGCAATAGTGTTAAAAACTGCATGGTAATGGTACAGTGACAGGCAAGTAGATCAATTGAATGAAATTGAAGACCAAGAAATTAACCCACACGCCTATGGTCACTTGATCTTTGACAATGAAATAGCCATTCTAATATCAGATAAAATTGACTTTCAACTAAAGTCATCAAAAAAAGACAAGGAAGGACACTTCATACTCATCAAAGTAAAAATATACCAAGAAGAACTCTCAATTCTGAATATCCATACTCCAAATGCAAGGGCACCCTCATTTGTAAAAGAAACTTTACTAAAGCTCAATGCACACATTGTACCTCACACAGTAATTGTGGGTGACTTCAACACCTGACTCTCATCATAGGACAGATCAGATAGGCACAAACTAAACAGAGACACAGTGAAACTAATTGAAGTTTTGGGCCAAATGGATTTAAAAGATATCTATAGAACTTTCATCCTAAATCAAAAGAATATACCTTCTTCTCTCCAAAATTGAACGTATATATATAGTCACAAAACGGACCTCAACAGATATAAGAAGATGGAACTAATTCCATGACTTCTATCAGATTACTATGGAGTAAGGGTGAACTTCAACAGCAAAGAAACAAAACAAAACAAAAAAAAGCCAAAACAACCCCCCCCCAAAAAAAAGCAGGAAGCCCATATACACATGGACACTGAGCAAAATTCAGTAGCCTTCCTATAAAGATAAACAGAGTTAGCAAGAATTTAGGGAAATGACACCCTTCAAAATAGTCCCAAACAATATAAAGTATTTTATGTGATTCTAACCAAACAAGTGAAAGTTCTGTATGACAAAAATCTTTAAGTCTCTGAGGAAAGAAATCAAAGAAGACTTCAGAAAATGGAAAAACCTCCCATGCTCATGGATTAGCAGGATTAATGTAGTAAAAATGACCGTCTTTCCAAAAACAATATGTAGATTCAATGTGATCCCCATCAAAATCCAAACTCAATTCTTCAAAGAGTTAGAATGAGCAATTCTCAAATTCTTCTAAAATAATAAAAACACAGGATAGCTAAAACTATTGTCAACAGCAAAAGAACTTCTGGTGGAAACACTATCCTGAACCTTAAGCAGTACCACAGAGCAATAGTGTTAAAAACTGCATGGTATTGGTACAATAACAGAGAGGTAGATTAATGGAACAGAATTTCAATCCCAGAAATGAACCCACACATCTATGGTCACTTGATGTTTGAAAAAGGAGCTAAAATTATCTGGTGGAAAAAAGATAGCCTTTTCAACAAATGGTGCTGGTTCAACTGTCAGATAGCATGAAGAAGAATGCAAATCAATCCATTCTTTTCTCCGTGTACTAAACTCAAGTCCAAGTGCATCAAGTACCTCCACATAAAATGATACACACTGAAACTAATAGAAAAGAAACTTGGGAAGAGCCTTGAGCACATGGACACAGGGGAAAATTTCCTGAACAGAACACCAATAGCTTATGTTCTAAGATCAAGAATTGACAAATGGGACCTCATAAAATTACAAAGTTTTTGTAAGGCAAAGGACACTGTCAATAGGACAAAATGGCAATAAACAAATTGGGAAAAGATCTTAACCAGCCCTACATCTGACAGAGGGCTAATATCCAATATATACAAAGAACTCAAGAAATTAAATTCCAGAAAGCCAAATAACCCTATTAAAAATGGGGTGCAGAGCTAAACAAAGAGTTTTCACCTGAGTAATAGCAAATGGCTGAGAAGCACCTAAAGAAATGTTCATCATTCTTAGTCATCAGGGAAGTTCAAATCAAAACAACCCTGAGATTTCACCTCACACCAGTCAGAATGGCTAAGATCAAAAACTCAGGAGACTGCAGGTGCTGGTAAGGATGTGAAGAAAGAGGAACACTCCTCCACTGCTGGTGGGATTCTAAGCTGGTACAACCACTCTGGAAATCAGTCTGGTGGCTCCTCAGAAAACAGCATGATACTACTGGAGGACCCCATACCACTCCAGGGTATATATGCAGAGGAATCCCCAGCATGTAATAAGGACACATGCTCCACTATGTTCATAGCAGCCCTATTTATAATATTCAGAAACTTGAAAGAACCCAGATGCATCTCAATGGAGGAATGGATACAGAAAATGTGGTATATTTACACAATGGAATACTACTGAGCTATTAAAGTGAATACATGAAATTCTTAGACAAACGGATGCAATTAAAATTATCATCCTGAGTGAGGTAACTCAATCACAAAAGAGCACACATGATATGTATGTACTGATAAGTGGATATTAGTCCAGAAGCCTGGAATACCAAAGACACAATTTGCATATCAAATGGTACCCAAGGAGAAGGAAGATCAATGTATGGATATTCTGGTCCTTCTTTGAAGGGGGAACAAAATTTCCACAGAAGGAGATACAAAGACAAAGTATGGAGCAGAGCCTGAGGGAAGGATTATCCAGAGACTACCCAACCTCATGATCCATCCCATATACAGTCACAGAACCCAGACACTATTATTGATGCCCACAAGAACTTGCTGACAGGTACCAGATATAGCTGTCACATTGGAGTCTCTGCTAGTACATGAAAAATACAGAGGGGGACATTCTCAGCCATTGAACTGACCACAGGTTCTCCAATGGGGGAGCTAAAGGAAGAATCCAAGGAGCTGAATGGGTTTGCAGTGCCATAGGAGTAACAATATGAGCCACCCAGTACTATCAGAGCTCCCAGGGACAAAACCATCAACAAGAGAGTGCACATGGAGTTACCCATGTCTCCAGACACATAAACAGTAGAGAATGGCCTGGTTGAACATCAAAAGGAAGAGAGGCCCTGGGTCGTGGAAAGGCTTGATACAGTAGTGTCGGGTAATGCTGTAATAGGGAAGCGGGTGACCGTTGATTGTGGAACAGTGTAGGGGAGATGGTTTATGATACTTTCAGGGGTGGGGGAACCAGGAAAGGGAACAATATTTGAAATGTAAATGAAGAATATATCTAATAAAAAAGTATAAAAAAATATCTTACACCATATCTACAAATTCCTTGATATGAAATTTTCACTGTTGCACAAGGTCTTATTCCTACTGAAACAGTAAGAATAATTTTGGGAAGAAATAATTTCACAGATTAAAGATTTATTGTCTTTATCCAGGATTAATAAGACTATCAAGGTGAAATTAAAATCATGTCTTGTGTTAAGAAAACTATAAAATTAGAGCCAGGTGATATATTACTCCCATATAAAGCAACTTCAATAAATAGGACAGAAGGAAATTGAAGAACTAATAGGAAAATATTTTTACTGTTACTAATGATGAAAAGTCAAAAGTATAGGTAATCATAAATTATATTTAAAGTAGATATATAGAAACTACTGAGGGTGATGTATCTATAATTTCTGAAAAATCTTGTAATCAAAATTGACCTTTGCAAGAAATTTCTACTTAATTTATAGTTATTAGCATGCTATCTCATGTGAAAAATAATGGAATTAAATTCAGTGTATAGGGACTGAAGGGCAAGTAGAATAATTGAAAGTCTATGTGGCTGACATAGCCATAAACTCATGAATAAAAGATTTATTAGAACAGTATGGAACTCAAATTAATATTCCTTAAACTTCAGAAACTTCTTAAAAATTATGTTTAAAATATGCTATATTTTTGGAAAATGAATTGGAAAAAATTTTTCAAGAAGAACACTGGCTATACAGTTTGTCCACAATCAGTAATAGAATTACTTTTCTAAGTTTAGATTAGATTAATTATATGAAATCAGCCCTGTATCTAAAAATGCCTAAACAACGAGCCTGAAGAGAAAGAGCAATTGCCCTTAACAAAAGAAGATTTACAGACACTTGAGCAACTGATTCAGGAAAAAAATATATATATATATATATATATATATATATATATATTTTTTATATATATATATATATATATATATATATATATATATATAATTTTTATTTACACTTCAAATGTTATCCCTCTGTGATCATATGCCTCTGTAATCATCAGGCTCTGGCAGAGACTCTCAGGCTCCTGTAAGAATGTACTTCTTGCCATTCACAAAAGAGTCTGGGATTGGTGACTGTATATGTGATGGTGCCACAGATGGGGCAGTATGGCCTTTCCTTCAGTCTCTGCTCCATATTTTGTCTTTGTATTTGCTCCTGTGAGTATTTTGTCCCACTTCCTAAGAATGACCAAAAGCATCCACACTTTGGTCTTCATTCTTGAGCTTCATGTTGTGTGTGAATTTTATCTTGGGTATTCTGAGCTTTTGGGTTAATATTTACTTATCAGTGAGTGCATATCACGTGTGTCCTTTTGTGGTTGGTCTGCCTCATTCAGGATATTTCCTAGTTTCATCTGTTTGCCTAAGAATATCATGAAGTCATTGTTTATTTTTTATATCTGAGTAGATGCTAAATATATTGAAGAGGCTACTAGTACATGGAATTATTCCACATTTGTAATAATTTGCCTTACAGAAGCTTTTCAGGTTCATGAGGTCCCATTTATGACGCTCTGAGAGCCTGCGCCCAACTTCAAACAAAATATCATCCGTTCATTAGTAAGTGATGGTAAATTACTGATAAATAATTGCAATAAAAGAAACCTGAAAATGAAGATTCTTAACACAGTGATAAGTTGAGTCTATGGAGCCAAAAATTCATTTACTTTTTAATACTACCCAGAAATTGGCTTGTTATAGTAATTTACTGAAAGTTTGGCCTTTACTATTTCCTCCCAAAACCAAAACAGAAGCATTTGCTTTTACTGTACCCACATAATAATGTGAAACCTGCAATCAGGTATCAAGGGAAAGTTATTCCTAGAGAATATTAGGTAGTTTAACATTATGCCAATATTTTGTTCAACAACTGCTACAACCCTAGTCCATTATTTATCAATGCATGGATGATGTTGTGGTGCCTGATTCTGATATAGATACCTTAGGGAAAAATGTTTAATCAAACACTAAATGGTTTTCCCTACCGGGGCATAGGTTCAGGCTCTCAGATAAATTGATAAATGGGATGTCATGAAACTGAAAAACTTCTGCAAGGCAAAAAAAATACTATCGATAGGACAAATTGGCAATCTAGAGATTGGGAAAAAATTTACTAACCTTACATGTGAAAGAGGGTGAATATCCAAAACTATTTAAAGAACTCAAGAAGTTAACCTCCAGGAAAAAAAAAAACAGTTTAAAAATGTTCCAGAATTATTCCTGTCTAAAAGAACTGCAGGGATAAAAATGGAGAAGAGATTGATGGAGAGAGGTCCAGTGACTGACCCAAATTGAGACCCAACTCAAGGGAAGGCTCCAAGATCTGACACTATTACTGATGCTATGGTGTACTTACAGACAGGAGCATAAAATGGCTAACATACAAGAGGCCCAACAAGCAGATGAGTGAAACAAAGGTAGGATTTTAAACTCAACCATTGGACTGAAGTTGGAGACACCTGTGGTTGAATTAGGGAAAGGCTGGAAAAAGTTGTGGAGAAGAACAACCTCATAGGAAGCCCAGCAGTCTCAACTAACCTGGACTCTGGAGATCTCTCAGACACTGAGCCATCAACCAGGTAGCATACTCTAGCTGGGCTAAAGCCCCAGACACATATACAACAGAAGACTCCCTAGTCTGGCCTCAGTGAGAGAAAAGCACCTAACCCTTGAATTTCTGTCCCAGGAAATGTGGAGGCCTGATGTGGTATAGGGGTGTAGAGGGGACCTCCTCTTGGAGAGAGGGGATGAGGAATTGTATGAGGAACTGCCAGAGGGCAGAACAGGAAGGGAGTAACAACTGGACTGTAAAAAAACCTTAAAGATAATTTTTTTTAGAAAGAATAACATTATTTTATTTATTTGAGTATACTTTAGCTTTCTTCAGACACACCAGAAGAGGCCATTGGATCCCATTAAAGATGGTTGTGAGCCACCATGTGGTTGCTGTGAACTGAACTCAGGACCTCTGGAAGAGCAGCCAGTCCTCATAACCGCTGAGCCATCTCTCCAGCCCCAGAATAGCATTCTTTTTCTGGAATAATACATTTCTAGGATAGTAATATTATTTAATTGTTGTTAAGAAATCAAGGACCAATGAGATGGCTCAGTTGGTAAAGTTGCTTGTTGGCAAGAGTGACAACCTGAGTCTAATCTTCAAGAACCAACATGGTGGAAACGCACACACACACACACACACACACACACACACAGCATGGGTCATGCATACATACACACACCATAAATGAAATTTTAAAACCTTAAAAACTGGCTGAGCAGTGGTGGCACATGCCTTTAATCCCAGCACTCAGGAAGCAGAGGCACGTGGGTTTCTGAGTTCGAGGCCAGCCTGGTCTACAGAGTGAGTTCCAGGACAGCCAGAGTTATATAGAGAAACATGTCTCGAAAAAAAACCAAACCAAAACAAAACAAAAAACAAACAAACAAAAAAAAAACCCAAAAAACTTAAAAACGTGGAAAACATAAGAGGAAGCTGGGTGAAGAATCTATAGGAAGTCTGTGAAATACATTTATAATTATATTGTTAACTGTTACCCCTCTTATGAAGGAGTTAGTTCTAGTTCAAGGCATTTATAATTCCTTCAAAAAGAAAAAAAAAAGTCTATACCTTTATTTTATGTGGCAAGCTAGGCATCCCTAAGCTGAAAATTGGAATTTCCAAGTGCTCAAAATCAATTAGTGTTATTCTACATTGTAAAATATTTCAAGAGTTAGATTACTATCAAGATGCAGAAGTACTGAAAAACATAAAATTATTTTCAGGTATATAGAGGTATATAGAAAGTATAAGTGATTTTTTTTGTTCAGACTTAAATATCCCAACAATTAAAAACATACAAAACCTGTAGCATTTCCAGACCCAAACATTTTAGTTATAAGATATGGTTTCTTTTCTTCCTTGTTCATCTCAGTGTGTCTGCATCTACTTCTAAACTGTTGAGAGGTAACCTCAAACTTTAAACCCCTGCTTAAACTTTCCCCCAAAGCTTCTGTTGCCTGTTGGCATCAGTTCCCACTGTCCCAGGCACCTTAAGGTCAATTTCCCTGAAATGGAATCAAGTGTCATTCCTACTACTGCCATATCAGTTGTTAAACACACCATCTGGGGTTGTGGAAATGGGTCAGTTGTTAAGGTGCTTGCTTTAGGATGGGTGCAAGCATTAGAGCCTGCGTTCAGATCCCTACCATCCATGTTAAAGCCTAGACTCAATTATCACTATCATTATCATTATTATTATAATTATCTCAATTATCATTATTGAGATAGGGAGCCAGGGATATTCCTGGGGCTTGCTGGCCACTTTAACCAGTCTGGGGACTCCAGGTTCAGTGATTGATCATGCCTCAAAAATAAGGCTAGGACAAGGGTAAGACGGCCTAACTAGTAAGGGACTCTTACTACCATGGTAGAGGTAGCACCCACATGGTAGAAGGAGAGAGCTAAACCCACACAGGTTGGAATTCCACACACACACACACACACACACACACACACACACTAATAATAATAATAATAATAATAATAATAATAATAATAATAATAAAGGTAGAAGCCCAAGAAGATGGTTCAGTGGTTAAGGACAGTCAAACACTTGCTACCAAGTCTTATCATTTGAGTTTGAGATCCAGAACCCACATGGTGGAAGGAGCAAAGTTGCTCTTTGATGTTTTTGCTCTCCACAGTAAATGAATGTCTTCTTAAAAAGGTGAAAGAGTGATTGGAAGAAGGCCTTCATCTGCATTTGTACACACATGAACACACACCAGTACTATACAGGGAAAGAATACACCTGGAGGGAACCTTGGCTCCAGCTACATATGTAGCAGAGGCTGGCCTTTTCAGCCATCAATGAGAGGAGAGGCCATTTGTCCTATGAAGGCTTGTTGCCTCAGTGTAGGTGAATGCCAGGTCAGGAAATAAGGGGGGGAGATTAAGAGGGGGATGGGGGATGGGATAAGGGGTTTTAGGAGGAGAAATGAGGAAAGGGGATAATATCTGAAATGTAAATAAAGCAAACAGCTAAAAAACAAAAAAGACTACCCTGGCATACGTGAGTTCTTTGCCATCCTGGGCTACATAGTCATATCTTTCTAAAAAACACAACAACAACAAACAAATAAATAAGCAAAGATGAAGGAAAGAAGCACAAAGCAATAAGCAGCCATGTCTCAAGTAGTTCATCTGCTCACCTAAAAGTTTCGACTGACCTCTAGTATTCATCCAGAGCATCTGCAACAGTGAAACTTCATTTATGGAAAAGATACCGAATGCCATACACACAAAAAATAAAAAGAACAAGGCAAATGATGTTAGCCTGAGGAAAACATAAAATGAAAATGAAAACTAAGACAAAAACAAAGTCAGAAACCAAACCAGACTAGAACATCCAAGAGTTCAAAGAAGAGTTCCTTGACTTGACATCAGAAATTAAGGTGTGACATCCTAAGGTACCTTCTGAGTAGAAAGGAGAAAAACATACAGATTAAAGTGTACCTGGAATATGGCTATGAGAAGAAAGAGTATCATGACTCAAAGCTGGAAATAGCAAAACTGTGTAGCATTTCAGACAACTTGGGTGGTGTGAGCTTGAAGCACTGTGTGTCCTGAAGGGACAATGAAGAGGTCAATCTCAAGGAGAGTATGTACTTTGTGCAGAATGAGAAATCACTCAGAAGACAGTTCTGAGATGCTGGGAGAGCCCTGAAAGCATGCTGTGAAATTACAGTTTGGGAAGGTTTTGAAAATTAAAATTGGGATGTTATTCTGTGAATGATGGAACTACAATGAAAAAAGCAGATGGATAGAGAAAGAAAAGACAAAAGCCAGTAGTTACAATTGCTGTCTGGACATCTTTGTTTAAAGATAATTTTTTAAAGGATGCACTCAAATCAACAAGAACAAAAAATGGGGTCCAGAGCTAAACAAAGAATTTACAACAGAAGAATCTCGAATGGCCAAGAAGTAATTAAAGAAATGTTAAAAGACCTTAGTGATCAGAGAAATGCAAATCAAGAAGACCTTTAGATCCAATTCAAACCAATCAGAAAGGCTAAGATCAAAAACTGAAATGACAGCACATGCTGGCAAGGCTGTGGAGAAAGAGGAACACTCCTTCATTGCTGGTGGTATTGCAAACTGGTACAACCACTCTGGAAATCAGTCTGGTGGTTCCTCAGACAATTTAAAATAGTTCTACCTAAAGACCTAACTATACCACTCTTGGCCCCTAGAGAAGTGGAGGCTTGCTAGGGCTGAGCAACCTCTTGGAGTAAACAGGGGGTGGGGGAATGGGGTAAGGAACTGTAGGATGAGGAACACTGAGGGGACAATGACTGGAATGTAAATAAATATAATAATTTAAAGAATTAAAATAAATATATAATGAAAAAGTTTTAAGTGACAGGAAACAGTAAATACAGCTGCTGGAATGCACTGGATTATAGAAAAGACAGTTGAGTTAAATCAGACTACTTATTACAAGGAAGTCTTAATAGCAAAATGAAAAGCCATCAAGGCATTATGATGGGGTCAAGGCTAAGTCTTTTTTCTTTTTCTATTGGGAAAGAGAAACTGTGGATTTCACCAAAACTAATTAAAATTTGATGTGAGCAAGGCAGCCTTGTGGAAGTCTTCGTGGCTAACATGGATAGAATGGCTTTAAGAATAAAAAACCAAAGATTTTGAAAGAGAAAGCTGACCCTCCCCCATAAGGAAAGCAAATTATGGAATACTAAAATGAAACCTAATTGAATGCATCATTAGCAATATATAGGTGAGAATACCCAGGTGCTTGTTAATATCTATTAGGTAGAAGTTATTGATTGGAGACCTTATGGCTCTATTTGAGGATTATATTCTGACTCAGATTTGAAATGGCCATCCTCCAATTTAATAAAAAAATTAAAATTGTCTCTGCTTCTAGAGACTCTTTGAATGGCAAGGAGTTGGAATGTCAGGCCTTCTATACAATACGATAATTCTTTTCAGACTTATTTATTGGCAAATTGTTTTAACTCACTTGATCCAGTGAATTAAAATGAAACATTATAGTAGCTAATTCTCCATTGTCCACTGCTACATATTTGTATTCCATTCCTAACCCTCTGTACTTCTCTCCTGTCTCTTTCCACATCTGTTCCTGCTCCCTATTTTCCCTACCCTCTTCTCTTCCTCCCATTTCATTTCCTTCCCTCCCTCAGTCTCCCAATCTCCCATGATCAGTTTGTACCCAATTTTAAGTAATATTGAAGAATCCACATGTTTGTCTTCTTTCTTCTTGAGCTTTATGTAGTTTGTGGGTTGTATTGTGGGTATTCTGAACTTTTGGCCCAATATCCACTTCAGTAAGTACATACCATATCTTTTCAGTTAATGTTACATTGCTCAGAATGAAATTTTCTGTTTCCATCTATTTGCCTGAATTTTTTGTGAAGTCATTGTTTTTATTAGCTTAGTAGAACTCCATTGTGTAAATGTACTGCAATTTTTGTATCTATTATACTGTTGAAGGACATCTTGGTTGTTTCCAGCTTCTGGCTATTATAAATAAAGCTGCTATAAACATAGTGGAGCATTTGTCCTTGTTATATATTGGAGCGTCTCTTGGGTAGTGGTAGAGCTGAGCCTTCAGGTAGGTCTATTTTCAATTTTTTGAGGAAATGCTAGATTGTTTCCCAAAGTGTTATTACCAGCTTGCAAGTGTTCCTCCTTTTCCACATCCTTACTAGCATCTGCTGTGACCTGAGTTTTTGATCTTAGCCTTTCTGATTAGAGTGATGTGGACTCTCAGGGACATTTTGATTTGCATTCCATTGATGACTAAGGATGCAGAACATTTCTTTAGGCACTTCTCAGCCATTGGAGATTCCTCAGTTGAGAATTCTTTGTTTAGCATTGTACCCAATTTTTAATAGGATTATTTGGTTCTTGGGAGTGAGTCTTCTTGAGCTCCTTATATATTTTGGATATTAGCTGTCCATCAGATAGAGAGTCAGAATTCTACAGGTTGCTGTTTTGCCCTATTGAGTGTCCTTTGCCTTAAGCTTTTCAATTTTATGGGGTCCCATTTGTCATTTGTTGTTCTTAGTTCCTGAGTCATTGCTGTTCTGTCCAGAAAATTATTCCCTGTGTCTCTTTACCACTTTTTCTTCTATAAGATTCAGTGTATCTTGTTGTATATAGATGTCCTTAATCTACTTGGACTTATGCTACTAGAAAGTCCCAGATGTCAGGGAAGTGAGAGGCTTCCAGGACCCCAAAGGGATGACATTAGCCAAAATGTCCAACATGTAGAGACCACCCCAAGTGTGAACATTTTTAAATCAGAATGGTTTATGTCTAAAGGAAATGCAGAGACAACAAAAAGATGGAGCAGAGACTGAAGTAAAGGCCATCCAGAGAGCACCCTACTTAATGATCTGGCTCATCTGAAGCAACTAAACCCCAATACTATTGCTGATACCACAAAATGCTTGCTAACAGGAGCCTGGTATTGCTGTTCCCTGAGAGGCTGTGCCAGCATGGGACTAATTACAGTCAATCATAGGATTGAGTTAGGGAACACAATGGAAGAGCTATGGGAAGGACTGAATGAGCTGAAGGGCATTGCAACCCAATAGGAAGAATAGTATCTATTAACTGGACAACCCAGAGCTCCCAGGGACTAAACCATCAACCAAAGAGGAAGGGATCCATGACTCCAGCTACAAAAGGGGCAGAATATGGCCTTATCTGGCATCCTATGGAGGCTTCATGCTCCAGTCTAGGGGGATACTAGAGCAGGGAGGCAGGATCAGGTGAATAGGTGGAGGAGCACTCTCATAGAGGCAAGGGGGGCATGGATAGGGAGTTTTTTGATGGGAAACCTGGAACGGGGATATCATTAGAAATGTGAATGAATAAAATAATTAATAATAAAAGGAAAATTAAACCTCAATAAATGGCAAATTTAATTTGTCTTTAATTATATCAAACTAATACCTTTATGGCTTGTGTGCTGTTACCTTTATCCATTATTAAAAGGGCCTGTGCAATAGCAACCTAATTGTTAGAACATCAGTTGCACATGTAAATTTCATAGCTGTGACAATGCTAGAATGTCTTTAGATATTAGCTTTGAAAGTTTATATATTCTCAAAGTAAGACCAACAATGTAGATAGCTGTGAGATTTTTGAGACCATGTGATGGTCTCTCCTGTGATGATGCTAGTACAGAAGTTTCCGTAAAGAATATTAAGAAGAATTTGATGGATTATGGGATTGATAATCACCATGGTCCTTGGAATCCTCACAGTAACTGATACTTCTACAATTTCTGGAATTATTCTTTATAATATAGTTCAAACTGATGAATTTGTTAAAGACTAGCAAAGTATTCTCATGAACTTTGGACTCAAAAAAGGAATATAGACACGGAAATAGATATTGATAAAGCTGAATGGAGACAAGCTGTAACATTCATTGGGGATATATTCAATGACAGCAAATATGATTATGAAATGTTAAAATGCATTTGTTGGGACATTCTAATTCTTTTCAAATGATTTATGATTTGGAGTAAGAAATTGAATAAACATTTTCAAAGAAACTGCCTAATGTTATTGGTAGGAATATTACTGAACATCGTGCAGATTATGTAGCTTCATTTAATCCAATAAATAATTTCAATAAATGTCTTGCTCTTGTTATTTTTATAATTATCTTAGTCATGACAATTTTAATGGCTTTATTATGTTTGCATATAACTATTATATAACTAGATAGACAAAAGGCCATATATACTATACAACTTCATAATCTCTAACAGGATTTTTCCCCTTAACAAATCCATTTAAAACAGAAATGGGAAAGATGTAGTGAAGTTTAAAGCAAATCCTTCCTGTCTGACTTTAAGTGAAATGTAAACTAAAGACTTTATTTCTGGCCCTAACTGAGATAAATGGTAAAGCTTTTATGTCTGGCTTTTAGTGAAGTGTTTCATCAGTCTTTGCTTTGTTTGGACCAATTAGTAGAGGCTGTGAAATTGTTATGAGATTCATTTTTTGCCTTTGTACCTTGCAGAAATATTGACTTTCCAGAGAATCTGCACTTGATGATGAGGGACAGCTTGCAGATGCACTAACCTTGTTCCTAAGACATGCCTGGCAAACCTGGAGTTCTTACTTTTGATTATGGCTAGCTATAGTCAAATGGAGTGAGTTTTATGTTTTGGCAAGAATTAAACCAAGCAGAGCTATTTCCTTAGAAGAGAAGTATTTAGTCATAGATCTTTGCCTCCACCTTGTGACTATATAGCGGAATTATTTTCTCGGTGTCAGTAATTTCTGAGAATACTTGAACCTCTCAGCTCCCTTGGAAAATAAAGGTTTAGCATCTTAGTGAATTTCTCTACTGTGGAACTAACAACTGAAATCAATCAATAAGTACTATTTGGTAGAGTTTCGTATTTCATATCCTATGAGAATCTTCATTGACATTTAAAAATTAATATTTTCCTGTTTTAGTTCTTGATAGTGTGTATTTTGTACATGGTTTTGTCATAATGCCCCTCTCTTATAATACCTCCAATCACCTCATACACCTGGCAAAATATGCATTTTGTTTCCTTAAAAACCTTCAAATCTAATTTTGTTGCCACAATAACCTCCAATGCATTATTGTTAAGTATTCAGCAGATATACTCTTAGAGAAAATTATCTCTTATAGTGAGAACTTAAAGAAACATAGAATAAGGATATGTTTTGTATTAATCTCAAGTGCGGGATATGGGGCTGCTTACTATTTTAAATGGAAACTTTTATGACTTCCCACATGCTGTACCAGGAGAGTCATTTTGACAGCTGCAGATAGTTTCTGCAAATGGATGACATTTGAAATTCTGGGGACTATTGAACGGGTAGGTATATAAATGCTATAGTCCAGAGTAGGGTTGTGGCTTCTGCTACTCCTATTTCTCTTGTTGCTTGTTAGTTCTTGTTGGCTGCAGTTATGGTTTTTCAAGTGGTTGTGTGAAAAGAATACAAAGAAATTGTATATCACGATGGAGAAGATCAAATTTACTCCATGGAACTGGATGTCCCCAACCAGCAGGAAGTACACTTACTATTGGGGTAAATTTTGTATATTGTCTGAAGGTTGTCTCTGTACATTCAAGTGTTGATTGATTAAACTGACAGAGAGCTGAGTACCTGCAAGCTGTTGGTATTGTTATTTCTATAGCCCATTACTGGCCTCATATTTTTGGAAACATATATCCTTCCTTACTTATCTATAAGCTTTAATAAAGATCTGTCTTCAAATTTTTGGGCAGGAAATGGAAAGTGGGACTTTGAGGCAAAGATATGGACTTTGGGAGATGAAAATAAAAGTGAAATATTTTGACAGCATACTCAAGAGGTGGCTTGAATATTCAGAGTGGTACAGAGATGTAGACCTGGCCTCACAGTGGGGTGTAGGAAAGAATTAGTCATATTAGTGAAGTTGGGAGGTAGCAAAAGCTGAAGTTTTAAGCTTTAAATATTAAAAAGATAATATAATCTGCATTTAATATGTTGATGTATGTCTCTGTATAAAAGAAGACATTCATACAAGCAATAAAAGAGCATGACTTGCAAGGGTGTTGGATATGTAGGGAGATATGATCAGTCTGATTACTGTAGAGGCAGAAAATGTGTGATAATTTTTCACCTTTCATTTAGGCAAAGTTTGCATAATTTGCAAGAGTATCAGGCAATACATATCTGAGGTACTGTCTTATCAATGCTACAGGAGATAATTGTTTATCTACATTGGAATTCTCCCACATACCAATATCTGGAGTGTAGGGAAAATGGGTGGGGCCTGCATCCCTTTGTAGGGATTGCAGGTACCTGTGTATCTGCTGAGGGAAGCTGCCCAGCTAGGGGGAAAGGCCCTTGCTCAGAAGCTGGTGCTGTTCTGGTGTAGGCCCCATGCACCTGTGGAGGAAGCCTGGCTGGGAAGAGTCTTTGGTCCTTTCTGACAGCTGGAGATGCTGAGATCTGTTCCATGCTTTTACACGGCAGATTTTAATTAAAACAGATGGTTCACAGTTTCAAAGATTATTTATAGAGAAGTAGGAAGAGAAAAGGAGATAGAGAAGTAAAGAGAGAAAGAAAAGATGGAGGGGTGAGAGCTGGCCATGTACACGTGGAAAGAGAGGAAAAAATGGGGAGAGAGGGGGAGCAGGAAGACAAGAGTGTTACAGCAAGAAAGAAAAGCAGGACAGCTAGCAGGGGCCTGACATTCTCTTTTATAGTGGACTGGGTTACCTGGCTGCTGCCAGGTAACCATGGGGCAGGGAAAACCTGGGTGTAGCCAGGTGACTGTAGGGTGGAGTCCAGGCAGAACACTAGGGACCTAGCCCTAAGTGTGACTGTTGGCCATCGGATTATGAAGTTGAGGAGTCAGGAGTATGGAGTTGGTATCAGGACCCTGAGTATCTGGGAGCATGGGTCACTGGCTGCGTACCTTGTAGACTATTCTACTGGGTCTCCAGAGTACGCCTTGCTCAACCAGGACACAGACTGCCTTTCAGAGTCCCACACTGGAGGACCATATAAGAGGTACACATGCCACTAAGAGAATCATGAATTCTAAGATTAAACCACAGTTTACTGGTCAGATTGAAGCTTCACAGAGGAGTTAAAGGAAAAGCTGATACAGCAAGAACCTTGAAACTGGTATGGAATTTTAATGACTTTATTGAGCCCTTTTGTTAGCAAGAACTTTTTAAAGTAGGAAAGGCTTTGGTTGATCTCATTGACTTAGACAAGCATGTGCAGGGAGTTTTTAAAGTGAAAAAGCCTAGATGAGATAGTAAGCATTTAAAACAGAGGAAGGAGTCTGTGTGGGTGATTCAAAGACTAATGTGAATAAAAGTAAAGAAACTACAAGTACTATATGAAACTACAAGTACTATATTGAATACATATATATAGAGAGGACAGCCTTGTCTAGTCCCTGATTTTAGTGGGATTGCTTCAGGTTTCTCTCCATTTATTTTGATGTTGGCTACTAGTTTGCTGTATATTTCTTTTACTATGTATGGGCCTTGAATCCTGATTGTTCCAAGACTTTTAACATGAAAAAATACTGAATTTTGTCAAATGCTTTTTCAGCATCTAATGAAATGACCATGTGGTTTTTTTTTTTTTTGATTTTGTTTATGTAGTGGATTACATTGATTGATTTCTCTATATTGAACCATCACTGATTACCTGGGATGAAGCCTACTAGATCTTGTTGAATGATCATTTTGATGTGTTCTTCGATTCTGTTGGCAAGAATTTTATTGAGTATTTTTGCATCTATATTCATAAGGGTAATTGGACTGAAGTTCTCTTTCTTTGTTGGATCTTTATGTAGTTTTGGTATCAGAATAATTGTGGCTTCATAGAACAAGTTGGGTCGGGTTCCATCTGTTTTTATTTTATGGAATAGTTTGAAGAGTATTGGTGTTAGGTGTTCTTTGAAGGTCTGGTAGCATTCTGCACTAAAACCATCTGGTCCTGTGCTTTTTTTTGGTTCAGAGAATTTCAATGACTGCTTCAATTTCCTTAGGGGTGATGGGAAAGTTTAGATGGTCTATTTGATCCAGATTTAACTTTGGTATTTATTATCTGTCTAGAAAATTGTCTGTTTCATCCAGATTTTCCAGTTGTGTTAAGTGTAGACTTTTGTAGTAGTATCTGAACTCTTAAATTTCCTCAGATTCTGTTTTTATATCTCCCTTTTCATTTCTGATATTGTTAATTTGGATACTGTCTCTGTGCCCTCTAGTTAGTCTGGCTAAGTGTTTATATATCTTGTTGATTTTCTCAAAGAAACATCTCCTGGTTTGGTTGATTCTTTTTATAGTTTTTTTTTGTTTATCCTTGGTTGATTTCAGCCCTAAGTTTGATGATTTCCTTCCATCCACTCCTCTTGGGTATATTAGCTTCTTTCCATTCGAGAGTTTTCAGGTGTGATGTTAAGCTGCTAGTGCATGTTCTCTCCAGTTTCTTTTTGGAGGCATTCAGAACTAGACAAGACTGAGCCCTTGTCTTTCTCCATATTTATTCAATATAGTACTGGAAGTTCTAGCTAGAGCAATTAGAGAGCAAAAGGTGATCAAAGGGATACAAATTAGAAAGGAAGAAGTCAAATTATCACTATTTGCAGATGATATGCTAATATACTTAAGTGACCCAAAAAACTCCAACAGAGAACTCCTAAAGCTGATAAACAACTTCAGCACATTGGCCTGATATAAAATTATCTCAGACAAATCAGTAGCCTTCCTATACTCAAGAGCTGAGTAAAAAATTAGGGAAATGACACCCTTCACAGTAGTCATAAAATATATAAAGTACCTTGGTGTGACTTTAACAAAACAAGTGAAAGATCTGTATGACAAGAATTTCAAGTCTCTGAAGAAAGCAAAGAATACCTCAGAAAATGGAAAGGTCTCCCATGCTCGTGGATTGGCAGGATTAATATAGTAAAAATGGGCATCTTGCCAAAAGCAATCTACAAATTCAGTGCAATTCCAATCAAAATTATAACTCCATTCTTCATAGAGCTAGAAAGAAAAATTTTCAAGCTTATCTGGAATAACAAAAAATCCAGGATAGCTAAAACTATTCTCAACAGTAAAAGATTTTCTGGGAGAATCAGTATCCCAGATCTCAAGCAGTAATACAGAGCCATAGTCTTAAAAACTGCATGGTATTGGTACTGGCAGGTAGAGCAATGGAGTAGAATTGAAGACCCAGAAATGAATTCAAGTATCTATAGTCACTTGATCTTTAACAAAGGAGCTAAAACCATCCTGTGGAAAAAAGATATCCTTTTCAACAAATGGTGCTGGTTCAACTGTTGGTTAGCATGCAGAAGACTGCAAATTGATCTATTCTTATCTCCTTGTACACAGTTCAAGTTCAAGTGAATCAAGGACCGCCACAGAAAATGAGACTCATTGAAAGAAATAGAAAAGAAAGTGGGAAAGAGTCTTGAGCAGAGCACATGGGCACATGGGAAAAGTTCCTGAACAGAACAACAATAGCTTATGCTCTAAGATCAAGAATTGACAAATGGGACCTCATAAAATTACAATGTTTCTGTAAGGCAAAGGGCACAGTAAATAAGGCAAAATGGAAACCAACACATTTGGAAAAGATCTTTACCAACCCTTGTTCGTACCGAGGGCAAATATCATATATATATATATATATATATATATATATATATATATATATATATATATATATATATATATATATATATATAAAGAACTCTAGAAGTTAGAGTCCAGAAAGCCAAATAACCTTACTAAAAATGGGGTACAGACATCCTCTCTAACACCTGCTGTCTCCTGAGTTTTTATTCGTAGCCATTCTGACTGATGTAAGGTGAAATCTCAGGATTGTTTTGATTTGCATTTTCCTAATGACTAGTGATGCTGAACATTTTTTAAGGTGCTTCTCAGCCATTCGAAGTTCTTCAGTTGAGAATTCTTTGTTTAGCTCTGTACCCCAATTTTAAATAGGGATATTTGACTCTCTGGAGTCTAACTTCTTGAGTTCTTTGTATATATTAGATATTAGCCCTCTGTCGGATGTAGGGTTGGTTAAGATCCGTTCCCAATTTGTTGGTTGCCATTTTGTCCTCTTGACAGTGTCCTTTGGCTTACAGAAACTTTGTATTTTTATGGGGTCCCATTTGTCAATTCTTGATCTTAGAGCATAAGCTATTGGTTTTCTGCTCAGGAAATATTCCCCTGTGCCCATGTGTTCAAGGTTCTTCCCCAGTTTCTTTTTTATTTGTTTCAGTATGTCTGGTTTTATATTAAGGTCCTTGATCCTATTGAAGTTGAGCTTAGTACAAGGAGATAAGAATGGATCAATTCACATTATTCTGCATGTTGACCTCCAGTTGAGCCAGCACAATTTGTTGAAAAGGCTATCTTTTTTTTCCACTGGATGGTTTCAGCTCCCTTGTCAAAGATCAAGTGACCATAGGTGTGTGGGTTCATTTCTGGGTCTTCAATTCTATTCCATTGATATTCCTGCCTGTCACTGTACCAATATCATGCAGTTTTTAACACTATTGCTCTGTAGTACTGCTTGATGTCTGGAATAATGATTCCTCTGGAAGTTCTTTTACTGTTGAGAATAATTTTAGCGATCCTGGGTTTTTTGTTATTCCATATGAATTTGAGAATTGCTCTTTCTAACTCTATGAAGAACTGAGTTGGGATTTTGATGGGGATTATATTGAATCTGTAGATTGCTTTTGGCAAGATGGCTATTGTTACTATATTAATCCTGCCAATCCACAAGCATGAAAAAATTTTCCATTTCCTGAGGTCTTCTTTGATTTCCTTCTTCAGAGACCTGAAGTACTTCTCATACAGATCTTTCACTTGTTTGGTTAGAGTTACCCCAAGATACGTTATATTGTTTGTGGCTATTGTGAAGGATGCCATTTCCCTAATTTATTTCTCAGCCTGCTTATCTTTTGGGTATAGGAAGGCTACTGATTTGCTTGAGATGATTTCATAATGATCCACTTTGCTGAAGTTGTTGATCACCTGAAGGAGTTCTCTGGCGGAGTTTTCTGGGTCACTTAAGTATAGTATCATATCATATGCAAATAGTGATAGTTTGACTTCTTCCTTTGCAATTTGTATTCCTTTGACCTCCTTATGTTGTCTAATTGCTCATCTAGGACTTCAAGAACTATATTGAAAAATATGGAGAGAGGGGGCAGCCTTGTTTAGTCTCTGATTTTAGTGGGATTGTTTCAAGTTTCTCTCCATTTAGTTTGATGTTGGCTACTGGTTTGCTGTATATTGCTTTTACTAAGTTTAAGTATGGGCCTTGAATTCCTGTTCTTTCCAAGACTTTTAGCATGAAAGGATGCTGAATTTTGTCAAATGCTTTTCAGCATCTAATGAAATGACCATGTGGATTTTTTCTTTGAGTTTGGTTATGCAGTGGATTGCATTGATGGATTTCCATATATTTAATCATCCCTGCATGCCTGGGATGAAGCCTACTTTATCCTTGTGAATGATCTTTTTGATGTGTTCTTGAATTCAATTGGCAAAATTTTATTGAGTATTTTTGCATCGATAATCATAAGGGATATTGGCCTGTAGTTCTCCTTCTTTCTTGGATATTTGTGTGGTTTTGGTATCAGCATGATTGTGGTTTAGTTGAATGAGTTGGATAGTGTTCCTTCTGTTTCTATTTTGTGGAATAATTTGAAGAGTATTGGTGTTAGGTCTTCTTTGAAGGTCTGATAGAATTCTGCACTAAAAACATCTGGTCCTATGCTTTTTTTGGTTGGGAGACTTTCTATGACCCCTTCTATTTCTTTAGGGTTTATGGGGCCATTTGCTTGGAAAATTGTTTTCCAAACTTTGACTCTGAAATAGTGACTGCCTTTGTCACTGAAGTGGGTTTCCTGTGTGCAGGAAAATGTTGGGTCCTGTTTACATATCCAATCTCTTAGTTTGTGTGTTTTTATAGGGAAATTGATCCTTGTGAATGATACATTGATATTAAGAGATACTAAGGAAAAGTGATTGTTGCTTTCTGTTATCATGTTAGTTAAATGTGAAATTCTGTTTGTGTAGCTATCTTTTATTGGGTTTGTTGAAAGATTACTTTATTGCTTTTCTACGGTGTTGTTTCTAGCCTTGTGTTAGTATTTTCCACTCATTATCTTTGCAGAACTGGATTTCTGGAAAGACATTGTGTAAATGTGCTTTTGTCATGGAATGTCTTGTTTTCTCCATCTATGGTAATTTAAAGTTTTGCTGGGTATAGTAGTCTGTGCTGAGATTTATGTTCTCTTAAGTTTGTATGACCTTTGCCCAGGATTTTCTGGCTTTCATAGTCTCAGTTGAGAAGTCTGGTGTAATTCTGATGGGTCTGATCCATATGTTACTTGACCCTTTTCCCTTACTGTTTTTACTATTCTTTTTTGCTTAGTGTATTTGGTGTTTTGATTTTTATGTGATGAGAGGAATTTCTGCTCTGGTCCTGTCTGTTTGGAGTTCTGTAGGCTTCTTATATGTTCACGGGCATCTCTTTATTTAGGTTATGGAAGTTTTCTTCTATAATTTTGTTGAAGATATTTATTGTCCCTTTAAGATATAAATCCTCACTCTCTTCTAGACCTATGACCCTTAAGTTTGTTGTTCTCATTGTGTCCTGGACTTCCTGGATTTTGGGGGTTATAAGCTCTTTGCAGTTTGCATTTTCTTTGACTTTTGAGTCAATGTTTTCTATGGAATCTTCAGCATACGAAATTTTTTCTTCTATCTCTTGAATTTTTGGGGGGACTGTTTACATATCCAATCTGTTAGTCTATGTAATTTTATAGGGGAACATTATCCAACAAGTTCTCTTAAAATGTTATTATTGCCAAAGGGATATCACCATGTCTGTAATTTCACTGATAGTTATTCCAGTAACAACATTCTTTAAGGAAACTGATGAGTTTCTTTAAAGAGATTGTCTCCTTTAAATCATGAATTAAGTAAAGATTTACCAGATCTTCCTAAATTGTGCATTATTCACTACTACACCCATGAAACAATCCATAAAAAATACCCCATATCTTGTCCAGGAGAATGTCACAATACGCTTATAGAATATTCAAGTTCTGTGATACCAGTCCTCAATATAGTTTTTAACTTTACTATTTCTTTTAATATATGAGCTAAAATAGTACTGAGTTTAAGTGTTGAATCATCATTCTATTTGCTGCTTTTAAGATTATTTTCAGCTTCTTTCAACATTCAAGTAGCAGGATCTCTCCTTTCCCATATTATAATTGATTTTAAAGATTATCTGACCTTAAGTATTCCTATAATACCCTACCATTTTACCACAAAATATCACAAAATGCCTTGGTACCTTAAATTTAATACTGAGAACACTCAACTTCAAAATAAAGAAGACAGATGAAAAATAGCCTAGACAACATTTTAAATTTGTTTCTTTTTTATTACTTCATAATAATCAATGCAACACAATCTGTTTTCCCTAAAGAAACAACTTTCACCACAGCTTACCACATACTTTTCCAACTGCTTGGCTTTGATTTTTTATAACAGTATATTCAGTCAGTGACACCAAACTGTGCATAGATTTAAGACAATTGCCTAGAGAAGAAGATTCTAAAATAAAAACCACATTCTCAAAAAGAATGAGTTTTCCTCCCATAGCCATTATTTATTGCCTATAGCTTATAGTATGCTGGAGGGCACTATAGAAGATCTCCAAAATGTATGCTAGTATCTTCACTTTTTTATTAGATATTTTCTGTATTTAAATTTCAAGTGTTATCCCCTTTCCTGGTTTCCCCTCCAAACCCCCCCTACTCCATGCCCATCCCCTTGCTTCTATGAAGGTGTTCCCCCACCCACTTACCCACTTCCACTTCCCTGGTCTGGCATTCCCCTCACTTTTTAATCTTGCGTATATTTTGTTTAGTAATCAGAACATCAAGTGTAAAGATATCATATTGTAAAGATAGTATTTCACAGCTTTCCTTAGTCATAGGCTCTTAATTTCTTCTGCTTCCTATGCCAAGACTTTTCTTAAGGCATGATGGTGACACAATTTGTTTAGCTATTCTATTTAAGTTAGAGCACCTAGTCTTTATTTTCAGTACTACAATTCAGTTTGAAATTATCAGTTGGCTGCTGTATATCATTTAAAAAAGCTTCTATGACAAACTTTGGTAGAAAAGTAAGTCCTAGAATATAAACTTAATTACTTAGAAGGTCATATGATACTATGACCTCTTAGCAAAATATCAACACACTGTTATATTATAGGCCCACTTACATTCTCAACTATGTGGTTTTCAACATTATTTAAATATCTAAGTCATGAAATATTTTTATATTAGGAAATATTCATATCAAAACAGGAAAGAGTAATGTCATAACAACATTTTTCTTTTTTACCAGGACTTTAAAGTAAGTGACTTATTAAGTTAGTACTAAGAAGGAGATTTTAAAAACATCATATAATGATA